>NC_057799.1:1680782-1986828 GCF_018294505.1 Triticum aestivum | reverse complement strand
AGGGCATCGCACCCTTTAGTCCCGGTTCGTGTCTCAAACCGGGTCTAAAGGGCTCAGGTGAACCGGGACTAATGCCTTAGCCGCACGAACCGGGACCAATGCTCACATTAGTCCCGGTTCGTGACTGAACCGGGACTAATGTTAATATTGCCCTGTGACCAAAGCCCTGTTTTCTACTAGTGTGAGAGAAGCCACTAGTGAAACCTATGGCCCCGGGTCTATCTTCATCATATTCATCTTCCAACACTTAGTTATTTCCTTTGCTTTTTATTTTGCTTTTATTTTACTTTGCATCTTTATCACAAAAATACCAAAAATATTATCCTATCATATCTATCAGATCTCACTCTCACAAGTGACCGTGAAGGGATTGACAACCCCTTATCGCGTTGGTTGCGAGGATTTATTTGTTTTGTGTAGGTGCGAGGGACTCGCGCGTAGCCTCCTACTGGATTGATACCTTGGTTCTCAAAAACTGAGGGAAATACTTACGCTACTTTGCTGCATCACCCTTTCCTCTTCAAGGGAAAACCAACGCAGTGCTCAAGAGGTAGCAAGGGGGAGGGCAAGGAGGGCGTGTGCATGCACGAGAGAAAGTTAGTGGTAGCTACAAAGGTTAGAGGATTGTGTGGTTGTAAGAGACTAACAAAGATCATAATTTGATATGAAAGAGGATTCATATATTTGAACAGGAGATCATAGTGTTTTAAATATATGCATGCATGAATATAGCGGTGATACGCGTGTTGTGGTGTTGCACATGTTATACCATAATGTGAGAATGCATGGCGTTTGCAACTCACAGCTAAATGTCGAACAATCTAAACCATACCATACATCGAACAATCTCACATTTTATTTGAATTTGTGACAATGTGTGGCGTTTGCAGCTTACAACTAAATATCGAACAATCTAAACAATACTATATATTGAACATTCTCACATTTTATTTGAATTTGTGGTAATGTGTGGTGTTTCCAACTCACATCTAAATACTTGTAGGCGTAGGGGGCGGGGCACCGTACATAACGTGATAAACACATTATACATATGAGACATGGTTTAGTTTGTGAAGACCTAGCTAGAGCTTGAAATGTACTATGATTTTAAATCAACATAAAGTGGATTCAAAAAATCGAGTTCGAGTTCATATAGTACACATAGTTCATATGTAACTCGAGACTAATCATGTGGTGTGCTGTGAACGTAATACACAAACGATGGTTTAACTTGGCAATAATGACGATTGTAGATCTTATTAAAACAAAGAAACGAATTCAAATGCTTTGACTTCACAACAATCATTATTGTAGATCTTATTCAAATAGAGAAACGAATTCAAATTTAGTTCATATTGAAGCGGTAGTATATACGTTTAGAATGCACTAAAACGTTCATTTGAGTACTAGGTTGCGCGCATTATACACGTAGCGAAATATTTTAATTGAACATAACATGAATTCAAAGTTTTGAATGACATTTATAGTGTGAATTGATTTGGTACAGTACACGTTAGGCTTGTTCGGAAATTTCAACCCGCGCCTTGTTAGCCCGAAATATTTAAGATATATCTTTGTCTCGTTCTGCCCCGAAAACTCCCTCCATCTCAACCCGCGCCTTGCTATTCCAAAATTACAACGCGCGCGAAAACTCCCACCTCCTGTGAAATCCCGACACGTGAAATGCCCGTGATACCTCTGAACTGAAAGAACCGCCTCAAATCGGTGGGCGTACTTTCGTAACTTACCCCACGTTTTGGACAAGCGCGTCCCTAAGCCATGGTTCCCACTCCCATCCCATCCGCCCACCCATTCGTACACCGAGGCCGGGAAAACCCGCGAAGCCCCACACCCTCCTCCGTCCGCCACCCAGCCAAAGCCTCTTCCCCGACGACGTCGTCCAGAGCAACACCTCGACGTCCCTCATCCACCGTACCGGATGAGGATCCGTCGTCGATCTGGTCGTCCCGCCGGTTCAGCCACCCGTCCGCCACCTCCAAGGAGCTGCCCCGATGTTCCCCTCGTCTTTCGCGCCACCTCCATTCCCACACCGCCGGCTTCACCTGCACCACCGGAAGAGCATCATCATCACCGTTTCCTCGGATGAAGCTGCGGCCAAATCGGCGCCACCAAAGAGGTTGTACACTAATCACCGCATTTTCTTCTTGATTCGATCTCACGGTGCTGCCGGCGCTTGCCCGAGCCGACACGGCGCAGCTCCATCCACGGCGGCATCGCCGGCCACTTCCTCCACGGCGTCGCTCCCTCGGCGGTGACGTCCACATTAGTAGGAGCTGCTGTTGTTCTGCTCTTGCTCTCGGTCCCCTGCCTGGTCTGCTCTTGCTCTTGCTCTTGCTCTTGCTCGCGCTGCTGCTCTCGCTCTTGCTTGCGATGCTGCTCCAATTTAGCTACACTTCAGTCAACTGAATCGACTTTTGGGTCAGTCGATTTTCAGGGTGGGGGGCTCGCCGGAGTTAAGGAAGAACCAGCCGCAATGGGGAGGGGGGCTCGCCGGAGAGGTACTCGACTATCTATCTTAGGGTTCAGGGTGGGGGCGGTGGTCGCCGGCGGTGGTGGGGCGGTGGCATGGGGTTTGCTGGAGAAAAAGCTCGGCACGGGGGGCCTACAGGGATGGCCGGGGCGGCGGCGGACCGGCGGTGGGGAGTGTTTTCGGGGCGGGCGGGCGGCAGGGGCGGCTGTTTGGCCGGTGGTGGCTGGCGGCTTAGGGGGGTGGAGGTTGAAGATGAACTGCAGGCCCTTGATTTCGTATCCAACGGCTGCAAAATCGACTGACCAGAGATTAAAAAGTCAGACGGCTGACGTGTAGCCTCACCTCTATTGCGTTCAGTTTCGACAGTAAAATTCAGTTTCGACAGCAAAATTCAGTTTCGAAAGTTAAGTTCAGTTTCGACAGTTAAATTCAGTTTCGACAGTTAAGTTCAGAGATGAGCGGCTGATGTATACATCTAGCACTTTGTGGTGATGTATTTTACGTCATCTATTGGAGATGCTATTAGAATTCCACTCAAGTTAACGTTGTCTCTCTTGTCCTGCTTCAGCCTCGGCGTCGTACAACTCACCGGAGCTGCTCCAACGATGAAACCCTCCATCACAGCGGAGCAGTACCTCGGGCTCCATCTCCAGACGCCTAAGATCTTCTTCCCCTCCTCCGACAGCCAAGTCAGCCGGAGCATCCTCACCGGCCAACCCAATCACGCTGAGATCGACATGGCTTCGCCAAAGAGGTTGTACACTTGTTGCATATCTTTTTTACTCTACATCTTATATATATTGTCCACTGAGCACACGGAGTAACGGGAAATACGATCATTTTATCCTACTATATGACAAGTAGTGAGGTACCAGGCAACTTAGCTATCCGTGATGGACTCTCTTGAACGCCATCATTATTTATCTCTGCGCGTTTGAGCTGTGCATTTGTCGATGGCCCTGGGAGTTGAGCTAGTAGGGCAGTGGCCTGGGTGCAAAGTAATAGAAGTAGCACAAAAACATTTTTTTAGTGTACGCTTTCCTTGCTCAAGCCTGCCTACTGGAATCGCCAGTGCTTGAAAGGAAAAGTGAATGAAAAACATATAAATTGGAAAGTTTCGTATGGTACTACTTTTCGTATATTTGGTGCAAAGGAATGGAGCAAAGGAAAACTGTAGGATTTGTTCCTTTAGTGTCTCCTTGAAAGAAAAACCGTAGGAATTTTAATTTCCACTTGTCCTTCTTTTCAAATTCCTATTCATGAAGAACAAGACTAAGAGATAGTAGCATAATAGCATTATAACCGTTCATTTTCTTGTGGTTTGACTTAATCCCACCATGCTTCTTTGCATCCTGTGATCTTCCAATTCTTGTGAACCAAACACCCAGATTGGCAGAAATCCTCTGTTTTTAAATTCTCTATTTTGCACGTGCATTCCTATCCTATTCCTGTCTATTTCCTATCCCTGCATTGTTAGAATCCTCAGATTCAAACAAGCCCTCACACAATTACTTCTATTACAGATATGTGTCAAAGAAAACCTTGTGTAGTTTGTCCTGCTCCTGTGGTGTTGTGTTCCACCCCAGCTCAGCTGCTCCAACGAAGGAAGGGTTCACCACAGCAGGGATCCGCTCTCCAGACTGTCTTTCGCCGCCTCAGATCTTCTCCCCCGTTGCCGGCAGCCACGACAACTGCATTACCGTCATCAACTGAACAGATGACCTTGAGGACTACACGGGTCCGCAAGAGAGGTCGCACTCTTCCGTGTCTGCTTACATTATGCATCGCTTAATATGATGACATGCTACTTTATCGTCGTGTTCACCTATTAGACTTCGAGTCAGGTCCAAACTTATGCTGAAACTTGAGTTTTTAAATGGTTGTGGGGTACATATTGGGGCCGCAATCAGTACTATCTGTGTACTATCTGGTTAATCTCGGGTGTCTACTATGAGTTTCATGTTGGGTGCAAACAAACATTAAAGGAGCCATTATCTGTATTTTTAACTAAAGTTTTATCTGCCTGCTATCATTGCTTTTGGGTCTATCCACAGTTTGCCAGCATCACTCTGGATTTGTGCATGCACTCCTTACATAATCTCACTATGTTTTATTCCTATGCATGTCAGTTATTGTACACAATGGAACTGAACATGTAGAGCAAAAGAGACGAGCCTTGCGTGGCAATAAAATTTCATGCAGACGTCGCTCAATGGTGGGCGCAAAGGCAGCCCCCCTCCACCCATTTTGGATCATAATCAAGAGGAAGATAACTGTTCTGAGGGGGATTCAAAAGCAGAAGACCACTCCCATTTACCCCATGAGGTCTTCGCTCTAACTTGGCATGCTGATGTTGGTTATATCATGCATATGGTGCCTTGCATTGCTTACTTTATACATCAAATATGTCAAGTGCTTAGTTTAGACATGCTTTGTGTGAATGCCATCTGTTTAGTTTATTCATCGTTTATGTGAATTATGCAATGCCATCTTGTTTAGCCAGGCATCATATATGTGAATTTTGCAATGCCATCCTGCTTAGCCAGTCATCTTATATGTGAATTATATCAGGCCATCCTTTTTTTCGTTACGTATTACATTTGTCAACAATGTTAGTACATTCAACTACTCTTCGTGTGCATCAGCCATTTGACACGGTGATGGAAAATTCTGGAGTGAAACAAGGTCTCGTTGTGAATTAGGCATTGCCATCTTGTTGCAAGACATTATATATGTGAATTATGCAATGCTATCTTGTTGCAAAGGCATTATATATGTGAATTATGAAGGAAATATGCCCTAGAGGCAATAATAAAGTTATTATTTATTTCCTTATTTCATGATAAATGTTTATTATTCATGCTATAATTGTATTAACCAGAAACATAATACTTGTGTGAATACATAGACAAACAGAGTGTCACTAGTATGCCTCTACTTGACTAGCTCGTTGATCAAAGATGGATATGTTTCCTAGCCATAGACCTGAGTTGTCATTTGATTAAGGGGATCACATCATTAGGAGAATGATGTGATTGACTTGACCCATTCCGTTAGCTTAGCACTTGATCGTTTAGTATTCTGCTATTGCTTTCTTCATGACTTATACATGTTCCTATGACTGTGAGATTATGCAACTCCCGTTTACCGGAGGAACACTTTGTGTGCTACCAAACGTCACAATGTAACTGGGTGATTATAAAGGTGCTCTACAGGTGTCTCCAAAGGTACTTGTTGGGTTGGCATATTTCGAGATTAGGATTTGTCACTCCGATTGTCGGAGAGGTATCTCTGGGCCCACTCGGTAATGCACATCACTATAAGCCTTGCAAGCATTGCAACGCATGAGTTAGTTGCGGAATGATGTATTACAGAACAAGTAAAGAGACTTGCCGGTAACGAGATTGAACTAGGTATTAAGATACCGACGATCGAATCTTGGGCAAGTAACATACCGATGACAAAGGGAACAACGTATGTTGTTATGCGGTTCGACCGATAAAGATCTTCGTAGAATATGTAGGAGCCAATATGGGCATCCAGGTTCCGCTATTGGTTATTGACGAGAGATGTGTCTCGGTCATGTCTACATAGTTCTCAAACCCGTAGGGTCCGCACGCTTAACGTTCGTTGATGATATAGTATTTATGAGTTATGTATGTTGGTAACCGAATGTTGTTCGGAGTTCCAGATAAGATCACGGACATGACGAGGAACTCCGGAATGGTCCGGAGATAAAAATTGATATATGGGATAATAGTGTTTGGACTCCGGAAGGGTTCCGGAATTCACCGGAAGGGGTTCCGGATGTTTCCTGAAATGTTTGGGTACGAGAACACTTTATTTGGGCCAAAGGGGAAAGCCCACAAGGTTTTTTGAAAGCGCAAAAGGAAGTTTTGCAGAGTCCAGGGGCCAGACGCCAGGGTCCCTGGCGTCTGGGTCGAGACGCCGGGAACCCTGGCGTCTGGCCCTGGAGTCCGAGAAGGACTCTTGCCTTTCGGGTGAAACCGACTTTGTGGAGGCTTTTACTCCAAGTTTCGACCCCAAGGCTCAACATATAAATAGAGGGGTAGGGCTAGCACCCAAGACACATCAAGAAACACCAAGCCGTGTGCCGGCAATCCCGTCCCCTCTAGTTTATCCTCCGTCATAGTTTTCGTAGTGCTTAGGCGAAGCCCTGCGGAGATTGTTCTTCACCAACACCGTCACCACGCCGTCGTGCTGCCGGAACTCATCTACTACTTCGCCCCTCTTGCTGGATCGAGAAAGGCGAGGACGTCATCGAGCTGAACATGTGCAGAACTCGGAGGTGCCGTGCGTTCGGTACTTGGATCAGTCGGATCGTGAAGACGTACAACTACATCAACCGCGTTGATAAAACGCTTCCTCTTACGGTCAACGAGGGTACGTAGACAACACTCTCCCCTCTCGTTGCTATGCATCACCATGATCTTGCGTGTGCGTAGGAATTTTTTTGAAATTACTACGTTCCCCAACAAATTAGGCAATGCCATGCTGTTGAGCCAATCATCATGTATGTGAATTATATCATGCTATCATTTTTTTGTATTACGTGTTCCATTTGTCAACAACGTTTGTATATTCAACTACTCTTCCTGTGCATCAGCCATTTGAAGCGGTGATGGAAGTATCTGGAGTGAAAACAAGGTATTCAGAGCAGACAATTCTACCTGCTGAAGCAGACATCTTGCTGGATACAGAGAGCTCCTCTGAGGAGGATTCAGAGACTGATGACTAGTCCTATTTCCCCCCTGAGGTCTATGCTCAAACTTGGCAGGGTTATATTACCCATGTCATGCATGTTGTCTTGCATTGCTTAGTTTTTACATCATATATGGATTACCATCTGCTTACTTGCTTACTATATAAATCATATATTTGAATTATATCATGCCATCATGTTTACATACACAACATCTATCTGAATTATGGCATGGCAACCCATTTAATAAAGACATCATATAGTTATATCATCTCATCCTGTGTAGTGTTTACAGTCATCATATTTTGAATTATGTCGTTCTATCCAGGAATTATATCATGCTATCATGTTTCCATAGGCGGCATGTATGTGAATTATGGCATGCCAACCTATTTAATAAACATATTATATAGTTATATCATGTCATCCTGTTTACATAGTCATCATATTTTGAACTATGTCTTTCCATCTTTTTTAGTTAGCCATCATAATGTGAAATTGTATCATGCTATCCTGTTTAGTTAGCCATCATATATGTGAAATTGTGTCATGCTATCCTGTTTGGTTAGAAAACATAAATGTGAATTATTTCATGCCCTCTTTTATTCCCCACTATCCATTGCACCTGTCTATCATACAATGTCTGTACATTCAATTACTTTTCTTGTTTATCAGCCATTTGAATTGGAGAGGGTGATGGCAGTATCTAAGGGAGTAACAACACGGTCTTCAGAAAAGATAGTGCTACCAGTTGATGCAGATAGAACCACGGTTGTACTTGCCCAAGAACCAGCCCCACCACACATAACCCAGACTGTCGCAGATTGTACCCCTACCCAGTTGGACAGAGAACCAGCTACACCCCTTCTAACCCCAACCCCAGCAGATAGTAACCCAGTTCCAGTTGACACAGCACCGTCTCCACCACAGAGCACCCAAACACAAGCAGTTAGTAAGAGAACTGCAGTGCCCAAAGCACGAGGACCACCACTCCGAATCCCAACTCAACGCTTAAAGGAGAAGAAGAATTGTTCTCAGGTCAGGTTCTGTAGCTATGGTTCATACTCCTTTGCTCTTGCATCACTGTATTTACTCAGACCAACTATTTTCAAATTTGAAGGATGGAATTGAAACTCTAATGGCACAACAGGTATGTTTTAAACTTGTTTCTTTAACTGGTTTGCTGTTGTAACTTGCTCTATATTGATTTCAGTTTCAATTGAATAAAAAGTTATGTTCTCATGTCATGCACATTACAAGTGTCTCTATAGTTTCCCAGACTTATATTCTGTCTATTCTGCTTTGTCTTGAACAAACATTATTTGAACTGTGTCTCTATCTTGATTTGGCAACAAAAACTAGAATGATATAGACCATAAAGTGACCATGGTACATAGATATATGTTTGTTTCATGCTGTTATCCTGTGCACTTTACTACCGAACTGATTTACCAAAATGAGTTTCATATACAACATGGTAAACCTGTGATGTGTCTGCTTGTTTCTCTTTTAGAATGCGGACAAAATATTGGAGAACAATACCCCGTTATGCAATGGTGAAGGAAGTAATGCAGATAAGGTTCAAGATAGTGAGACATCCTCGTTGGTCTCCAAGAAAGCTGATAAAAACTACCTTGACGACAGTGAGAGAACCCAGAAGTCCTGTCTTGATGTAGTGTTCGAGTTACTGGCCACTACTGCTGGCACAAGCTCTTCGAACTCGCTGCCTGAATCAGTTCGTCTTCTTGAGTCTCAGTTTCAAGTTGAAAGACATCGATCAGATGTATTGCGAGAGGAAGCTGAAGGACTGAGGAAGTCCCTGCAGAATTCAGATGCAAACTTTCTGGTGCAACAGCAAGCGCTGGAGGATTTAAGCGCCAAACAAGAGAAAGTTAATAAGCTTGCTAAGCATCTTGCCAGCATTATGGGTACCCAGGATATTGTTTCTTGAGATCTTCTGAAGTGGTTTCTGTTCTGGACTTGTTTTGCTGCGGCATTTATTTGCACTGGTCGCCAACTTTGACAACCAGTGTATATGATATGCTGCTTTGTTCCCTATATTTGCACTGGTGGCAAACTTTGATGCCCAGTGGATGTAATATGTGTAATAGCCATGATAGCCTAGCGTAAGTTGCTTGCTTATTTATTTCCTTGTTGTCTTGTTTATTTGTTTGCTTGTAGTCAGTGTTATTCTTTTTCCGCGGTTTGCTAGTGGCCGCAATAACCTATTTTTTAAAACTAGGACACAATTACCATGGGCTACATATTTACTGTAGTGACACTAGGCCTTCTACGGGCCGTAGAAACAATGGGCCTTCTACGGGGCGTAGAAACAATGGGCCTTCTACGGGTTGTATCATCAATGGGCCTTATACGGGCTGTATGATCGATTGCCTAAACATGGGCCAATAACATACCGCTTTATGGCCGTAAATGGGCTAGATTTGGAATCGTCCATTCATGGGCCGACCATAATGGGCTTTCATTAATCGGCCGTTTTTGATGACGCTATGAAAACGGCCCAACGTATTAACGGGCCACAAACGGGCCGACTGTAAGCACGGGCTGAATTTGGCCCACAAGCAGAAAATGACAGTAACGGGCCATAAGTAACCGAATGCTGGAAATGAGCCCAAGAATAAATGGGCCCTGAGAAGGCCGAAAGATAACATGGGCTGGAAACGGCCCAACGGAATAATGGGCCGTTAGTTGGTATAAAGGGATACACTGTTCATTACGGGCCAGTTTTACCACGGGCCGTTAATGGGCCGAGGGTTACTAAGGGCCTCATATGGGCCAAAAGACGTCATGGGCCATACATGGGCCGAAAGTTAAAATGGGCTGGAATTATATTGGACGGCCCAGATGACGCTACTGGGCCTAATTCGGATAGGCCGCAAACGGGCCCTGGGTTAGCGGGCTGTAAATGGGCTATATGCGAACAAGCCGTTAACAGGCTTGCCGTGGGCCGGCCCGCCACCTTTTGACCAAGTCAAACGGGCCGGCCTTTTCACAGGAATGCGCCTCTGTTGGGCCATGCCACGTGTCGACGTATCATAGGCGCTTTGGGTCCAATGAGTGGATGACATCTATCCCAACGGTGAGCTGACACGTATTTCCTCCAGCCAATGATGATTTTACACGTGGAAAATCCCCATTGGTCGGGGCTGTTAACGGGTTATCGGACCCAAAACCGGACCCGATAGCTTAACGGCATTCCGTTATGGTGGATGCCACGTGTCGGTCACCCTTGACGAAAGCACTTCTGTGACGCGCGATTTATTGTCATGGAAGTGGACGCTTCCGTGATGATAATTTTGGTAATGTCATGGAACACTTCTACGACAGCACAGGTATGACTATCTTGATTCTGTCATAAATTTGTCATGGATGTACATGCATGACAGAAAATGTGACGTACTGTGACAAACACGTATCATCACGGAAGTGTATTTTTTTTGTAGTGTATTCTAAGTCTACATCCTATTCAATTTTATCATACCCAGTAGACTTGGGAGCTGGTAGGATGTACATAACTTATTTAAGCAGGAATTCATACCTCATATTTTTGATGCATATGCTTCATCATATCAATTTCAAGATTGTGGCTGGTGTGTACTTGGTTGAGGTAGCCAGAGAGTACTTCGCTACTGCTCAGCTGTGCGTAGTGGGCGAAATAAAACCTCACTTTCCGCCTTTCAATGACCTCTTGCTTGGCGAAGTGCTTAGCCAAGACAGTTGGATTCCCCGGTTCTGTAAAGCCGATGCTAGTGATCATAACGTCATCAGCATGAGTCTCAAACGGCTTAACTGGGCTTGATGATTCGGTACTCAAAGGATTGAGTTTTGATTGGTCGCCGGAGAGGTCAGGAATTTCTAGTGGGACATCATGAACAGGTTCTTCTGGTTGTTTTTCAGAAGCGTCTGATGCTGGGACTTGCTGCTCCGGTTCATGGACCCTAGGATCTTCAACTGGCTTGGTCACCTTTGCCTTTTTACTAGGCTTGGCTTGTCCACTGCACGGGTTATGACAAGTCAGTACAAGTGTAAGAGCATAAGGAGGTAAAGAATAAAAATAAATTGTTATTACCCAGGGGCAGTCTTGAAAGCCGGCAGCTGGGTCTGTGAAGAGTCACCGGCGGAAGAGCGGAAACCTCCTGGTAGTTTGAATCGGAAGAATTAAGTGGCTGGCGAGTGAGCCCGCCAGCGGGTAAAAAGAGTTTAAGTTCGGAAGGACCGCGTTTTGACGTTTCCATCGAACTGGAGTATTTTGTAAGCCGGAGGATAATTCTTCACCTCCGCTATTCCGAGTCTGTCGTCGGTTCTGGTGCTGCTGTTGCTTCAAAACAAAACGAGGATCCAAATGAGCTAAGGGGTGTGAAAAGCTTACTTTCCGGGTTACTCGTCGAATTTTCTGTCTTGGCAAAGGTGCTGAGCCGGAGGAAATAATAGTTACCTCTTCTTCAACTGCCTGGCTGGCCCCCGTGTCATCTTGATAATAATCAGTGTCAATAAGATAATTGAAAAAGGAGCCAAGGGAGTCAAGGGCTACCTCCGACTCAGAGCTGTCATTCAGTTCAAGCATATCAGAAGCACTTGGTTTCTTCTTTGTCTTCTTGGTGGTTTTCTTGGCGGTTTTCTTGGCGGCCCTGGCAATTTTGGCGGCTTCATGATCATATGTCTTTTTCCAAAAATCCGATTCAGCCTGTGAAAGTCATCAAAGTTGAGTTAATAGAAGATTTAAATTATGAAGTAAAAATAAGGGATTCAGAGACTCACATCCGGTGGCGGGTTAAGCTTGCAGAAAGGGTTCAGACCCACTTTGCTGCAGTCTTCCGCGTCTTCATTCAGAAGAGTTTTTGTCATTTCATTGATTGCTTCGTCAGTTAAACGCATGGAGTTGTGGCGTAGTGGCTCTTTTATACCGCCCGTGTAAGTACACATTAACCCGGGTCGACGGCTGAAGGGTATGATTCGCCTAGAAACCCAGCACCGAACCAAGTCAATGCCAGTTAACCCGTTTCCCAGCAGAGCCTTGACCTTCGCAATAGTGGGCGCAAGCTTTTTATGTTCAACAGCGGTAAGCTTTTCAGGAAGATGATGCTTTGAGTCAAGACGTTGGACACGATAACCCGGCAATGGATTTTCATCAGCCGGAGAGGTATCTTTGCAGGAAAACCATGTCTGGTTCCAATCCTTGGGGTGACTCGGCAAGCAAGCATAGGGGAAGATGGCATCTCTTCTTCGTTGAATTGAGATTCCGCCAAGTTCCAAGCTGGGTCCGTTGGTAAACTCATTTTGGCGGTTTAAATAAAAATATTCCCTAAAGAGTTCGACACTGCGCTCCTCTTGAAGGTATACTTCGCAAAAGACTTGAAAGTTGCAGATGTTTGACACGGAATTGGGTCTGATGTCTTGAGGATGGAGTTGAAAGAAGTGTAGAACGTCTCGGAAAAATTTAGAACCGGGTAGCGAGAAGCCCCGATTCACGTGATAGGTAAAAACAATGACTTCGTCATCCCTTGGCTGAGGTCTTTCTTCGCCTGGATCAGGGGCGCGATAATGCATGACATTCTTTGCTGGCAAGTACCCGATTTTGACAAAGTCTTTGAGTGTGTTCTTGGTCACTATGGAGGGAACCCAGTTACATGAAGTGACTGTCTTTGGCGGCATTGTGAAGAGAGAAGCCTAAATAAAAGAAAATTTTTGCCGGTTCAAATTGATTCATTAAGCCAGAAATAAAAAGCTACAGTATATATTCAGAATGGCGGCTTAAATGGGGCCTAATGATATATCGGTAATTATAAGCCGGTGATGCAAGCCGCCATGACAAGCACTAGTATTCAAGATCTGACAATGAGCGAATTTTACTAAGTGTTGGAACAAACAGGTTTCAGAGATTGGAGCTATAAGATTGGATCAGCAATAGTTCAAAGAAATGAAATAAAATCTACTCCTAAGGTGGCGGCACCAGAAAAGTGGGGAAGCCCAGATGAGATCTATTCCAATGAGGATATATTCTGATATTAAAAAAATAGGTGCTAAAACTGCTACCGCATAAGATTTGTGTCGTTTTCAGATCAAAACTATGCAATCTAGGAAAGAGAAGGAGGAACGGTGATGAACGCTGACGAACAGGGAAACCCTAAGACAGATCTATTAAAAGGAAGGGTGAAATGCTTACTGACGCTGATTAAAAGCGGAGGGGCGCTGCGATGTTCTGGCTCGTTAAGGGTGATGCAGCAGCCGGAGTTGAAGCAGTAGACGAAGGTCGACGGCGGCGGAGCTCAGGCCCGTTGGAGCGTTGCGAGGAAGAAGATGAAGACGAGAAGGCAAAGGGGGAGAGTGAAAAGAGGACCCGTGGCCCTATTTATAAGGCTGGAAGGATAAGTGGCATGCGCGGGAATCGAGGAGACAAGAAAATGGATATGTGACGACGCGAGCGCCTCGATTTGAGGAGGTTCATTAAGAGGAAAGATTTATTAAGATTTGGGTCGTATGTAATATTAATAACAGGTGACGTCACGGCGGGTTACCGCAATTTCAGGAGATGACGTCATGGTGGGTTACAATATTTCACTCGAGGATGAAGAAGAATTTTTTCAAAGTGTTGAAGATTGACATGAACAAGTTCAAATCAACTTGGGGCATAATGTTGGGGATATGACTATTGGATATGACCCGCCCAGGAGGGGCCGGGTTATATCAAGGACGGTTCGTCTAAACAAAGCACATGAATATGTTGAAGATGGCGGTTCATGAAGTAGGCTTGCTAAAGGGCCCTTGACCCAAAGGCGGCTTGTGGCCCGTGAGTATAAACCACCATGTATATATGACTTGTATTGTAAGGCATGTAAGATAAGTCACCGGGACGGACATGTTTTTATGAGCCGGCCGGGACTCTGTAAGCCGCGGGGCGTCAACCCGTGTATATAAGGGGACGACCCGGCAGCGGCTTAGGGCAAAAAACAACAAATCGAAAGCCAGGCCAAGCGTATTCGCTGCCTGGTAATCGAAACCCTAGCAATACCACCTCGAACTCGATTAGGCTTTTACCTTCACTGCAAGGGGCCGAACCAGTATAAACTCCTCGTGTCCTTTGTCCCGTGTTAACCCCTTTAAGCTAACCTCGTCGCGATGGCTCCACAACTAAGTCCTTCCATTAGGACATCTGCCATGACAATTCCACGACAGTCAGTCATCCAAGTAGCTTCTGGCCTGTATCCTCCGTGTAGTGTTGCTAATATATTTGGCAGTTGGCTACATGGAGTTGATCACAGGTTTATGATTCTTATTAGGGTGGGAGCAATAGCCATTCTAAATGACAAGGTTTTTAATGATAAAAATTCATCTCCTATGCATGTAATCTATAGGTGCACCGGTACTCTCCGTTCATGGTCATCTCTACATATCATGTGGTGTTTCACGACAAGTTTACGGAGGTTTGTACACACTTGGAGGATGCGGCGATGGATATTTTTATCCAACATAGATGGCAGGGTGATCTACGGATTGGACCTCCATCTACTTAGGAGTCATACAGTTTCTTCAAGATTACTTATATCTCGCCTATTTCCTTGTTGTGTTTGATGTTTGGACTTGTTACGGCTGTGTGCATCCTAAATATGCAGAGCCCGGTGTAATGCTTAAACCGTTTATGTAATAAATCGCCTTTTTATTGGAATCGGCACCAACCAACCATCTCTTGGCACAAGACCCAACCATCTCTTTGGTCCTGTGCCCTTTTGCTGCCTCCAAACCAATCCGGTTGTAGTAAATAAGTAAACAAGCTAGTAATAAAAAAATGGGAAGAAGAGTCCAGCCAGCCATCGGCGGGGAACTGGACCCGCAGAGTAACAACCCTACACCGACTTATTGTTCTTCGTAGCCCACGACATTGCATGCTCCCGTTTAGTCAAATGCGAGAACCATGTTCTGGGGTGTGAACACGGTATGTGAGTGCAAGGTGTTGGCCTGGCGGCGTGTGTCCGAATATGTGGTTTTGGGTGGAATTGCCCGGTTCGGATGGTTGAGGTCATCTGTCGTGTGGTGTGCTGGCGGGATATAATTGTTGGAAATATTAGCACTTTGTCGATTAATCTAATCCATGAGTAGACAGTAAACATGGCAAATATGGTATGCATCTCATACTGATACCTAAGTATGTGAGCACGTACAGTGCATAGAACCGAAACATCTATGAACAGCATATATACGGCTAGCACAAGAACGAGCAAATAGGGGATGAACGGGTCATACCCTTCGGTTGGACAGGCCAACGCGGCGGCGGCAGAGCAGCCTCGGCATCGGCCGAGGCCTTCTTCTTGGCGGCTTCGTCGTTAGCCATGGAGTCGATGTAGGGGAAGTAGTGGAAGCAGAGGCGGTCGGTGAAGGGGACGGATCAGGAGTAGTCTCCTCGAGACGCTCCCCAAAAACCTTATTGCCGTTCTCCCGGGCAGGATCTCAAACGACAGGGTTCCGGATTCACCTGCTCTCCCGACCAACCATGCACGCGGTCGTCGGGATGGGATCGCCGGAAGCAGCACAGAGAGAGGAACAGTAGATGACAGCTAGGGTTGTATGAGAGGGAGTGACTGATCTGAGTTTGGGTTAGCTCCACTGGCCAGCGCCTTCTTATATAGGCCGTCGGGTAGATGGGCCTGGTCTCAGGCCCACGACCGAGTCCGCGAACAGCCCACGGTCCAACGTCTCGGTCAGTGGCACTTCCGTAAGCGACTCGCTAATTAATTTGAGATTAATTAACCATTCCTGACCGGCAAAAATAAGCTTTGGCTCGGCTCATTCATGCAACCCGCGGCGCGCGCGCGTTGTGATGAGGCGAGGCATGGCGTGGCGAGGCGAGGCGGGTGGCGGAGGAAGAGGAGCGCGCATGTACAGCTCCTATTCCCAAGCTCCCAATAGCAAGTGATGGAGCAGCCCTTATAAAGAGGTCTCACTCTTCTCACTGTAGCGGTATGGTACTAAACTTCCCACACTTCCCACCACTTGCCATACACATGCATGGGCCTTAGAGATTAACCCAAGGATTATTGTCTTATATGGGCTAAGCCCATTTATAATCCAACAATCCCCCACAGGCACATAAGTTTGTCAACTGTTCCAAACAATGTTTGATATACCAGAATTTTCAATGGAGACTGTTAAGTTAAACTTCCACCTAGAGCAATTGGATTAGACTTCTTCACAACTGAAGAATGGACTATGCCTTGAATTGTCAGTTTAGCGTGTAGAAGTTTCGCCCATTGTCATCTAATACGTGGCTGCCGAAGGCTAAACCCCACGAGTGGAGCTTATTAGTCATACTCTGTACCTTCTCATGAGCTTCCTAGAGATCACCCAATCTCATAGACTGTGACCAGCAGTCGGGCTCACATATGTGTGTTCCTCCAAAGAATGCTCTGTAGGTTAGCATCTTGTTTACATAAGCTTTGGAACACATTAAGAAAAAAGTCAACCTGCCTTACGGAATTGAGAGTTTTATTGCATCTCCAACGGAGTGGGTTAATTAAGGATACTCTCCTCAGTTGACCGCTGGATTGTTTTCCCAGGTCCTAATTCACGGGATCTCCGATCACATAGGTTGGATTACCCCCATGGTAACTTACGTGGGTCTCATACCCATCTCCCTCGATGCATTTTCTATCACAATCCATGATAGCCCATTCGTAAAAGGGTCTGCCAGATTTTTAGCCGTCTGGATATAATCCAACACTATCACTCCGGAGTTTCTGACAGATTTTAATCTTCTTCTTATGTGCTTTGTGGATTTGATATTGTCCTTTGAACTCTTAGCCTTGGCAATCACCATTTGATTGTCACAGTTCATAAGGACAGCCGGGACTGGTTTATCAACCACCGGCAAATCCATCAAAAGCTCATGAAGCCATTCTGCTTCGACGCATGATGTGTCTAATGCTGTAAGTTCTGCTTCCATAGTCGATCTCGTTAAGATCGTCTGCTTGCAAGACTTCCAGGAAACAGCACCGCCACCAAGTGTGAAGACATATCCACTTGTGGCTTTCATCTCATCAGCATCAGATATCCAATTCAAATCACTATATCCCTCAAGTATCGTCGGGTACCCAGAATAGTGAATTCCGTAGTTCACAGTACCTTGAAAATAGCGCATCACTCGCTCAACAGCATGCTAATGCACATCTCCCGGATTGGAAACAAACCGGCTTAGTTTGCAGACAGCAAATTAGATGTCAGGACGAGTAGAACAGGCTAGGTAGATCAGTGAACCAACCACTTGAGAATATCACAATTGATCTACAGTCGTGCCTTCGAACTATTGAATCCGCATGCTAGGATCATATGGTGTTGCAGAAGGTTTGAAGTCCGAATATCCAAAACGGCTCAAAATCTTCTCAACATAGTGGCATTGCAAAAGTGTAATTCCATCCTCAGTATTTCTCAGTAGCTTGATGTTGAGGATAACATCAGCCACGCCCAGGTCTTTCATCTCAAAGTTATGAGATAGAAAAGCCTTGACCTCCTCAATGACTTTGAGGTGGGTCCCAAATATCAGTATGTCATCGATATACGACATAGTACAAATCCTTCGCCCCCACTATAGAGATAGTATACACATTTGTCAGCTTCGTTAACAACAAAGCCAGCAGATGTCACAGTAGTGTTGAACTTCTCGTGCCATTGCTTAGGCGCTTGTTTCAGGACATACAAAGATTTCACTAGCTTACATACCTTTCTTTCCTGACCATTTACTACAAAGCCATCTGGTTGTTGCATGTAAATTTCCTTGTCTAGATATCCGTTGAGGAAAGTCGTGTTAACGTCCATCTGATGAACGAGAAGACCATGTGAGGCAGCCAGTGCGAATAACACTCGAATGGTTGTCAGTCTAGCCACAAGTGAGTAAGTATCAAAGAAATCCTCTTCTTCTTTTTGGGTATAACCCTTGGCCACAAGCCTAGCCTTGTACTTCTCAACATTACCATCGGGCCTAAGCTTTTTCTTGAACACCCACTTACATCCCAATGGTTGGCAACCATAGGGACGATCAGTGATCTCCCATGTCCCGTTTGCCAAAATGGAATCCATCTCGCTACGGACCGCATCCTTCCAGTAGTCAGCATCCGGAGATTGATACGTCCATTTTGCATCATGCTTTTATATCGATATTTATTGCATTATGGGTTGTTATTAAACATTATGTCACAATACTTATGCCAATTCTATCTTATTTTACAAGGTTTACACGAAGAGGGAGAATGCCGGCAGCTGGAATTCTGGGCTGGAAATGGAGCAAATATTAGAGACCTATTCTGCACAACTCCAAAAGTTTTGAAACTCCACGGAAGTAAGTTTTGGAATATATTAAAAATATTGGGCGAAGAAAGCACCAGAGGGGGGCCACACCTTGTCCACGAGGGTGGGGGGCGCGCCCTACCCCCCTGGGCACGCCCCCTGCCTCATGGGCCCCCTGGCAGGCCTCTGGTGCCCATCTTTTGCTATATGAAGTCTTTATCCCTGAAAAAATTCAAAAGGAAGCTTTCGGGACGAAGCACCGCCGTCTCGAGGCGGAACCTTGGCGGAACCAATCTAGGGCTCCGGCGGAGCTGTTCTGCCGGGGAAACATCCCTTCGGGAGGGGGAAATCATCGCCATCGTCATCACTATCGATCCTCTCATCGGGAGGGGGTCAATCTACATCAACATCTTCACCAGCACCATCTCATCTCAAACCCTAGTTCATCTCTTGTATCCAATCTTTGTCTCAAAACCTCAGATTGGTACCTGTGCGTTGCTAGTAGTGTTGATTACTCCTTGTAGTTGATGCTAGTTGGTTTATTTGGTGGAAGATCATATGTTCAGATCCTTTATGCATATTAATACCCCTCTTATTATGAACATGAATATGATTTGTGAGTAGTTACGTTCCACCCACATATCAAATTATCAAAGTAACGAACGCGAATCATATGAGCGTGACGAAAACTAGCTTGACGATAATTCCCATGTGTCCTCGGGAGCGCTTTCCTTT
This sequence comes from Triticum aestivum, assembly GCF_018294505.1. Lineage (NCBI taxonomy): Eukaryota > Viridiplantae > Streptophyta > Magnoliopsida > Poales > Poaceae > Triticum > Triticum aestivum. Next base: position 1,967,587 of record NC_057799.1, on the reverse strand, counting down.
ATATAAGAGTTTGTCCAGGCTTTTCCTTTGCTACAAAAAGGATTGGGCCACCTTGCTGCACCTTGTTTAGTTTTGTTACTTGTTACCCGTTACGAATTACCTTATCACAAAACTATCTGTTACCAATAATTTCAGTGCTTGCAGAGAATACCTTACTGAAAACCGCTTGTCATTTCCTTCTGCTCCTCGTTGGGTTTGACACTCTTACTTATCGAAAGGACTACGATAGATCCCCTATACTTGTGGGTAATCAAGATTCTTTTCTGGCACCGTTGCCGGGGAGTGAAGCGCCTTTGGTAAGTGGAATTTGGTAAGGAAAAATTTATATAGTGTGCTGAAATTTACTGTCACTTGTTACTATGGAAAGTAATCCTTTGAGGGGCTTGTTCGGGGTATCTTCACCCCGACCAGTAGAGCAAAGAGTTGCTTCTCAACCTACCGAACCTATTGAAAATGTTTACTATGAAATTCCTTCGGGTATGATAGAGCAACTGCTAGCTAATCCTTTTACAGGAGATGGAACATTGCATCTTGATTTGCACCTAATCTATGTGGATGAAGTTTGTGGATTATTTAAGCTTGCAGGTATGCCCGAGGATGTTATCAAGAAGAAGGTCTTCCCTTTATCTTTGAAGGGAAAGGCATTGACATGGTTTAGGCTATGCGATGATATTGGATCATGGAACTACAACCGATTGAAATTGGATCAGAAGTTTTATCCTATGCATCTGGTTCATCGTGATCGTAATTATATATATAATTTTTGGCCTCGCGAAGGAGAAAGCATCACTCAAGCTTGGGGAGGCTTAATTCAATGTTATATTCAGGCCCCAATCATGAGCTCTCAAGAGAAATTATTATTCAAAAAATTTATGCTTGACTTTCTCTCAATAATCGCTCCATGCTCGATACTTCTTGTACTGGTTCTTTTATGATGAAGACTATTGAATTCAGATGGGATTTATTGGAAAGAATTAAATGCAACTCTGAAGATTGGGAACTCGACAAAGGTAAGGAGTCAGGTATAACGCCTAAGTTTGATTGTGTTAAATCTTTTATGGATACCGATGTTTTTCGTGAATTTAGCACTAAATATGGACTTGACTCTGAGATAGAAGCCTCTTTCTGTGAATCCTTTGGTACTCATGTTGATCTCCCTAAGGAGAAGTGGTTTAAATATCATCCTCCCATTGAAGTAAAAGTAGTTGAACCTATTAAAGTTGAAGAAAAGACTATCACTCATAATGTTGATCGTATTGTTCCTACCGCTTATATTGAGAAACCACCTTTCCCTGTTAGAATAAAGGATCATGCTAAAGCTTCAACTGTGGTCAACAAAAGTAATATTAGAACACCCTAACCCTCTGAGCAAATTAAAGTTGAACCTAGTATTGCTATGGTTAAAGATCTCTTGGTCGATAATATTGATGGGCATCTTATTTACTTCTGTGATGAAGCTGCTAGAATTGCTAAACCTGATACTAAAAATAAACATAGACCTGTTGTAGGCATGCCTGTTATTTTTGTTAAAATAGGAGATCACTGTTATCATGGCTTATGTGATATGGGTTCTAGTGTCAGTGCAATACCTTATACCTTATATAAAGAAATTATGCATGATATTGCACCTGCTGAGATAGAAGATATTGATGTTACTATTAAGCTCGCCAATAGAGATACTATCTCACCAGTTGGGATTGTTAGAGATGTTGAAGTCTTGTGTGGAAAAATTAAATATCGTACTTATTTTCTTGTTCTTGCTTCCCCACAAGATAACTTTTGTCCCATTATATTTGGTAGACCCTTCCTAAATATTGTTAATGCTAATATAGATTGCAAAAAGGATATTGTTTCTGTTGGTCTAGGGGATATGTCTCATGATTTTAATTTTGCTAAATTTCGTAGACAACCCCATGATAAAGAATTGCCTAGTAAAGATGAAATTATTGGTCTTGCTTCTATTGTCGTGCCTCCTAATGAGAACAATATCTGCTAGACCATGAAAATGATATGTTTATGAATGAAAGAAGGGAAATAGATGAAGTATTCTTTAAACAGGGACCTATTTTGAAACACAACTTGCCTGTTGAAATTCTACAGGATCCCCCTCCACCCAAGGGTGATCCCGTGTTTGAGCTTAAACCAGTACCTGATACTCTTAAATATGCTTATCTTGATGAAAAGAAGATATATCCTGTTATTATTAGCGCTAACCTTTCAGAGCAAGAAGAAGAGAAATTATTGAAAACTCTGAAGAAGCACCGTGCTGCTATTGGATATACTCTGGATGATCTTAAGGGCATTAGTCCCAATCTATGCCAGCACAAAATAAAATTGGAGAAAGACGCTAAACCGGTTGTTGATCACCAACGACGGTTAAATCCTAAGATGAAAGAAGTGGTAAGAAATGAAATACTAAAGCTTTTGGAGGCAGGTATAATTTATCCTGTTGCTGATAGTGAGTGGGTAAGTCCTGTACATTGAGTCCCTAAGAAGGGAGGTATAACTGTTGTTCCTAATGATAAAGATGAATTGATTCCACAAAGAATTGTTACAGGTTATAGAATGGTAATTGATTTCCGCAAACTAAATAAGGCTACTAAAAAGGATCATTACCGTTTACCTTTTATTGATCAAATGCTAGAAAGATTATCCAAACATACACATTTTTGCTTTCTAGACGGTTATTCTGGTTTCTCTCAAATACCTGTGTCAAAAGAGGATCAAGAAAAGACCACTTTTACTTGCCCTTTCGGTACCTTCGCTTATAGACGTATGCCTTTTGGTTTATGCAATGCACCTGCTACCTTCGAAAGATGTATGACTGCTATATTCTCTGACTTATGTGAAAAGATTGTTGAGGTTTTCATGGATGATTTCTCCGTGTATGGAACTTCTTTTGATGATTGCTCAAGCAACCTTGATCGAGTTTTGCAGAGATGTGAAGAAACTAATCTTGTCTTGAATTGGGAGAAGTGCCACTTTATGGTTAATGAAGGTATTGTCTTGGGGCATAAAATTTCTAAAAGAGGTATTGAAGTTGATAAAGCTAAAGTTGATGCTATTGAAAAGATGTCGTGTCCTAAGGACATCAAAGGTATAAGAAGTTTCCTTGGTCATGCCGGTTTTATAGGAGGTTCATTAAAGACTTCTCAAAAATTTCCAGGCCTCTGACTAATCTCTTACAAAAAGATGTTCTTTTTGTCTTTGATGATGATTGTGTAGAAGCATTTGAAATACTTAAGCAAGCTTTGATTTCTGCACCTATTGTTCAGCCACCTGATTGGAATTTACCCTTTGAAATTATGTGTGATGCTAGTGATTATGCTGTAGGTGCCGTTCTAGGACAAAGAGTTGATAAGAAATTAAATGTTATCCAATATGCTAGTAAAACTCCAGACAGTGCCCAGAGAAATTATGCTACTACTGAAAAAGAATTTTTAGCAGTTGTATTTGCTTGTGATAAGTTCAGACCTTATATTGTTGATTCTAAAGTAACTGTTCACACTGATCATGCCACTATTAAATATCTTATGGAAAAGAAAGATGCTAAACCTAGACTTATTAGATGGGTTCTCCTACGACAAGAATTTGATTTGCATATTATTGATAGAAAGGGAGCTGAGAACCCCGTTGGTGGCAACTTATCTAGGTTAGAGAATGTTCTTGATGACCCACTACCTATTGATGATAGCTTTCCTGATGAACAATTAGCTGTCATAAATGCTTCTCGTACTGCTCCATGGTATGCTGATTATGCCAATTACATTGTTGCTAAATTTATACCACCTAGTTTCACATACCAGCAAAAGAAAAAGTTTTTCTATGATTTAAGACATTACTTCTGGGATGACCCACATCTTTATAAAGAAGGAGTAGATGGTGTTATTAGACGTTGTGTACCTGAGCATGAACAGGAACAGATCCTACGCAAGTGTCACTCCGAGGCTTATGGAGGACACTGCTACCTCTTGAGCATGCGTTGGTTTTTCCCTTGAAGAGGAAAGGGTGATGCAGCAAAGTAGCGTAAGTATTTCCCTCAGTTTTTGAGAACCAAGGTATCAATCCAGTAGGAGGCCACACGCAAGTCCCTCGTACCTACACAAACAAATAAGAACCTTGCAACCAACGCGATAAAAGGGGTTGTCAATCCCTTCACGGCCACTTGCAAAAGTGAGTTGTGATAGAGATGATAAGATAATATTTTTGGTATTTTTATGATAAAGATTGAAAGTAAAGATTGCAAAGTAAACGGCGACATAAATAACTAGTTGACGGAAGATTAATATGATGGAAGATAGACCCGGGGGCCATAGGTTTCACTAGTGGCTTCTCTCAAGATAGCATAAGTATTATGGTGGGTGAACAAATTACTGTCAAGCAATTGATAGAAAAGTGCATAATTATGAGAATATCTAGGGATGATCATGTATATATGCATCACGTCCGTGACAAGTAGACCGACTTCTGCCTGCATCTACTACTATTACTCCACACATCGACCGCTATCCAGCATGCATCTAGAGTATTAAGTTCATAAGAACAGAGTAACGCATTAGGTAAGATGACATGATGTAGAGGGATAAACTCAAGCAATATAATATAAACCCCATCTTTTTATCCTCGATGGCAACAATACAATACATGTCGTTTCCCCTACTGTCACTGGGATCGAGCACCACATGCTTGAACCCAAAGCTAAGCACTTCTCCCATTGCAAGAAAGATCAATCTAGTAGGACAAACCAAACTGATAATTTGAAGAGACTTGCAAAGATAACCAATCATACATAAAAGAATTTAGAGAAGATTCAAATATTGTTCGTAGATAATCTTGATCATAAACCCACAATTCATCGGATCTCGACAAACACACCGCAAAAAGAGTTACATCGAATAGAACTCCAAGAAGATCGAGGAGAACTTTGTATTGAGATCCAAAGAGAGAGAAGAAGCCATCTAGCTAATAACTATGGACCCGAAGGTCTGTGGTAAACTACTCACACATCATCGGAGAGGCTATGGTGTTGATGTAGAAGCCCTCCGTGATTGATGCCCCATCCGGCGAAGCGCCGGAAAAGGCCCCACGATGGGATCTCATGGCTACAGAAGGTTGCGGCGGTGGAAATAGGTTTTCATGGTGCTCTTGGATGGTTTCGGGGTACGTAGGTATATATAGGAGGAAGAAGTAGGTCGGTGGAGCCACGAGGGGCCCACGAGGGTGGGGGCGCGCCCAGGGGGGCAGGCGCCCCTCCCTGCCTCATGGCCTCCTCAGTTGTTTCTTGACGTCCACTCCAAGTCCTCTGGATCACGTTTGTTCCAAAAATAACTCTCCCGAAGGTTTCATTCCGTTTGGACTCCGTTTGATATTCCTTTTCTGCGAAATACTAAAATAGGCAAAAAAACAGCAATTTGCACTCGGCCTTGGGTTAATAGGTTAGTCCCAAAAATAATATAAAACTGTATAATAAAGCCCATTAAACATCCAAAACAGAATATATAATGGCATGGAGCAATAAAAAATTATAGATACGTTGGAGACGTATCAAGCATCCCCAAGCTTAATTCCTGCTCGTCCTCGAGTAGGTAAATGGTAAAAACAGAATTTTTGATGTGGAATGCTACCTAGCATATTCTTCATTGTAATTTTCTTTATTGTGGCATGAATGTTTAGATCCAAAAGATTCAAGATAAAAGTTTAATATTCACATAAAAATAATAATACTTCAAGCATACTAACAAACCAATCATGTCTGCTCAAAATAACATGGCCAAAGAAAGTTATCCCAAAAAATCATATAGTCTAGCTATCCTCTATCTTCACCACACAAAGTATTTAAATCATGAACAACCCCGATGACAAGCCAAGCAATTGTTTCATACTTTTCATGTTCTCAAACTTTTTCAATCTTCACGCAATACATGAGCGTGAGCCATGGACATAGCACTATAGGTGGAATAGAATGGTGGTTGTGGAGAAGACAAAAAGGAGAAGATAGTCTCACATCAACTAGGCGTATCAACGGGCTATGGAGATTCCCATCAATAGATACCAATGTGAGTGAGTAGGGATTGCCATGCAACAGATGCACTAGAGCTATAGGTGTATGAAAGCTCAACAAAAGAAACTAAGAGGGTGTGCATCCAACTCGCTTGCTCACGAAGACCTAGGGCATTTTGAGGAAGCCCATCATTGGAATATACAAGCCAAGTTCTATAATGTAAAATTCCCACTAGTATATGAAAGTGACAACATAAGAGACTCTCTATCATGAAGATCATGGTGCTACTTTGAAGCACAAGTGTGGAAAAAGGATAGTAACATTGTCCCATCTCTCTTTTTCTCTCATTTTTTATTTGGGCCTTTTCTCTTTTTTTTCCTTTTTGGCCTCTTTTCTTTCTCTTTTTTTCGTCCGGAGTCTCATCCCGACTTATGGGGGAATCATAGTCTCCATCATCTTTTCCTCACATGGGACAATGCTCTAGTAATGATGATCATCACACTTTTATTTACTTACAACTCAAGAATTACAACTCGATATTTGAACAAAATATGACTCTATGTGAATGCCTCCGGCGGTGTACCGGGATATGCAATGAATCGAGAGTGACATGTATGAAAGAATTATCAAGGTGGCTTTGCCAAAAATACGATGTCAATTACATGATCATGCAAAGCAATATGACAATGATGAAGGGTGTCATAATAAATGGAACGGTGGTAAGTTGCATGGCAATATATCTCGGAATGGCTATGGAAATGCCATAATAGGTAGGTATGGTGGCTGTTTTGAGGAAGGTATATGGTGGGTATATGATACCGGCGAAAGGTGCGCGGTATTAGAGAGGCTAGCAATGGTGGAAGGCTGAGAGTGCGTATAATCCATGGACTCAACATTAGTCATAAAGAACTCACATAATTATTGCAAAAATCTATTAGTTATCAAAACAAAGTACTACGCGCATGCTCCTAGGGGGATAGATTGGTAGGAAAAGACCATCGCTCGTCCCCGACGGCCACTCATAACGAAGACAATCAACAAATAAATCATGCTCCGACTTCATCACATAACGGTTCACCATACATGCATGCTACGGGAATCGCAAACTTTAGAACAAGTATTTCTCAAATTCACAACTACTCAACTAGCATGACTCTAATATCACCATCTTCATATCTCAAAACAATTATCAAGTATCAAACTTCTCTTAGTATTCAATGCGCTTTAAAGTTTTTATCTTGGATGCCAATCATATTAGGACTAATTTTATAACCAAAGCAAATTACCATGTTGTTCTAAGGGACTCTCAAAATAATATGAGTGAAGCATGATAGATCAATAATTTCTATAAAATATAACCACCACCATGATCTGATACGTCTCCAACGTATCTATAATTTTTGATTGTTCCATGCTATATTATATTCTGTTTTGGACATTATTGGGCTTTATCATACACTTTTATACTATTTTTGGGACTAACCTATTAACCGGAGGCCCAGCCCAAAATTGCTGTTTTTTTGCCTATTTCAGAGTTTTGCAGAGAAAGAATATCAAACGGAGTCCAAACGGAATGAAACCTTTGGGAACGTGATTTTCGGAATGAACGTGATCCAGAGGACTTGGACCCTACGTCAAGACATCAACCAGGAGGGCACGAGGTAGGAGGGCGCGCCTACCCCCCAGGGTGCGCCCTCCACCCTCGTGGGCCCCCTGTTGCTCCACCGACGTACTCCTTCCTCCTATATATACCTACGTACCCCCAAACTACCAGATACGGAGCCAAAAACCTAATTCCACCGCCGCAACCTTCTGTACCTGTGAGATCCCATCTTGGGGCCTGTTCCGGAGCTCCGCCGGAAGGGGCATCGATCATGGAGGGCTTCTACATCAACACCATAGCCTCTCCGATGAAGTGTGAGTAGTTTACCTCAGACCTTCGGGTCCATAGTTATTAGCTAGATGGCTTCTTCTCTCTTTTTGGATCTCAATACAATGTTCTCCCCCTCTCTCGTGGAGATCTATTCGATGTAATCTTCTTTTGCGGTGTGTTTGTTGAGACCGATGAATTGTGGGGTTATGATAGTTTATCTATGAACAATATTTGAATCTTCTCTGAATTCTTTTATGTATGATTGGTTATCTTTGCAAGTCTCTTTGAATTATCAGTTTGGTTTGGCCTACTAGATTGATCTTTCTTGCAATGGGAGAAGTGCTTAGCTTTGGGTTCAATCTTGCGGTGTCCCTTCCCAGTGACAGTAGGGGCAGCAAGGCACGTATTGTATTGTTGCCATCGAGGATAACAAGATGGGGTTTATATCATATTGCATGAGTTTATCCCTCTACATCATGTCATCTTGCTTAAAGAGTTACTCTGTTCTTATGAACATAATACTCTAGATGCATGCTGGATAGCAGTCGATGTGTGGAGTAATAGTAGTAGATGCAGGCAGGAGTCGGTCTACTTGTCTCGGACGTGATGCCTATATACATGATCATACCTAGATATTCCCATAACTATGCTCAATTCTGTCAATTGCTCAACAGTAATTTGTTCACCCACCGTAATATTTATGCTCATGAGAGAAGCCACTAGTGAAACCTATGGCCCCCGGGTCTACTTTCCATCATATTAATTTCCCGACAACAAGCTATTTCTGACGCCGTTTTTATTTTACTTCCTTTATTTTGCATCTTTATAATAAAAATACCAAAAATATTATCTTATCATATCTATCAGATCTCACTCTCGTAAGTGACCGTGTAGGGATTGACAACCCCTTATCGCGTTGGTTGCGAGGAGTTATTTGTTTGTGTAGGTGCGAGGGACTCGTGCGTGGCCTCCTACTGGATTGATACCTTGGTTCTCAAAAACTAAGGGAAATACTTACACTACTTTGCTGCATCACCCTTTCCTCTTCAAGGGAAAACCAACGCCGTGCTCAAGAGGTAGCAAGAAGGATTTCTGGCGCCGTTGCCGGGGAGTCTACGCAAAAGTCAACATACCAAGTACCCATCACAAACCCTTATCTCCCGCATTACATTATTTGCCATTTGCCTCTCGTTTTCCTCTCCCCCACTTCACCCTTGCCGTTTTATTCTCCCTCTCTTTTCCGTTTGCCTCTTTTTTGTTTGCTTCTTGTTTGCTCGTGTGTTGGATTGCTTGCTTGTCACGATGGCTCAAGATAATACTAAATTGTGTGACTTTACCAATACCAACAATAATGATTTCCTTAGCACTCCGATTGCTCCTCTTACCGATACTGAATCTTGTGAAATCAATGCTGCTTTGTTGAATCTTGTCATGAAAGATCAATTCGCTGGCCTTCCTAGTGAAGATGCCACTACCCATCTAAATAGCTTCGTTGATTTCTGTGATATGCAAAAGAAGAAAGAGGTGGACAATGATATTGTTAAATTGAAGCTATTTCCTTTTTCGCTTAGAGATCGTGCTAAAGCTTGGTTTTCGTCTTTGCCTAAAAATAGTATTGATTCTTGGAATAAGTGCAAAGATGCTTTTATCTCTAAGTATTTCCCTCCCGCTAAGATTATCTCTCTTAGAAACGATATTATGAATTTTAAGCAACTTGATCATGAACATGTTGCACAAGCTTGGGAGAGGATGAAATTAACGATATGTAATTGCCCTACGCATGGTTTGAATTTGTGGATGATTATACAAAAAATTTATGCCGGATTGAATTTTGCTTCTAGTAATCTTTTAGATTCGGCCACGGGAGGCACTTTTATGGAAATCACTTTAGGAGAAGCTACTAAACTCCTAGATAATATTATGGTTAATTATTCTCAATGGCACACTGAAAGATCTACTAATAAAAGAGTGCATGCAAAAGAAGAAATTAATGTTTTGAGTGGAAAGATGGATGAACTTATGAAATTATTTTCTACTAAGGGTGTTTCTTCTGATCCTAATGATATGCCTTTGTCTACTTTGATTTAGAATAATAATGAATCTATGGATGTGAATTTTGTTGGTAGGAATAATTTTGGTAACAACGCGTATAGAGGAAACTTTAATCCTAGGCCTTATCCTAGTAATTCCTCTAATAATTATGGTAATTCCTACACCAATTCTTATGGAAACTTTAATAAGATGCCTTCTGAATTTTAGACTAGTGTTAAGGAATTTATGAATTCGCAAAAGAATTTCAATGCTTTGCTTGAAGAAAAATTGCTTAAAGTTGATGAATTGGCTAGGAACGTTGATAGAATTTCCCTTGATGTTGATTCTTTAAAACTTAGATCTATTTCACCTAAGCATGATATCAATGAGTCTCTCAAAGCCATGAGAATTTCCATTGTTGAGTGCAAAGAAAGAACCGCTAGGATGCGTGCTAAGAAAGATTGCTTTATGAAAGCGTGTTCTTCAAGTTTCTATGAAAATAAAGATGAAGATCTAAAAGTTATTGATGTGTCCCCTATTAAATCTTTGTTTTGCAATATGAATATTGATAATGGTGGGACTGAATATGATCCACCTTTACCTAGAAGGCGTTCCAAAAATTCGGAGTTTTTAGATCTTGATGCTAAAATTGATAAAAGTGGGATTGAAGAGATCAAAAAATTAGATATTAATGAACCCACTATTTTGGATTTCAAGGAATTTAATTATGATAATTGCTCTTTGATAGATTGTATTTCCTTGTTGCAATCCGTGCTAAATTCTCCTCATGCTTATAGTCAAAATAAAGCCTTTACTAAACATATCGTTGATGCTTTAATGCAATCTTATGAAGAAAAACTTGAGTTGGAAGTTTCTATCCCTAGAAAACTCTATGATGAGTGGGAGCCTACTATTAAAATTAAAATTAAATATCATGAATGCTATGCTTTGTGTGATTTGGGTGCTAGTGTTTCCACGATTCCAAAGACTTTGTGCGATTTGCTAGGTTTCTGTGATTTTGATGATTGCTCTCTAAACTTGCACCTTGCGGATTCCACTATTAAGAAACATATGGGAAGAATTAATGATGTTCTTATTGTTGCAAATAGGAATTATGTGCCCGTAGATTTTATTGTTCTTGATATAGATTGCAATCCTTCATGTCCTATTATTCTTGGTAGACCTTTCCTTAGAACGATTGGTGCAATTATTGATATGAAGGAAGGAAATATTAGATTCCAATTTCCGTTAAGTAAAGGCATGGAACACTTCCCTAGAAAGAAAATAAAATTACCATATGAATCTATTATGAGAGCCACTTATGGATTGCCTACCAAAGATGGCAATACCTAGATCTATCCTTGCTTTTATGCCTAGCTAGGGGCGTTAAACGATAGCGCTTGTTGGGAGGCAACCCAATTTTATTTTTAGTTTTTCTTTTTGCTTTTTGCTTCTGTTTAGGAATAAATCTTTGATCTAGCCTCTGGTTAGATGTGTTTTTAGGTTTTAATTAGTGTTTGTGCCAAGCTAAACCTATAGGATCTTCTTGGATGATAGTTATTTGATCTTGCTGTAAATTCCAGAAACTTTCTGTTCACAAAAATAATTGTTAAAAATCACCAGAACGTGATAAAATATTGATTCCAATTGCTGCTGATCAATAAAAAAAATTCTAGGTCATCCTATTTTGGCTGAGTTTTGGAGTTCCAGAAGTTTGCGTTAGTTACAGATTACTACAGACTGTTCTGTTTTTGTCAGATTCTGTTTTTCATGTGTTGTTTGCTTATTTTGATGAATCTATGGCTAGTAAAATAATTTATAAACCATAGAGAAGTTGGAATACAGTAGGTTTAACACCAATATAAATAAAGAATGAGTTCATTACAGTACCTTGAAGGGGTCTTTTGTTTTCTTTCGCTAACGGAGCTCACGAGATTTTCTGTTAAGTTTTGTGTTGTGAAGTTTTCAAGTTTTGGGTAAAAGATTTGATGGATTATGGAACAAGGAGTGGCAAGAGCCTAAGCTTGGGGATTCCCATGGCACCCCAAGATAATCTAAGGGCACCTAAAAGCCAAAGCTTGGGGATGCCCTGGAAGGCATCCCCTCTTTCGTCTACTTCCATCCGTAACTTTACTTGGAGCTATATTTTTATTCACCACATTATATGTATTTTTCTTGGAGCGTCTTGTATGATTTGAGTCTTTGCTTTTTATTTTACCACAATCATCTTTTCTGTACACACCTTTTGAGAGAGACACACATGATTCAGAAATTATTGGAATACTCTATGTGCTTCACTTATATCTTTTGAGTTATATAGTTTTTGCTCTAGTACTTCACTTATATCTTTTAGAGCACGGTGGTGGTTTTGTTTTATAGAAACTATTATTCTCTCATACTTCACTTAGATTATTCTGAGAGTCTTAAACAGCATGGTAATTTTCTTAAACAATCCTAATATGGTAGGTATTCAAGACTAGTAAGAACTTTCTTATGAGTGTGTTGAATGCTAAGAGAAGTTTGATGCTTGATGATTGTTTTGAGACATGGAGGTAGTGATATCAAAGTTGTGCTACTTGAGTAGTTGTGAATTTGAGAAATACTTGTGTTGAAGTTTGCAAGTCCCATAGCATGCACGTATGGTAAACGTTATGTAACAAATTTGAAACATGAGGTGTTCTTTGATTGTCCTCCTTATGAGTGGCAGTCGGGGACGAGCGATGGTCTTTTCCTACCAATCTATCCCCCTAGGAGCATGCATTTAGTGCTTGGTTTTTGATGACTTGTAGATTTTTGCAATAAGTATGTGAGTTCTTTATGACTAATGTTGAGTCCATGGATTATACGCACTCTCACATTTCCATCATTGCTAGCCTCTTCGGTACCGTGCATTGCCCTTTCTCACATTGAGAGTTGGTGCAAACTTCGCCGGTGCATCAAACCCCGTGATATGATACGCTCTTTCACACATAAACCTCCTTATATCTTCCTCAAGCAGCCACCATACCTACCTATTATGGTATTTCCATAGCCATTCCGAGATAAATTGCCATGCAACTTTCCACCGTTCCGTTTATCATGACACGTTCATCATTGTCATATTGCTTTGCATGATCATGTAGTTGACATAGTATTTGTGGCAAAGCCACCATTCATAATTCTTTCATACATGTCACTCTTGGTTCATTGCATATCCCGGTACACCACCGGAGGCATTCATATAGAGTCATACTTTGTTCTAGTATCGAGTTGTAATCATTGAGTTGTAAATAAATAGAAGTGTGATTATCATCATTTTCTAGAGCATTGTCCCAAGTGAGGAATAAAAAAAGGCCAGATAAAAAAGTAAGGCCCAAAAAAAATGAGAGAAAAAGAGAGAAGGACAATGTTACTATCCTTTTTACCACACTTGTGCTTCAAAGTAGCACCATAATCTTCATGATAGAGAGTCTATTGTTTTGTCACTTTCATATACTAGTGGGAATTTTTCATTATAGAACTTGGCTTGTATATTCCAACAATGGGCTTCCTCAAATGCCCTAGGTCTTCGTGAGAAAGCAAGTTGGATGCACACCCACTTAGTTTCTTTTGTTGAGCTTTCATACATTTATAGCTCTAGTGCATCTGTTGCATGGCAATCCCTACTCCTTGCATTAACATCAATCGATGGGCATCTCCATAGCTCATTGATTAGCCTCGTTGATGTGAGACTTTCTCCTTTTTTGTCTTCTCCACATAACCCCCATCATTATATTCTATTCCACCCATAGTGCTATATCCATGGCGCACGCTCATGTACTGCGTGAAGATTGAAAAAGTTTGAGATTACTAAAGTATGAAACAATTGCTTGGCTTGTCATCGGGGTTGTGCATGATGAGAGCATTCTGATGTGATGAAAATGGAGCATGACTAAACTATATGATTTTGTAGGGATGAACTTTCTTTGGCCATGTTATTTTGAGAGGACATAATTGCTTAGTTAGTATGCTTGAAGTATTATTATTTTTATGTCAATATTGAACTTTTATCTTGAATCTTTCAGATCTGAATATTCATACCACAATTAAGAAGAATTACATTGAAATTATGCCAAGTAGCATTCCACATCAAAAATTCTGTTTTTATCATTTACCTACTCGAGGACGAGCAGGAATTAAGCTTGGGGATGCTTGATACGTCTCCAACGTATCTATAATTTTTGATTATTCCATGCTATATTATATTTTGTTTTGGAAATTATTGGGCTTTATCATACACTTTTATATTATTTTTGGGACTAACCTATTAACCAGAGGCCCAACCCAGAATTGCTGTTTTTTTGCCTATTTCAGAGTTTCGCAGAAAAAGAATATCAAACGGAGTCCAAATGGAATGAAACCTTCGGGAACGTGATTTTCAGAATGAACGTGATCCAGAGGACTTGGACCCTACGTCAAGACATCAACCAGGAGGGCACGAGGTAGGGGGCGCGCCTACCCCCCCAGGGGGCGCCCTCCACCCTCGTGTCCCCCTGTTGCTCCACCGACGTACTCCTTCCTCCTATATATACCTACGTACCCCCAAACTACCAGATACGGAGCCAAAAACCTAATTCCACCGCCGCAACCTTCTGTACCCGTGAGATCCCATCTTGGCGCCTGTTCTGGAGCTTCGTCGGAAGGGGCACCGATCACGGAGGGCTTCTACATCAACACCATAGCCTCTCCGATGAAGTGTGAGTAGTTTACCTCAGACCTTCGGGTCCACAGTTATTAGCTAGATGGCTTCTTCTCTCATTTTGGATCTCAATACAATGTTCTCCCCCTCTCTCGTGGAGATCTATTCGATGTAATCTTCTTTTGCGGTGTGTTTGTTGAGACCGATGAATTGCGGGTTTATGAAAGTTTATCTATGAACAATATTTAAATCTTCTCTGAATTCTTTTATGTATGATTGGTTATCTTGGCAAGTCTCTTCAAATTATCAGTTTGGTTTGGCCTACTAGATTGATCTTTCTTGCAATGGGAGAAGTGCTTAGCTTTGGGTTCAATCTTGCGGTGTACTTTCCCAGTGACAGTGGTGGCAGCAAGGCATGTATTGTATTGTTGCCATCGAGGATAACAAGATGGGGTTGATATCATATTGCATGAGTTTATCCCTCTACATCATGTCATCTTGCTTAAAGCGTTACTCTGTTCTTATGAACTTAATACTCTAGATGCATGCTGGATAGCGGTCGATGTGTGGAGTAATAGTAGTAGATGCAGGCAGGAGTCGGTCTACTTGTCTCGGACGTAATGCCTATATACATGATCATACCTAGATATTCTCATAACTATGCTCAATTCTGTCAATTGCTCAACAGTAATTTGTTCACCCACCGTAATATTTATGCTCATGAGAGAAGCCACTAGTGAAACCTATGGCCCCCGGGTCTATTTTCCATCATATTCATTTCCCGACAACAAGCTATTTCTGACGCCATTTTTATTTTACTTTCTTTACTTTGCATCTTTATCATAAAAATACCAAAAATATTATCTTATCATATCTATCAGATCTCACTCTCGTAAGTGACCGTGTAGGGATTGACAACCCCTTATCGCGTTGGTTGCGAGGATTTATTTGTTTGTGTAGGTGCGAGGGACTCGTGCGTGGCCTCCTACTGGATTGATACCTTGGTTCTCAAAAACTGAGGGAAATACTTACGCTACTTTTCTGCATCACCCTTTCCTCTTCAAGGGAAAACCAACGCAGTTCTCAAGAGGTAGCATGCTCTAAAAGATATAAGTGAAGCGCTAGAGCAAAATTGTTTAGCTCAAAAGATATAAGTGAAGCACTTAGAGTGTTCTAATAAATTCCGAATAATGTGTGTCTCTCCCAAAAGGTGTGTACAGCAAGGATGATTGTGGTAAACTAAAAAGCAAAGTCTCAAATCATACAATACGCTCCAAGCAAAACACATATCATGTGGTGAAAAAAAATATAGCTCCAAGTAAAGTTACCGATGGACGAAGACGAAAGAGGGGATGCCTTCCGGGGCATCCCCAAGCTTAGGCTTTTGGGTTGTCCTTAGATTTTATCTTGCGGTGCCTTGGGCATCCCCAAGCTTAGGCTCTTGCCACTCCATGTTCCATAATCCATCAAATCTTTACCCAAAACTTGAAAACTTCACAACACAAAACTTAACAGAAAATCTCGTGAGCTCCGTTAGTGAAAGAAAACAAACAACCACTTAAATGTACTGTAATGAACTCATTATTTATTTATATTGGTGTTAAACCTACTCTATTCCAACTTCCCTATGGTTCATAACCTCCGATACTAGCCATAGATTCATCAAAATAAGCAAACAACACACGAAAAACAGAATCTGTCAAAAAACAGAACAGTCTGTAGTAATCTGTATCTAACGCAAACTTCTGGAACTCCAAAAATTCTAAAATAAATTTCTCAACGTGAGTAATTTATCTATTAATCATCTGAAAAAAGAATCAACTAAATAGCACTCTCGAGTAAAAAGTTGTAGCTAATCTCGTGAGCACTAAAGTTTCTGTTTTTTACAGCAAGATCAAAAAGACTTCACCCAAGTCTTACCAAAGGTTCTACTTGGCACAAACACTAATTAAAACACAAAAACACATCTAACCAGAATCTAGATGTAATATTTATTCCTAAACAGAATCAAAAATCAAGGAACAAAAATAAAATTGGGTTGCCTCCCAGCAAGCGCTATGGTTTAACGCCCCTAGCTAGGCATAAAGGCAAGGATAGATCTAGGTATTGCCATCTTTGGCAGGCAATCCATAAGTGGCTCTCATAATGGATTCATAAGGTAATTTAATTTTCTTTCTAGGAAAGTGTTCCATGCCTTTCCTTAACGGAAATTGGAATCTAATATTCCCTTCCTTCATATTAATAATTGCACCAAACGTTCTAAGGAAAGGTCTACCAAGAATAATAGGACATGAAGGATTGCAATCTATATCAAGGACAATGAAATCTACGGGCACATAATTCCTATTTGCAACAATAAAAACATCATTAATTATTCCCATAGGTTTCTTAATGGTGGAATCCGCAAGGTGCAAGTTTAAAGAACAATCATCAAATTCACGAAAACCTAGCAAATCACACAAAGTTTTTGGAATCGTGGAAACACTAGCACCCAAATCACACAAAGCATAGCATTCATGATCTTTAATTTTAATTTTAATAGTTGGTTCCCACTCATCATAAAGTTTTCTAAGGATAGAAACTTCCAATTCAAGCTTTTCTTCATAAGATTGCATTAAAGCATCAACGATATGTTTAGTAAAAGCCTTATTTTGACTATAAGCATGCGGAGAATTTAGCACAGATTGCAACAAGGAAATACAATCTATTAAAGAACAATTATCATAATTAAATTCCTTGAAATCCAAGATAGTGGGTTCATTGCTATCTAAAGTTTTGACCTCTTCAATCCCACTTTTACCAATTTTTGCATCAAGATCTAAAAACTCCAAATCATTGGGACGCCTTTTAACTAAAGTTGACTCATCTCCAGTCCCATCATGATAAAGATTCATATTGCAAAACAAAGATTTAATAGGGGACACATCAATTACTTTTAGATCTTCATCCTTATTATAATCAAAACTAGAAGAACACGCTTTCACGAAGCAATCTTTCTTAGCACGCATCCTAGAGGTTCTTTCTTTACACTCATCAATGGAAATTCTCATGGCTTTGAGAGACTCATTGATATCATGCTTAGGTGGAATAGATCTAAGTTTCAAAGAATCAACATCAAGAGAAATTCTATCAACGTTCCTAGCCAACTCATCAATCTTAGGCAGTTTTTCTTCAAGCAAAGCATTGAAATTCTTTTGAGAAATCATAATCCTTTAACACTAGTCTCAAAATCAGAGAGCATCCTATTAAAATTTCCATAAGAGTTGTTGTAGGAATTACCATAATTATTAGAGGAATTACTAGGATACGGCCTAGGATTAAAGTTTCCTCTATAAGCGTTGTTACCAAAATTGTTCCTACCAACAAAATTCACATCCATAGATTCATTATTATTCTCAATCAAAGTAGACAAAGGCATATCATTAGGATCAGAAGAAACACTCTTATTAGCAAACAATTTCGTAAGTTCATCCATCTTTCCACTCAAAACATTCATCTCTTCAATTGCATGCACCTTTTTACTAGTAGATCTTTCAGTGTGCCATTGAGAATAATTAACCATAATATTATCTAGGAGTTTAGTAGCTTCTCCTAAAGTGATTTCCATAAAAGTGCCTCCCGCGGCCGAATCTAAAAGATTTCTAGAAGCAAAATTCAATCCGGCATAAAAAATTTGTATAATCATCCATAAATTCAAACCATGTGTAGGGCAATTACGTATCATTAATTTCATTCTCTCCCAAGCTTGTGCAACATGTTCATGATCAAGTTGCCTAAAATTCATAATATCGTTTCTAAGAGAGATGATCTTAGCGGCAGGAAACTACTTCGAGATAAAAGTATCTTTGCACTTATTCCAAGAATCAATACTATTTTTAGGCAAAGACGAAAACCAAGTTTTAGCAAGGTCTCTAATCGAAAACGGAAATAACTTCAATTTAACAATATCATTGTCCACATCTTTCTTCTTTTGCATATCACACAAATCAACAAAGCTATTCAGATGGGTAGCGGCATCTTCACTAGGAAGGCCGGCGAATTGATCTTTCATGACAAGATTCAGCAAAGCAGCATTAATTTCACAAGATTCAGCATCGCTAAGAGGAGCAATCGGAGTGCTAAGAAAATCATTGTTGTTGGTATTGGCAAAGTCACACAATTTAGTATTGTCTTGAGCCATCGTGACAAGCAAGCAATCCAACACACAAGCAAACAAGAAGCAAGCGAAACAAAAGGCTAATGGAAAGAGAAGGCGAATAAAATGGCAAGGGTGAAGTGGGGGAGAGGAAAACGAGAGGCAAATGGCAAATAATGTAACGCGAGGGATAAGAGTTTGTGATGGGTACTTGGTATGTCTTGACTTGTGCGTAGACTCCCCGGCAACGGCGCCAGAAATGGCTCGTTGTCGGGAGATCAAATCTTGACTTGACTTGGTGTAAGCCTCCCCGGCAACCGCGCCAGAAATCCTTCTTTCCACCTCTTGAGCATGCGCTGGTTTTTCCCTTGAAGAGGAAAGGGTGATACAGCAAAGCAGCGTAAGTATTTCCCTCAGTTTTTGAGAACCAAGGTATCAATCCAGTAGGAGGCCGCACGAAAGTCCCTCGTACCTACACAAACAAATAAGAACCTTGCAACCAACGCAATAAAGGGGTTGTCAATCCCTTCACGGCCACTTGCAAAAGTGAGATCTGATAGAGATGATAAGATAATATTTTTGGTATTTTTATGATAAAGATTGAAAGTAAAGATTGCAAAGTAAACGGCGACAGAAATAACTAGTTGACGGAAGATTAATATGATGGAAGATAGACCCGGGGGCCATAGGTTTGACTAGTGGCTTCTCTCATGATAGCATAAGTATTACGATGGCTGAACAAATTACTGTCGAGCAATTGATAGAAAAGTGCATAATTATGAGAATATCTAGGCATGATCATGTATATAGGCATCACGTGCGTGACAAGTAGACCGACTCCTGCCTGCATCTACTACTATTACTCCACACATCGACCGCTATCCAGCATGCATCTAGAGTATTAAGTTCGTAAGAACAGAGTAACGCATTAGGTAAGATGACATGATGTAGAGGGATAAACTCAAGCAATATGATATAAACCCCATTTTTTATCCTCGATGGAAACAATACAATACGTGTCGTTTCCGCTACTGTCACTGGGATCGAGCACCGCATGATTGAACCCAAAGCTAAGCACTTCTCCCATTGCAAGAAAGATCAATCTAGTAGGCCAAACCAAACTGATAATTCGAAGAGACTTGCAAAGATAACCAATCATACATAAAAGAATTTAGATAAGATTCAAATATTGCTCATAGATAATCTTGATCATAAACCCACAATTCATCGGATCTCGACAAACACACCGCAAAAAGAGTTACATCGAATAGAACTCCAAGAAGATCAAGGAGAACTTTGTATTGAGATCCAAAGAGAGAGAAGAAGCCATCTGGCTAATAACTATGGACCCGAAGGTCTGTGGTAAACTACTCACAGATCATCGGAGAGGCTATGGTGTTGATGTAGAAGCCCTCCGTGATCGATGCCCCCTCCGGCGGAGCGCCGGAAAAGGCCCCAAGATGGGATCTCACGGATACAGAAGGTTGCGGTGGTGGAACTAGGTTTTTGTGGTGCTCCTGGATGGTTTCGGGGTACGTAGGTATATATAGGAGGAAGAAGTAGGTCAGTGGAGCCACGAGGGGCCCATGAGGGTGGGGGCCTGCCCAGGGGGCAGGCGTGCCTCCCTGCCTCGTGGCCTCCTCGGTTGTTTCTTGACGTCCACTCCAAGTCCTCTGGATCACGTTCGTTCCAAAAATAACTCTCCCGAAGGTTTCATTCCGTTTGGACTCCGTTTGATATTCCTTTTCTGCGAAACACTGAAATAGGCAAAAAAAAATAGCAATTTGCACTGGGCCTTGGGTTAATAGGTTAGTCCCAAAAATAATATAAAAGTGTATAATAAATCCCATTAAACATCCAAAACATAATATATAATAGCATGGAGCAATAAAAAATTATAGATATGTTGGAGACGTATCAGACAGCACGCTGGAGATAGAACTGCACATAAGGTATTGCAATCCATTTTTTATTGGCCTACTCTTTTCAAAGATGCCCGTAAGTTTGTATTGTCTTGTGATGAATGTCAAAGAATTGGTAATATTAGTAGACGTCAAGAAATTCCTATGAACTATTCACTTGTTATTGAACCATTTGATGTTTGGGGTTTGATTACGTGGGACCGTTTCCTTCCTCTAATGGGTATACACATATTTTGGTTGCTATTGATTACGTTACTAAGTGGGTAGAAGCTATTCCAACTAGTAGTGCTGATCATAACACCTCTACTAAGATGCTTAAAGAAGTTATTTTTTCGAGGTTTGGAGTCCCTAGATACTTAATGACCGATGGTGGCTCACATTTTATTCATGGTGCTTTTCGTAAAATGCTTGCTAAGTATGATGTTAATCATAGAATTGCATCTCCATACCACCCACAGTCTAGTGGTCAAGTAGAATTGAGTAATAGAGAGATCAAATTAATTTTGCAAAAGACTGTTAATAGATATCGAACGAATTGGTCCAAGAAACTTGATGATGCATTATGGGCCTATAGAACTGCATATAAAAATCCTATGGGTATGTCTCTGTATAAAATGGTTTATGGAAAAGCATGTCATTTACCTATCGAACTAGAACATAAGACATATTGGGCCGTTAAAGAGCTCAATTATGATTTCAAACTTGCCGGTGAGAAGAGACTATTTGACATTAGCTCAATTGATGAGTGGAGAACCCAGGCCTATCAGAATGCCAAACTGTTTAAAGAAAAAGTTAAAAGATGGCATGACAAAAGGATACAAAAGCGTGAGTTTAATGTAGGTGATTATGTCTTGTTATACAACTCTCGTTTAAGATTTTTTGCAGGAAAACTCCTCTCTAAATGGGAAGGTCCTTACGTTATCGAGGAGGTCTATCGTTCCGGTGCCATAAAGATTAACAACTTCGAGGGCACGAATCTGAAGCTGGTGAACGGTCAAAGAATCAAACATTATATCTCAGGTAATCCCATAAATGTTGAAACCAATGTTATTGATACCATAACCCCGGAGGAGTACATAAGGGATACTTTCCAGAACGTTTCAGACTCCGAAAAGGAATAGGTATGTGGTACGGTAAGTAAACCGACTCCAAAACAGTTCTATAGCAATTTTTCTCCGTTTTGGAATATTTAAGAAAATAGGAAAATAAGAATTAGTCCGAAAAGGACACGAGGCATCCACGAGGGTGGAGGGCGCGCCCTAGCCCCCTGCCTCGTGGGCACCTCGTGTGCTCCCCGAACTCCGTTTTCTTGCACAATACTTCTTTTGGTCGGTAAAAATTCATTATATAATCTCCTGAAGGTTTTGACCACTTTACCATGCAAATATACTCTGTTTTTGTTTCAAGTTGTTTTTCTGACAGATCTAGATCACCATGACATCTTCATACGCCCCAAGGATAAGTTTTTCGAGAAGGTTATCGACCCCTACCTCGTGGAGGTGCTGCAACACCCTCAAACCATTGAGATGCGTGATGGGTTGCTGGACATCCGCGATGTCGAGGGACCAAGGAGGACCAGAAGCGTGGAGACAAGACTCGAAGCAATGGAGCAGCAAGTTTTCAAGTGCCAAGGGATGGTGGAACGCGGAGTCGACGCCAACCACATGATGATCGCGGAGTTCACCAACAACCACAAGCTGAATACGAAGAATATTGGGGGGGCCATCTTCATGCTTCACGAAAAAATCGAGCACCTCCAAGCCCAGATCTATGACCTGTAAAACCAAAACTGTGAGTATGAATATAGATTCAAGAGGATGAGTTTGGCTGCAGATTTGAGGATCCCGGAGACTCGGTCATCCTTCTATGATGGTGAGCCAATGCCTTGGAAGATGGACGACAAGCCTACATCATCAACAACTCCATCATCACCACCTCCGAGGAAAGAGACATAAATACATGGGTATGGGCACTCCCCTTGGCAACTGCCAAGCTTGGGGGAGGTGCCCCGGTATAGTATCACCATCACACTTCTATCTTTACCGTTTTTCTTAGTTCGATTCTTTTGGTTATATCTTGATCTAGTAGAATAAAGTTTAGTATGATCTAGTTTCAAGTTATGCTTTATGATCCTTCTATGTAATCGAGTCTGTGTCTATGTAATTGAGTCCGTGAGCTATATATAATAAAGATTAGTTTTGAGTCAAGGGCTTGATTATCTTGCTATGATCTTGAGGGAATAAAAAAAGGGGGAGAAAGAATAAAAAGAAATAGACAGATCATATTGATCTTATGGAGAGTAATGACTTCACATATAAAGAGTATGATGAGTAAAAGTTGTTGAGAGTTGACAAACATAGTTTTGGTCATAAAGAAAGAGAGGTTTTCACATATAAATATACTATCTTGGACATCTTTTATGATTGTGAGCACTCATTAAAATATGACATGCTAAAAAGTTGATGTTGCACAAGGAAGACAACGTAATGGGTTATGTTTTCTTATATCCAAAATAAAGTGTATTGTCATGGATCATCCAACATGATGAGCTTGCCTTTCCTCCTCATGCTAGCCAAATTCCTTGCACCAAGTAGAGATATCCTTCAACCCAGTTTTTCCATGAGTGCCCACCATACCTACCTATGGATTGAGTAAGATCCTTCAAGTAAGTTATCATTGTTGCATGCAATAAAAATTGCTCTCTAAATATGTATGATCTATTAGTGTGGAGAAAATAAGCTTTATACGATCTTGTGATATGGAATCAATAAAAGCGAAGGACTTCATAATAAAGGTCCCTATCACAAGTGGCAATATAAAGTGACGTTCTTCCGCATTATGATTTTGTGCATCAACCATAAAAGCACATGACAACCTCTGCTTCCCTCTGCGAAGGGCCTATCTTTTATTTTTGCTTTATCTCTTATGCAAAAGTCGCGGTGATCTTCACCTTTCCTTTTTGCACTTTATCCTTTGGCAAGCTCATTGTGTTGGAAAGATCATGATATATATATCCAATTGGATGTAAATTATTATAAATTATTATTGTTGACATTACCCTTGAGGTAAAAGGTTGAGAGGCAACACTATAAGCCCCTATCTTTCTCTGTGTCCAATTAACACTCCATACCCGTAAGTATCGCGTGAGTGTTAGCAATTGTGAAAGACTAAATGATAGTTGAGTATGTGGACTTGCTGAAAAGCTCTTATATTGACTCTTTCCGATGTTATGATAAATTGCAATTGCTTCAATGACCGAGATCATAGTTTGTTAGTTTTCAATGAAGTTTCTGATTCATACTTGACATTGTGAATAGATTGTTACTTTAACATAAGAAATCATATGACAATATATATATATATATATATATATATATATATATATGTTGTTGTTATAAGAATGATCATGATGCCCTCATGTCCGTATTTTATTTTATCGACACCTCTATCTCTAAACATGTGGACATATTTTTCGTTATCGGCTTCCGCTTGAGGACAAGCGAGGTCTAAGCTTGGGGGAGTTGATACGTCCATTTTACATCATGCTTTCATATCGTCAGCGACAGCATCTGCTTCTCCATCTGTGGCGCCGAGGGTGCCGGCACCTACTGCTTCCACATGGCGACTCGTGAGTGGAGCAAAGCTGGGGACTGGCTCATGCCCTTCAATGGCAAGGCGGATTACGTCCCTGAGCTTGGACTCTGATTTTTAGATTGTTTTAAATAGATGAAAATATAGAACATGTTTTAGAAAACACGAACATTTTCATCAAAGGAGAGCCTTGTTTTGTGTTTTGCGCTGGGTGTCAAATTAGTATTTACGTTTAACAATTTCATCAATGGAGAGCTTTGTATGTGTATATATATAAGGAGAATCTTATAAATATTCTAAACAACACAGGTTTAGTGTAACGAAAGCCTTGTATATATATTAACTTTGCAAATGATTATATTACTAGGATTTATTATTACAGATTACAAGGATTTATTATCACATCTGCAGATTACAGCCCGTTTGAAAGAAGAATCAGATGAGATATAGCATGCAATGATTACAGCCCGTTTGAACGAAATATACTGTTTATATAATCAAAGCCCGTGTGAAATAATAAGAAGAATTCCACTTGTAAAAACAGCAAGAGCAACCAAGACATACGTAATGAAGCAAACCATTTTAGGCAACATAATTAACCAGCAATCATAGGCCTAGCTTCCATTGCATGAAACAAACAGCCAAAAGATGATATGGACTACAAACGAACAACTTACCCATGAAAATTACTTTAGAATATTGTATAAATTAGAGCAAACTATTGGCCATTGCAAGCAATTGCGCTTAGCCTGATCTTCCGTGCATTCATATCATACTTTTGCTCACGCCTGACAAACATCGCATCCGCCAATGCCACTGAGTCACCATCATTGTTCCACCTCATGCGCGAGTTCACCATGAACCATTGCTTTGGGTTGGATTAAACTCTTCTTCATGCATGCTGATTTGCATTGCGGTTATACACTACCTTGTCGCTCAAGAAGTACCAGCAATTGTGCTTCCTGGAGCGACGCCAGCAACGGCGGGAAGGCAAGGTGTCGATCTCATAGTTTCCATGTGAAAAACCGATCCCTGCCCCTCCCGCCGATCCAATACACGCAGTCGCCATTCAGTCCGGGAACACCTTTAGCATAGATCAACACCGCATTGTTCCTCCCGACGAACACCAAGTAGCCCCCTAAGTCAGTCACCACATTGTTTCTCCCTTCTAGCTATTCAGTATGTCCTTTTTCGCTTTTTATTATTATAAATACCTGGTTTTGAAAATACACGAAAAAATTACAAGTTAACATGAACATTTCATTAAAATGTTTGCATGTTTTTTTTATAATTATATGAATGTTGTATTAAAATAAATAACCAATTTTCATGTTTCCTCAGTTACATAAACCTTAAAATGATGTGTGAAAATTGTTCAAAACATAGTATAATTTTGTAAAAAATGATTAGCACTTTTGAAAATACGTCAACATTTTGGAATTATAAGTAAACATTTTAAAATGACATGAAAATTTGAAAAAAATACACGATCAACTTTGTAAATTACAAGAAGATTTTTTTAAAATATGTGAATATTATTTTGAATTGCACGATCATTTTTCATTAAAAAAAGTGAACTATTTTTTAATTACATGAATATTTTTAAAATAGAAGTATGCGTGAATAATTTTTATGCAAATTATCATTACATTAATATACTTTATTATCAAGAAATTAATAATGTGTGAAGTAATACCATAAATATGTGTGAGAAAAATGATGCTTGGGCTTGGGCTTCGGCCCATGTGGTCAAGCCTACATACATACAGTAAAAGAAATCCCCTTACCTCAAATAAAAAAAACGTAAAAGAGAAATCCCCAAATCAGTCCCGCGAATACCTACCGAACCGCCGCCGTCGCCGTCGCCGTCGTCACCGTTCCAGCCACCGCTGCCGACCACCGTCCGTTCCCCGTTTCATCAAGGTGCCCAATGCGCACGGTGGCATCTCAATTTTTCTGTACGTAATTCCTTCTGCCCCTATACTATACCTTCTAACCTATGGCAGGTTCGCCGCCGGTACATCATCCGCATGCGTCAGTCATCTTGCTTCAGTTTGATCTAATTTCTTTTTTTCCTTATCACCCTCCCAGGAGATCAAGAAGGATCATACTAACTAGATCGTGAGAGTCAGCGATTATGAGCGGCGGGATGCGTCGGTTCCTGAACCTGGGGCTATATGACGGGCACAGGCGCTTGTATTTGCTGCGGCGCTTGGACCTCTCCAAGACGGGATTTTTTCATCCGACGGAAGAAGAGGCGGCCGCGCATGGCAAGGTGCTGCCAACACTGACGCCTGCCAAGGCCCGTGCCACCAACAGGCGAAGGATCTGCAACACCCAAGATCTGGCGACGGCGGACGCGGCAGCGCCCAAGATCGTTCCGCCAAAACCCGAGCTGCTCATGGGGCCACCGCAACTCTCCCCCTGCCTCGACTCCCATCGCTTCGTCCATTTCTTCCCCACCGCCTCGGAGAGCAAGGTCGTCTTGGGCGACCGCGGGAACCGCATGCTACGCTTCAACGTCGTCGATGGCTCCCGCTACATCGATACCCTGCCATGCCTCCACGGGGTCAAGAAGATGCCGATGGCCATCTCCGTCCCTCCGACAGACTCACACCTCCCTGACGGGGATGACACGGGCGACCTCTACATCATCGATGGCCTCCTCCATCCGGACAAGGCGGAGGTGCGGCCGCAGTTCGAGGCCCTGGTGTGGAGGGGGTTCAAACCGTCGGCCATATCTAGCAGGTTCTGGCACTGCGACATCCTCCCTTTGCCGCCGTGGATCAGCCACCACGAGCACGCCATGGTCTTCGGTCACGCCCTCGTCGGCGGCAGCATCTGCTTCTC
Source organism: Triticum aestivum (assembly GCF_018294505.1). Taxonomy (NCBI): domain Eukaryota; kingdom Viridiplantae; phylum Streptophyta; class Magnoliopsida; order Poales; family Poaceae; genus Triticum; species Triticum aestivum. The sequence continues at coordinate 1,940,527 of NC_057799.1, read as the reverse complement.
CATCTGTGGCGCCGAGGGTGCCGGCACCTACTGCTTCCACATCGCGACTCGCGAGTGGAGCAAAGCTGGCAACTGGCTCATGCCCTTCAATGGCAAGGCGGATTACGTCCCTGAGCTTGGACTCTGGTTTGGCGTCTCAAACAACCTCCCCTGCGCTGCCGACCTCTCGGGCATCGTCGGAGGGGAGGAGCTGTCGCCGAACAAGATGCGGATCTGGAACCGTGATGACCTGCCAGAGGAGTGGCAGCCGAAGAGCTTGCACCAGCCCATTGCCGTCAGCCTCGGTTCCGGCAGGTTCATCATTGTCGACTTCTTGGATGCCATGAAATTCAACAAGGAATGGAACGAGATGGAATCCGTCAAGGAATTCGCCCTCTTCACCGGTATGGAGGTAGCGTACAGCAACGGCGAAAGCAAAGGGACGATGCGTGGCCTCCGCATGATGAAGCACAAATCCCGCCGTTACATGTTTAGCAACCAACAGAGGATCGAGGCGGTGCTCTGAATGGCATTCACTCTGGGACTTAATTTGCTATCGTGGCTGCTCTCTGTTTCTGCTCCCCGTTTACAGCTAGTACTGACTAACTATATATAGTGTTAATTTAGCTTAAATAATCCATCTTGTCGTATGAAACGTACTGTATATTGTACAGTACCTCCCTGGTGTTATACTAGAGAATTCCAGCTAGTATTCAGAGTTGCTGCTGAAGAAATATTTGTTTGATGGAAATTTTAACCATTGTGCTATCGTAAGCTTAGCTGAAGAATCCGATCCAGGTAGAAAGGAATTGTAGCAACTAGATAACGTACGCTCCGCAAGTTGTTGTGGAAATTATAGCAATGAACTTACCAAAAATTAAATTAGCTATATCAAAATGGTATCGCACGGGAGTAGATTGAGAACTCAGGTTTGATATCCCCAAATTTCAGTTTTTTTTAATTTTGTTGGTATTTTTTAAAGTTTAATATTCGTATAGGGGTGTACTCATGTGTATTTTCCTCCTACAGAGCAAAAACTTTGGAACATCACACATATATAAGCCCGACTGTTGGTCAGTCTATGAGATAGGGTGATCTCCAGTTAACCTTCTCGTGTGCTCTCCACCTTTGCTGCCCGGCACGCATCGAGCCGAGCCAAGCTCAGACCTATGTCTTGTGTGCGTTTAATTTTTTTTCCTGTCAAAAACAGATAATTAATTACAAATCATTTACGGATGCGCCACAAATCTCCCTACCACGACCATCTCATACGCAAACCTGGGCGGATTCCCAGGCATGCCCCGCTGAATGGCCTAAATTGTTTGGAGTCGGCTGGATGCGCCTGTTCTTTTTTTCTTTTTTGGCAAAAGCTGCCGATGGAAGAAGATGGAGCGCAATGCACACCAGCCTTGAGACCGTGATTAACAGATCGGAGAGCGTTTTTTTTTTGGAGTCAAAATCAAACGTACGCCGAAACCAAACGACCCAAACCCAGCTGAACGAACTATTGGCCACAAAATGCAAAAAAATAGAACGAACTATTGGCCACAAATAGCAAACAAATAGAAGGAACTATTGGCCACAAAAAGGATATATGATTAACTAGTGGCCAAACGGAAAAAATGATATGGACTACAAATTAACCAACAACTTACACAGGCAAATTATTTTACCAAGCCACAAAAAATAGAAGGAACTATTGGCCACAAAAAGGAAAAAAATAGAACGAACTATTGGCCACGAAAAGCAATTGCACTCCACCAGATCTTGAGGGCCTTCACACCAGGTTCTTTCTCATGCATTGTCTTATGCGCGTTCAACGATGACCCTGACTTTGGTTTTGATTAAACTCTTTCTTCATGCATTTCTGTAATTGTTATTTGCTACCTGCTTGTTGCTCAGAAAGTACCAGCAGACCGTGCTTGCCCTGGAACGACATCACTAGCCATGGTAGGAAGGCAAGGTGTAGACTTCCTAGTTGCCATGTCGAAGACCATGCGTCGGTCCCTACGTACCCCTCCCGTCGATCCAGTATAGGTAGTCACCCTTGAGTTTTGGAACGCCTTCGGTGTACATCAATACCACATAATTCCTCAAGAAAAACACCGTGTAGCCCCCCGCTATGGATAATATTTGACAACGAATATTTCATCATCCCTTACACGATAGCGACCGCCTTCTGGCAGCAGCAGAGTGACCGTGTAACCCGGGTTCCTCCATATTTGGTATAGGTTGCCCTGGTAGAAGACCAAGTTCTTCGCGCTACTATAGCCCGACACAATGTCATACGACCGGACAAAGCTAGTGGCGGGATCGAACAGAAGGTTGGCTGAGGACAGGAAGGGATTGAGCACGGTGAGTGGTGCATTTCGGTCTCGTCCAATCGCTTACTCGTTGCAACAAATTTGGCGAAGCATTGTTGTCCGAGAGGTAACTTCCTAAGATATCCTTCCAAGTATTTCTCTTGCATCAATAGTTGCAAGATACTCCTCTTGCCGTTCAGCACCTACCTTATTTACTATAACAAGATCCTCGTCTAAAATTTTATGAGGAAAAATATGATTCTCCCCATTCTATACATATTTGGTAAACTCTCCTCATAGGAGTCTCGCCCATCGTATTGCCTTGACGAAGCTGGCCAAAAACACGAGTGAATGGTTGGATGAAAGTGTTCCACCAGTTTGTCCATGCCACCGAAGAGTTTCCCACCCAAGTTCTGTTGGGAATATAGTGGGGTTGCTTTGGGTCGAGCGCAAGAAAGGCCACCAATATGCATAAGTAATACTTGTGTCATCTATTGTGTATAAACTGTGCAATGGGGTATATGGTACATGCTGATCTAATCTGAATTGTCAAGCAACCCGATCGGGATGATACGGCTCAACAATGCACAAGTCATCGTCATAATTAGACCTTCTCCATGGCAGCATCCCACGTCGGATGGAAATAGTGAATGCTTTTTGTAGCCGACCTGCGCTAGTTATTGGACAAATTTGGTGGGTACCATGCAATATTATTATAGTCCTTGAAGAAAGCATGTGCCTTTTCAGGGATAAAATCATGTGGAATCTTGAAAATAATTCCCACCATAGATAATTTCCCTAGGTAAAGTATAGAAATTGAAAGCTTATCCAATCTTGCTCTTTTGCCAAACATTTTACTTAAATAAACCCCCATCCAACCAATAATAAAATGGACGTGCCATCCCCTAATCCTATAGCAGGGTCCTATAGGATGGGTGTTGATTCGACAAAGAAAAATATATAAAACAAAGGGCTGGCAGAGCTAATGAAATTCGGTGCCTTGGAGTGATCTAGGACGCCATTACAAGGAAACTAGCGTGAATGTAAGGTCCTCCGCCAATGAGAGCAAATTAAATGCAGGAAGATACAAGCTTACCTCACGAAGATACTTTAAAGGAACGAAGTGGTTTCCCTGGTTGTGAAATGATCACACCAGGTCTGGAAAGTCACCTGACCACCATTATTCTTGGCAAGCTGGTCATGAGCGGATAATAGATCTGACAGGAAGTCAGGGAATAGGCGAAGGGAGGGGCCTAATGGTTGTTCAAGTGGAATAAATTTCCTTGTACAAATCTCCATCCAAAGGGATCCCAGCCATTTGACACATATCAAGGAGCGTAATAGTAATCTCACCGCATGAGAGTGAGAACATATTGGTTTTTGGATCCCATTTTTCTAACAAAGTATGTTGCTCTTAATATTCGGGAAAATTTCTGGCATGCAATATTGGGGGGGGGGGGGGGGGGCATCTGCTCCCACGGCGATGCAGAACGAAGTCCTGATACGTGCATGACCTCTTCTGAAATCTTTATTTGACCGAAGATATTATAATCCTTAACCAAAAGATTAATATGATTTGACCTTGATTAGATTGTTTTTGAATGTAGCCCTTTATGTCACACCGGCAACTCTTTTTGTTGGATCTTCCCCACCCTTCATTGCTTGAGGTAATCTCCTCCAAAACACCTAACTTTGTTTTTGGTAAAACGTCGTTGTTTGGTGGCATTTTTTACATCAAGGTAACTTCCTAAGATATCCATCCAGGTAATTCTCTTGCCTCAATAGCTCTCTTGCCATTCAACACACACCTTCTTTACTATAACAAGATCTTCATCTAAAATTTTACGAGGAAAAATATGTTTCTCCCCATTCTATACATATTTGGTAAACTCTTCTCCTAAGAGTCTCGCCCATCGTATTGCCTTGACGAAGCTGGCCAAAGACACTAGTGAATGGGTGGATGAAAGCGTTCCACCAGTTTTTCCATGCCACCGAGGATTTTCCCACCCAAGTTTTGTTGGGAATATAGTGGCGCTGCTTTGGGTTCAAGCGCAAGAAACGCCACCAATATGCATAAGCAATACTTGTATCATCTATTGTGTATAAATTGTGCAATGGGGTATATGGTACATGCTGATCTAATTTGAATTGTCAAGCAACCCAATCAGGATGATACGGCTCAACAATGCACAAGTCATCGTCATAATTATACCTTCTCCATGGCAACATCCCACATCGGATGGAAATAGTGAATGCTTTTTGTAGCCACCCTGCGCTAATTATTGGACAATTTTGGTGGGTACCATGCAATATTATTATAGTCCTTGAAGAAAGCATGTGCCTTTTCAGGGCTAAAATCATGTGGAATCTTGAACATAATTCCCACCATAGATAATTTCCCTCGGGAAAGTTTAGCAATTGAAAACTTATTCACTCTTGCACTTTTGCCAAACATTTTACTTAAATAAATCCACATCCAACCAATGATAAAATGGATGTGCCATCCCCTAATCCTATAGCATGGTCCTATAGGATGTGTGCTGATTCGACAAAGGGAAAATATATAGAACAAAGGGATGGCAGAGATAATGAAAATCAATGCCCTAGAGTGATATAGGACGCCATTATAAGGAAACTGGAGCGACTGTAAGGTCCTCCGCCAATGAGAGCAAAGTAAATGCAGGAAGATAACAGTGAACCTCTTGAAAAGACTTTAAATTAACGAAGTGGTTTCCCTGGTTGTGAAAATGATCACACCGGGTGTGGAAAGTCACATGACCACCATTATTCTTGGCAAGCTGGTCATGAGCGGATAATAGATCTGACAGGAAGTCAGGGAATAGGCAAAGGGAGGGGTCTAATGGTTGTTCTAGTGGAATAAATTCCTCGTACAAATCTCCATCCAAATTCCAAAGGGAGCCCAGCCATTTGACACATATCAAGGAGCGTAATAGTACGCTCACAACATGAGGGTGAGAATGTATTAGTTTTTGGATGCCATTTTTCTAACAAAGCTAAAGCTATGTTGCTCTTAATCTTGAAGAAAATTTCTGGCATGCAATATTGGCGGCGGGCGGGGGGGGGGGGGGGGGGGGGGGGGGGGGGGGGGCATTTGCCCCCACGGCCATGCAGAACGAAGTCCTGATACTGGCATGACTTCTTCTGAAATCTTCATTTGACCGAAGATATTATAATCCTTAATAGAAAGATTAATACGGTTTGACTTTGATTAGACTTTCTGACCCTTTTGATCACACCAGCAAGTCTTTTCGGTGGATCTTCCCCACCCTTCTTTGCTTGAGGTAATCTCCTCCGTAATACCTAACTTTTTTGGTAAAAACGTTGTTGTTTTGTGGCAATTTTAACATCAAGGTGGAACCTTAGTTCATGGTTTTCCCCAAATCCTAGTGTATTTGATCATATCCCAATCACTTGTTATTTTGGCGGAATTTTTTGACATCAAGGTGGAACCCTAGTTCATGATTCATGTGTAGTAGGAATTATGCTTGTGGTTTGTAGGAATAACTAGGGTTAGTGTATGTGTTAATTAATGTCATGGTTTAATGAATACATTAGTAGTGATGTGGTTTTGATATAATTGAAGGAAATATGCCCTAGAGGCAATAATAAAGTTGTTATTTTACATTTCCTTATTCATGATAAAGGTTTATTATTCATGCTAGAATTGTATTGATCGGAAACTTAAATACATGTGTGAATACATAAACAAATACCGTGTCCCTAGTAAGCCTCTATTAGACTAGCTCGTTGATCAAAGATGGTTAAGGTTTCCTAACCATATACATGTGTTGTCATTTGATAACGGGATCACATCATTAGGAGAATGATGTGATGGACAAGACCCATCCGTTAGCTTAACATACTAATCGTTCAGTTTATTGCTATTGCTTTCTTCATGTCAAATACATATTCCTTCGACTATGAGATTATGCAACTCCCGGGTACCAGAGGAATACCTTGTGTGCTATCAAACGTCACAACATAACTGGGTGATCATAAAGATGCTCTACAGGTATCTCCGAAGGTGTTTGTTGGCTTAGATCGAGATTAGGATTTGTCACTCCGAGTATGGGAGAGGTATCTCTGGGCCCTCTCGGTAATGCACATCATAAGCTTGCAAGAAAATGACTAAGGAGTTAGTCATGAGGTGATGTATTACGGAACGAGAAGATACCGACGATCGAATCTCGGGCAAGTAACATACCGATGGACAAAGGGAATTACGTATGTTGTCATAACGGTTCGACCGATAAAGATCTTCGTAGAATATGTAGGAGCCAATATGGGCATTCAGGTTCCACTATTGGTTATTGATCGAAGAGGTGTCTCGCTCATGTGTACATAGTTCTCGAACCTGTAGGGTCCGCACGCTTAACGTTCGTTGACGATATAGTGTTATATGAGTTATATGGTTTGGTGACTGAATGTTGTTCGGAGTCCCGGATGAGATCACGGACATGACGAGGACTCTCAAAATGGTCAAGAAGTAAAGATTGATATATAGGACGATGGTATTTGGACACCGGAAGTGTTTCGGGACGTACCGGGAAAGTTTCGGGTCACCGGAAGGGGTTCCGGGCACCCCCCTTGCAAGTTATGGGCCTTATGGGCCAATGGTGGGGACAAACCAGCCCACAAGGGGGCTGGCGCGCCCCTCCCTTGGCTGGCTGGCCCTAGGGGAAGGAAAGGGGGAGGGGGTGGCCCCTCCTGCCTTTCCCTCCTTAGGAGAGAAAGGAAAGGGGGGGGGGGCGCCACCTCCTCCTTCCTTCCCCCCGCGCTCCAAATAAGGAAAGGGGGGCGTCTTGGGAGAGAGCCCAAGTAGGATTCCCCCTACTTGGGCGCCCCCATTGGTTGCTCCTCCCTCCCTCCCACCTATATATGTGGGAGAGGGCGCCTAGCACACTACAGACAATTGCTTAGCCGTGTGCGGCGCCCCCTCCACCGTTTACACCCCCAGTCATATTTTCGTAGTGCTCGGGCAAAGCCCTACGGAGATCACTTCACCATCACCATCACCACACCATCGTGCTGCCGGAACTCATCCACTACCTCGTCTTCTTCCTGGATCAAGAAGGCGGAGGACGTCACCGAGCTGAACGTGTGCTGAACGCGGAGGTGTCGTACGTTCGGTACTTGATAGGTCGGAGCGCGAAGAAGTTCGACTACATCAACCGCGTTACTAAACGCTTCCTCTTTCGGTCTACGAGGGTACGTAGACACACTTTCCCCCTCGTTGCTATGCATCTCCATGGAAAGATCATTGCATGTGCGTAGAATTTTTTGTTTTCCATGCAACGATTCCCAACAATAATGCATCAGTAAAGCCATGACACATATAATACATTAGACTAGTAATTGATGTATTAAGTTACTTTTCATTATTTTTATATGGTGGGACTCGTAAACGTTCATTATTTGGACAAGACGGCGTTCTTGAGCAACAATGCCGACAATGTGGACGATGATGAGCAAGCCATGGTATTTAATACAAGTTCTAATTATGAGGAGGTTGTTTATGGAGTGAGAGATGTGTTGAATTGGATGGACCCCAATGATATAGTTAAGCTAATAGGAAGGAATGATGTTGGAGCGGGATCAAAATCTCGATTGAAGAATATTCATATCATCTCGGAATTGCATTAGGAGGTATACAAGGAAACAAGTTGCGCAATAAGAAGACAAGTCACTTGAATTGTTTTCCGCCAAGGTGGAAGGTCATCAACTTGAACTCGACTTGAACCGCCATGTCTTCTTCCCAAGTCATGATATGAGCGAGGGTAGAAGTGCATCACGTGTTGAGGACATGGTCGAGGTGTATGCGCCCAATGCTTCTAGCCAACCACCAACTAGTGAAGCAAATGAAGTTGAGGTGAATGCTAGTGACCAAGAAGATGGTGAAGGTCATGGTAATCGGTACGTGCACGCAACACACAAAACAAACTTATTGATTGACTCCTTCCTATCTACATTATGTCATCTTACTTATTGTGGTACTCTATTTCTTGCAAACTTAATACCTCGAGATGCATGTTGGATAGAGATTTTGGGGGTGGAGTATTAGCAGTAGATGCAGTTGGATTAACGGTCTACTTATCACAGATGTAATGCTTATATGATATTATGCCATGAATGAGCATAGTTACAAATATTGGAATTCGGTCAATTGCTCAACTGTAATTTATTTACTATGTCATTTGCCTGTTTTCGAGTGAGATACCAATAGTGAACCTATGGACCATTGGATCTATTCTCTATTACTGAGTTCTTCTACACAATTTCTCCTTTTATTTGTTGTACTACTTTGCTACTATCTATCTCTATCATTTGTACTCAATCTTGTAACTAGCCGGATAATGGGCTTGACTGCTGATCTTTGAACCTTCACTTTGATAAACCAGAACACATGTTTGAAAAAGGTCATGAATTTGAAATAAAAAGTCATGAATTTGAAAATTGTTCACAAGTTTGAGAAAAGTTTGTGAATCTGAGAAAAAGTTCCCGAAATTTCAACAATCACAAATTTGGAAAAAAAGTCCACAATCTTTTGTAAAATGTTTGTGGATTTGAAAAAGTTCATAAATTTGAAAAAGGTTCACAAACTTGGGAAAAGTTCATGAGTTCGAAAAAAGGTCATGAATTTGGAAACAGTGCATGAATTTTAAAAATATAGGATATGGAAAAAGTTCTGAAAATTTCGAAAAAAAATGGCGGACTTGAAAACGATTCATGAACTTAGGAAAAGTTGATAGATTTGAAAATATTCACTAATTTTATAAAAATAAAAATGTTCACGAATCTAAAAAAAGTTTGTGGATTTTAAAAAAATTTAATGGATTGAATAACATTTGTTGGTTTGAGAATCGTTCATGGATTTGAGAAAATGTTCACGTGTTTGAAATTTTTTAAAAAGTTGTTCTAAGAAAAGTGCATGATTTAAAAAAAGAATTTGAATTTGAAAAAGAATGAAAAAATAAAATAGAAAAGAAGAACCCGTGTGCTTGGCCTACGTAGGGGATGTGGAAAAAAAGATCAAATAGGCCGATCCCAAGGTGGATGGAGGTGTGCAAAACGAAAGCCCCAAATCAGACTCACCGAGCTCTTTCCAGAGCCGCCGTCGTGACCGTTCCAGCCACCGCCGTCATCACCGTTCCTCCGATCGCAGTTCGTTCCCCGTTTCATTAAGGTGCTTTCTCCATCTCAATTTCCTTCCTCATCCTCTGCTTCGGATGCGTACGTGATTTTGGTGTTGCTCATTGGATTTGCACGTGTGTCCTCTGCTTCGTTTGGATGTGCGTAATTCACATCTTCCTATACAATACGTACGTACATGATCTTGTCTTGTGCTAGTAGCTATTGGGTTTATCTACCTGCTTTGGTTAACATCGATCCTACTCAGTGAACAAATTGCTAATAGCACGCTATAGCGTATGGAGAATTGCCTCGCTAAATGTATCAGTGTAAAATGTCTTGCTAATAGCATGCTGTAGCGCGATATAGTACGCTAATAGCGTATTTTGAGCTCGGCGCTATTTTGCTGTAGTGCGCTATTTTTTTCTTGATCCTACTTATGGTTTTAAATAACCCGCTATAGCGTTTAGAAGAGGTCGTGTACTAAGGGTTTTTCGTCCAAACACATGAACAAATATTTTAAATAGCACGCTATACATTTAGAAGATGTCCGCCGCTAAGAGGGCTTAGCGCGCTATTTAAAACTTTGCTTCCTACTGCTACCTATAGAAATCAGCAGTCCATTTGTTCAGGACAGATAAAATCTACTCCTAATTCACTTATGAAGTAATAAAGTGAAGCAACAATATCGATCCAATTGCTCATTGGATTTTCTTCCTTCATAGCACACACAACCTGTTATGTTAGTCAAATAGAACCTCTTATGTTAGTCAAATAGAACCTGTTATGTTAGGAAGTTCACATTCATCGTGGTTTATTGTTTGAAGCTTCATTCGTCACGAGTAGAAAATATGTCTTTAGTCCCGGTTCGCAAAGGCCATTAATCCCGGCTGTGCAACCGGGACTAAATATGCGCGACTAAAGGCTCCCTCCTTCAGTCGCGCCTCTTACGAACCGCGACTAAAGGCCCGTCCACGTGGGCGCCAGGAGTCCGTCGGGGCGGAGGACCTTTAGTCCCGGTTCTCGTGGCTAACCGGGACTAAAGGCCTCCTCCGCAGGTTTAGGGTTTTAGCCCCCCTAAACCTGGTTTCTTTTTAATTTGTAGTGTTTTATTTCTTTTATATTTTATTTTGTGTTTTATTTTAATTTTGATGAAGTTTCAGTACACATATTCTACGCTACTATATACATGCATATGAAATTTCAAACAAGAAGAATTCAAGAGGAATATATAATATATATTCAATCTCGGGTGACCATATACAACTTCGAACAAGTTTCCATACACAATTAGGATGGATGACCATATACAACTTCGAACAAGTTTCAATCTCGGGTATGCATATAAATTTCTTCGTCCTCGGTATAATGTTCTCCTTTAGGATTGATGACTTCCCTCATGAAAAATCCTGCTAATTCATCTTGAATTGGTCGGAAGCGAGCTTCTGGACTAAGCCTCCAAAGCAAGTTATCCGTCGCCTTCCGCACGCTATCCGATGCCTTCCGCTCAGAGGTGTGTCTCCGGATGTTCTCACAAACATAGTATCCACATATATTGGTCCCCGGTGGCTGCTTATCCACATTAACTAACCTTCTAAAATCTAGCTCATGTTTGAATTCACCGACAATTTCTTCTGAGAACCGTCTTCAAACCCTACAGGGCAAAGAAATTTAAATGAACAAGGGAGTTATTAGTTACTTGATATTAGGAAATGAACGAAACAGACCGATCGATATAGAGCTCAAATGATTGAAAATAATTACTTTTGCAGCATTTTTCTCATGTCGGTCCAACGCTTTGGATCCGAATCCATAGAGTCCATGATTAGAACTCTGGAGGTGTGAAGTTCAATATTTAGCAGAATCCAGTGGAACCTGCGGACACGTTACATGCACAGTCATGCATAACTCATCGATTAGACATACCATGCATGGAGTAAACAAAAGAGAATGGGCACAAGAGAGAAACACTCACCCAAAATGGTAAGGAAATAGAATATGACTTTTGAGTTGATGCTTTCTAAGAAACTTGTACAAGTCTTTCTCCACGTCTTCGGGGTGATTTTGTAACACATGTCCATTAACGATATGTGGGTCAATGAACCCAACATCATGGATGTTTCTTATTTTGCATTCCCAAATCTTCAATCTGCATAATAGCGTACGCAACAATATAGTTAGGACAATATATATATATATATATATATATATATATATATATATATATATATATATATATATATATATATATATATATAGTGCAGGCAATGAAGAACGAGATGAGGTAGAAATAAATCACTTACAGAACGTAGCAACTCAGGATAGATTTGTCGAGCTCGCGCAGATTGAACAGCTGGAACAATTCACTCATATGAACTTGTACAGAGTACCGTTTGGTGTGATGCTCCTCTGTAACATCCGCATAAACATATTCTTTGTCGGCCCATGTTATGAATTGCTTGTACCAACGTAGCAGATTTCGCATTTGTGGTGGTAGACTCTATTCCCCCGCAGGCTCGACGAGAGGCCCATTCCGCACATATTGTAATGCTATCTCACATACTGGCGCATCCTCAAGGCCTAAGAAGGCACGAAGAGTCAAACCCATCTCGGACGCTTGTTTCATGGCACTCGCTACAGTCAATCCAAGTGCTGCCGCAGCTGCTATGATCTCGGGGTCCTCTTCCGGACCGGCTTTCACTATGAGCGGGGGGATCGATTGTTTATTCTACATCCCGAGCTGGTCAACTTGTTTCCCGCTTTTTTTACTTTCTTCTTTCTCCTCCTTCAATATTTTTGCTTGCCTACGAAGTTCATGTCCATAGTCGTCAGGCATATTCAGCTCGGCTTGGGACGGTGTCGTCAAAAAATCCTTAGCCCACTTCTTTTGCTTCTCAGTGAATACTTGCTTGGGCTCAGGCTCTTTTATCGCCTTTGTATCCGCCTTCCATTTCTCATAATGAGCAGACGCGGCCAATTTGGTTTCAGCTTCACTAAGTTCCCAAGGCCTTGGGAGGAGAGGCTTTAGTGATGGCTCCGGTACCCTTGTGGTCTTAGGTACATAAGGGTCCGGGTTAATAGTCCAGGAGCGGGTTTCCTTGCTGTCCGCCTGCTTCTGCTTCTTCGCCGGAGGTGGATTGGGGGGCGTCGTACCCGCCGGAGGAGGATTGGGGGGCGTCGTACCCGCCGGAGGAGGATTGGGGGGCGGCGGCTGCTTACCCGCCGGAGGTTGTGGATCGGGGGACGGCGTCGAATGGCGTGAAGGAGGTGTAGGTGAACCACCACGACCACCACCACCGCCACCACCACCACCACCACCACCATCGGAGGGGGTGGACTTGTTAGCCTTGGCGCCTCGCCTGGAAACACTATGTACTTCTTTTTCCATAGAATGATCTGGCGCTTGACATCTCCAAGTCTTCTCTCCCCTTCGGGTGTAGCTTTGTCAATCTCCAGGTCCTCAAACTCTTGGACTATGTCTTCCACCGTGACACGAGCATAGCCATATGCAATGGGGTTGTTGTGGTGGAGTGCTCCAGGTGTACAGGGTAAAGCACTGCCGGTAGCTACCTTCGTGGAAACGTTCCCCACGGGATAATGCAGATCACATTCTTTCATCTCCTTTACATCATCCACGGGGTAGTGAGGCTCCGGTGCACGAATCTCGATCATCGGTGCATTAGCACCAGGCAGGGCATCCGTGGAAGCCACGCTGCTTCTCCACTGCTGGCTTCCGCGATCCGCTTCATGATCTTCATGCGGCCCTGCAGCCGATTTTTCTTTTACTAGTTCATGCACGATCTGCTTCAACTCATGGAGTTCCGATGCAAACTTCGCCAAAAGATCTGCATCCCGGTCCGTCTTTCTCTTATGGCTTCTGTAACAGTACGGGTCATTTTCCTGGGAAAACCCTACTTTCCACGGAATTCTGCCTTTGCCTCGTACACGTCCTCCGTGTTTATAATTCCCGAGGGCTGTTGTCAGTGCGTCTTTCTCTCTGTTGAACTTGATCAAGCCCTCTTGAGCTTGGGTCATTGCGTCAATAAGGGCTTGGGTGGGAGCAAACTTTTTCTTCCGGTGAACACACACCCCTGTCTCCGGGTCTAGCGATCCCCCATGCCCGTACCACCAGCTTTTGGCCCTTGGGTCCCATCCCTCTGTACCTAGAGGGATTCCTTGCACCCTCAGGTCCTCCTCCATCTTCTGCCACTTAGGCTCTGAAAGGCGGTATCCTCCTGGCCCCATAATATGATGGAACTTTTTCTTACTCGCATTATCCTTATTTTTTTCGATATTTCCTTGAAATGCTCCAATTTATTTTGCCTCAAAAATTCTGGCCAATCATCTTTCAGTTTCTCATGTTGTCCATTGAAATCCGGAGTCTTGCCCTTGTTGACATAGTCACGGGTTAAATTTTTCTTGAAGTTCCGGAATGCTTCGCCCATCTTCTGAAGAGCGAACTCTTTAACTAGCCTCCTCCTCTCACGTCCACCCGGAACCTCGTTACCGAATTCATCGACTTTGTTGTATTCCGGAGGTAGAATGAAATGTTCCATAAGCTTTCTCCAGTAATCCTTTTTCGTTCTCTTGTCGACAAAACTGAAACCAAGACGTGCCTTCTTTGGCTCCTTCCATTCCTGGACGGTGATCGGGACGTTGTCTCTAACAACGACTCCGCATTGGTTGATAAACTTTGAGGTGTGCTGTAGGGGCTTGCCGGTTTCACTGACAAAATCAATGGCATATGTTTCTCCTGTTTTCATCGCCTTGGATTTGCCACGCTTTGTCGTACTCGATCCGGCCGAGGGCTAAAAAAAGAAAGAGAGTCGCGTGCATTAATACATATGTATTCATATTTCAGTAAGTTTGTATCACGAGAGGCTCAATGTATATATATACCTCGCCGGAGGTGGTTGCTACTTGCAATTCGAGATCGTCGTTTGTTGACAGTTGACCTCCGTCGACAATGTCCGTTCCTTCACCTTCTTGATCATCGACAATGTCTGTTCCACCGTCAAGGTTCAGAAAAGAAGAGACTACATCCTCTTCTTGCTCATATTCTGAGCCCGGCACATAAGGAATCTCGTTGTTTATGATGCCCGTTAAATAACGTTCAGCCTCCGGATCCCTAAGCGGCTCGGCTCTATCGTCCGCCATATGTCACTCCTGCATGTAGTAAAAATTAATTAAGTATAAAGGAATTAAAAAATAAGATTAAGGGGACATAGAGGAGGAGTAGCTACGGTTGAATGATTAAGAGCTATTAAAAAATAAAATTGATGTTTTTCCTTTTCTTTTTCCTCTCTGCTCTCTCTTTCCTTTTCTTTTTCCTTTATACAATTATTCCCAAATAAATTCCTTTTCTTTTTCCTTTTCTTTTTCCTTTTCTTTTTCCTCTCTGCTCTCTCTTTCTTTTTCTTTTTCCTTTTCTTTTTCCTTTATACAATAATTCCCAAATAAATTTCCTTTTCCTTTTCTTTTTCCTTTTCTTTTTCCTTTTCTTTTTCCTCTCTGCTCTCTCTTTCCTTTTCTTTTCTTTTTCCTTTTCTTTTTCCTCTCTGCTCTCTCTTTCCGTTTGTTGACGGCAGGTGGCGGCGGGCGGCGGAGGACGGCAGGCGGCGGCGGGAGGCGGAGGACGGCAGGCAGGCGGCGGCGGGCGGCGGAGGCAGCGCGCAGGGGCAGGGGCAGCGGTGGCGGCGGCGCGCAGGGAAGGGCAGGGGCAGGGGCAGCGGTGGCGGCGGCAACGCGCAGGGGCAGGGGCAGCGGTGGCGGCGGGCGCAGGGCAGGGCAGGGCGGCGGCGGCAGTGCAGGGCAAGGGCGGCGGCGTAGGGCAGGGGAAGTGGGGGCAGAGCTCACTGGGGGCGGCGGAGCTCAGTAGGGGCAGGGCGTCGGCGTCGGGGCAGGGCGTCAGCGTCGATCGGCGTCGGGGCAGAAGCCTGGCGGCGTCGGCGTCGATCGGCGTCGGGGCAGGGCGTCGGCGTCGAGAGGAGAATGGGAGGTGGGGGAAAATTTACTAAGTGCTGTATATATAGACAGAGCATTAGTCCCGGTTGGGGACACCAACCGCGACTAAAGGTACCCTTTAGTCGCGCTTGGTGTCCCCAACCGGGACTAAAGGTTCTTTCGCGCCGCTTTCGTTCCCGCGCGGAAAGAGCCTTTAGTCGCGGTTCGTGTCACGAACCGCGACTAAAGGTCCTTTTTCATATATTTCTCCAGCAATCCTTTTTCGTTCTCTTGTCGACAAAACTGAAACCAAGACGTGCCTTCTTTGGCTCCTTCCATTCCTGGACGGTGATCGGGACGTTGTCTCTAACAACGACTCCGCATTGGTTGATAAACTTTGAGGTGTGCTGTAGGGGCTTGCCGGTTTCACTGACAAAATCAATGGCATATGTTTCTCCTGTTTTCATCGCCTTGGATTTGCCACGCGTTGTCGTACTCGATCCGGCCGAGGGCTAAAAAAAAAGAAAGAGAGTCGCGCGCGTTAATACATATGTATTCACATTTTAGTAAGTTTGTATCACGAGAGGCTCAATGTATATATATACCTCGCCGGAGGTGGTTGCTACTTGCAATTCGAGATCGTCGTTTGTTGACGGTTGACCTCCGTCGACAATGTCCGTTCCTTCACCTTCTTGATCATCGACAATGTCTGTTCCACCGTCAAGGTTCAGAAAAGAAGAGACTACATCCTCTTCTTGCTCATATTCTGAGCCCGGCACATAAGGAATCTCGTTGTTTATGATGCCCGTTAAATAACGTTCAGCCTCCGGATCCCTAAGCGGCTCGGCTCTATCGTCCGCCATATGTCACTCCTGCATGTAGTAAAAATTAATTAAGTATAAAGGAATTAAAAAATAAGATTAAGGGGACATAGAGGAGGAGCAGCGACGGTTTTTGCTTTCATCGTCCGCCATTTTCTTTTAACTTTTCTTTTATGACCAGAACAGAAAATGTGCCAAATGTGCCGATCACCGTCCGCCATTTTCATCGTCCGCCATTTTCTTTTAACTGCATGTATAAGGTTGAAAACATGTGCCAAATTGATGTTATGCCATTTTCTTTTAACTTTTCTTTTCTTTTCTTTTCTTTTAACTTTTAACTTTTCTTTTCTTTTCTTTTCTTTTAACTTTTCTTTTCTTTTCTTTTCTTTTATTTAATTAGTTATGCCATTTTCTTTTAACTTTTCTTTTATGACCAGAACAGAAAATTGATGTTTTTCCATTTCTTTTAATTAGTTATGCCATTTTCTTTTTCCTTTTCTTTTAATTAGGGGCGGTGGCGGCGGCAACTCGCAGGGCAGTTGCGGCGGCGGTGGCAGCGCAGGGAAGGGGCGGCAGCACGCGGCGGCGCGGGGGGAAGGGGAGCGGAGCTCACTGGGGGGCGGCGGCGGCAGCGCGCAGGGGCAGGGGCAGTGGTGGCGGCGGCGCGCAGGGCAGGGCAGGGGCGGCAGCGGCAGTGCAGGGCAAGGGCGGCGGCGTAGGGCAGGGGAAGTGGGGGCAGAGCTCACTGGGGGAGCGTGCAGGCCCGGGGAAGGGTGGCGCAGCAGTAGCCTGGCGGCGTCGGCGTCGATCGGCGTCGGGGCAGGGCGTCGGCGTCGAGAGGAGAATGGGAGGTGGGGGAAAATGTACTAAGTGCTGTATATATAGACAGAGCATTGGTCCCGGTTCGTGGCACCAACCGGGACCAATGCGCCCCTTTAGTCGCGGTTGGGGACACCAACCGCGACTAAAGGACCGCGACTAAAGGTTCTTTCGCGCCGCTTTCGTTCCCGCGTGGAAAGAGCCTTTAGTCGCAGTTCGTGTCACGAACCGCGACTAAAGGTCCTTTTTCATATACTTTTCATTTTAAAAATACAAATAATAGATCAAAAAATTCAGAAAAATAAAACTAATTCATTTTAAAATCTTAAAAATACAAATAATATATCAAAAAATTCAGAAAAATAAAACTAATTCATTTTAAAATCTTAAAAATACAAATAATATATCAAAAAATTCAGAAAAATAAAAATAATTCATTTTAAAATCTTAAAAATACAAATAATATATCAAAAAATTCAGAAAAATAAAACTAATTCATTTTAAAATCTTAAAAATACAAATAATATATCAAATACAAATCATCCGGATTCGCCATCATACGTTTTAATTCACATGATCCATTCAAGAAAGTTTGGTACAATAAATTATTACACATCAATTCTTCCCTTGTGTCCCTGCTTGCTTACGATTGTGCCGTATCCATGGAGCATCCTCATCATTTAACTTAATGCTTGGGTCAGTGTTCACTTTGAAGGGCGGAATTTCACCAAACATATTATAATCTTCTGACATGTCTGTCTTGTCCTCCACTCCCACGATGTTTCTTTTCCCTGAAAGAACAATGTGGCGCTTTGGATCATCGCCTGATGTACTGATCGTTTTCTTATCTTTCCGTTTCCTCGGTTTGCTACTCATGTCCTTCAAATAAAAAACCTGAGCGACATCTTTGGCATGGACGAATGGTTCGTCAAGGTAACCAAGATTGTTGAAATCCACCATTGTCATTCCGTATTGCTCGTCCACCTTTACCCCACCTCCTGTTAGCTTGAACCATTTGCACCGGAACAAAGGGACCTTAAAGGAGGGTCCATAGTCCAGTTCCCATATCTCCTCTATGTAACCATAATATGTGACCTTTTGCCCATTCTTGGTTGCTGCATCAAAGCGGACACCACTGTTTTGGTTGGTGCTCTTTTTATCTTGGGCGATGGTGCAAAATGTATTCCCATTTATCTCGTACCCTTGGACAGTCGTTATAGTCGAAGATGGTGTCTTGGCCAACATGTACAGCTGATCTCCAACATCATTGTCATTCATTAAATGTTTTCGCAACCAACTGCCGAAAGTCTCCATGTGGGCCTTTCTAATCCAGGATTCAGGCTTCCCCGGGTTGTCCGAGCGTAAAATATTCTTGTGTTGCTCGAAGTACGGAGCCACCAAGCTGTAATTTTGCAGAACTGTGTGGTGTGCTTCAGTCATAGAATGACCGTCCATACATATCATTGATTTCCTTCCGATCGTGCCTTTTCCACTTAGTCTCCCCTCGTGCCGCGATTGAGGAATACCAATCGGCTTAAGGTCAGGAACATAGTCAATACAGGACTCAATTACCTCCTCATTTCCATAGCCCTTGACGATGCTTCCTCCTGGCCTAGCACGGTTACGAACATATTTCTTTAATACTCCCATGAACCTCTCAAAGGGGAACATATTGTGTAGAAATACAGGACCGATAATGGAAATCTCTTCGACTAGGTGGAGCAGGAGGTGCGTCATAATATCGAAGAAGGATGGTGGGAACACCAACTCGAATCTGACAAGGCATTGGACCACATCGTTCTGTAACCGTGGTAGATCTTCTGGATTGATTACCTTCTGAGAGATTGCATTGAGGAATGCACATAGCTTCACAATGGCTACTCGAACATTTTCCGGTAGGAGCCCCCTCAAAGCAATCGGAAGCAATTGCGTCATAATCACGTGGCAGTCGTGAGACTTCAGGTTTAGGAACTTTTTGTCCGCCATGTTTATTATTCCCTTTATATTCGACGAGAATCCAGACGGGACCTTCATACTGCTCAGGCATTCAAAAAAATGACCTTCTCTTCTTTGGTAAGAGCGTAGCTGGCACGACCTTGAAACCATTCCGGATGCCGGTCATCTGGGTCTTTCAAAAGTTGCTGGTCCTGCCGTGCTTCCTTTGTATCATTTGTCTTCCCATACACGCCCAAGAAGCTTAGCAGGTTCACGCAAATATTCTTCGTAACATGCATCACGTCGATTGCAGAGCGGACATCTAGGACTTTCCAATATTCTAGCTCCCAAAATATAGATTTCTTCTTCCACATGGGTGCGTGCCCGTCAACTCCCCGCGGAACTGATTGTCCGCCAGGACCCTTTCCAAAGATGACTTTCAAATCCTTGACCATATCAAATATCTCAGCACCAGTACGTTCCGCAGGCTTCGGCTGGTGATCTGCCTTGCCGTTGAAATGCTTGCCTTTCTTTCTTACGTTATGATTTCGGGGAAGAAATCGACGATGACCCAGGTACACGTTCTTCTTACAATTACCCAAACGTACACTTTCAGTCTCATGTAAGCAGTGCGTGCATGCATTGTATCCCTTATTTGTCTGTCCCTAAAGGTTACTGAGAGCAGGCCAATCGTTGATGGTTACAAAAAGCAACGCTCGTAGGTCAAATTCCTCTTCTTCGTGCTCATCCCAGACACGTACACCAGGTCTGCCCCACAACTGTAAAAGTTCATCAACTAATGGCCTTAGGTACACATCGATGTCGTTCCCGGGTTGCTTTGGACCTTGGATGAGCACTGGCATCATAATGAACTTCCGCTTCATGCACAACCAAGGAGGAAGGTTGTAGATGCATAGAGTCACGGGCCAGGTGCTATGGCTGGAGCTCTGCTCGCCAAAAGGATTCATGCCATCAGTACTTAGACCAAATCTTATGTTCCTTGCGTCAGCTGCAAAATCTTTGAACACTCTGTCGATCTTTCTCCATTGCGTTCCATCAGCGGGGTGTCTCAACTCCCCGTCGGACTTACGGTCCTCTTTGTGCCATCGCAACGACTTGGCATGCTTTTTGTTCCTGAACAGACGTTTCAACCGTGGTATTATAGGAGCATACCACATCACCTTGGCGGGAACCCTCTTCCTGGGTTTCTCGCCCTCAACATCGTCACCAGGGTCATCGCCTCTGATCTTATAACGCAATGCAGTGCATACAGGGCATTCATTCAAATTCTCGTATTCACCGCGGTAGAGGATGCAGTCGTTAATGCATGGATGTATCTTCAGAACCTCTAAACCTAGAGGGCAGACAACCTTCTTTGCTTCGTACGTACTGGCGGGCAACTCGTTATTCTTCGGAAACATATTCTTCAACATTTTCAGCAAATTTTCAAATGATGAGTCTGCTACACCTTCCCGTGCCTTCCATTTTAGCAAATCCAGTGTGCAGCCCAGCTTTTTCAGACTATTATCGCATCCTGGGTACAACGACTTTTTGTGATCCTCTAACATGCGATCCAAATTCTCCCTCTCCTTGTCAGTTTCGCAGTGTCTCCGTGCATCAGCAATGGTCCGACCAAGATCATCAGCGGGCTCATCATGTGCCTCTTCTTCACCTTCACCTAACCCTTCCCCACCTTCAGCATCATCCTCCATGAAAGTATCACCGAAATGATCATGATAGTTGTCATCGATATCATCCCCTTCTTCATATTCTTCCATTCTAACCCCTCTTTCTCCATGCTTGGTCCAACAATTATAGCTTCGCATGAAACCGTGCCGAAGCAGGTGCATGTGAACGTCTCTTGAGGAGGAGTAACCCTTCTGATTCTTACAGACAGCACATGGACAGATAATAAAACCTCGCTGCTTGTTCGCATTTGCCACTACGAGGAAATCTTTCAAACCCGTAGTGAACTCGCCGGAGAGTCGGGGACCGTACATCCATTGCTGATTCATCTGCATTATTATTATATAAAGTATATAATTAACCATCATGCATTTGTTAAACTAACTAGCTAGAAATAATACAAATTAAACAATGAACTACACACATGCATATTTTATCAATGACACATGAAAGGTTCAAGTTGCTAACCGCGATCGCGGAGGAAAAATAAATGAGAAAGCTCAAGTGTGGCTCAGACACTTCATATCATGTTTGTTTCATGCTCTCGGGCATTTCATCGAACACCTTGTGTGCATAGGAGGAACCAAAAGCAAACCCACCACCCCCTTCTGAATTGTGGCTAAGTGAAGTGAGCTGAGTCCTATATATAGGGATGGGCCTTTAGTCCCGGTTGGCCTGGCCAACCGCAACTAAAGGCCTTCGGGCCAGCCTGAGGACCTTTAGTCCCGGTTGGCCAGGCCAACCGGGACTAAAGCCCCTCCCGTCCGCCAGCTGTCGATCGAGCGCGCTGGGCCCAGATAGTTGGTCGCGGGTCTCCTCCCGAACCGCGACTAAAGACCCCTTTGGTCGCGGTTCGATTATTTTTGGGACTAATGGGGGCGTATGGAAGCCTCTTTTTCTACTAGTGCGTTTCGCCCTCAAGAAAATGTTAGGCTCGGTCAGTTTTCTTTCTATCTAGTGAGAGTAAGCATGGAAGCACTCTTCAAGTTGTTTGTTCGATTTTATCTTATCTGGATGGAGGCATAAAATGCAACAATCTTGAGAAAATGCAACAATGGATAGCACAATCATCTGTACTTAAATAAAATTGTATTGCTGATATTAATAAATCAATAAATAGGTTAGGCAAGCCTTTGGTAAGCATTAAACTTTCAGCTCAAACTTTTTATCTCATGTGTACATTTGTTTTCTTCCAAGTGTTGTCTATCTCTCCTACTCCGGAGGATCCTGAACCTCGGGTTGTATATATGACGGCCACAAATGCATGTATTTGCTACGCCGATTGGAGTGACCTCTCCAAGATGATTTTTTTTCACCCGACGGCACAAGAGGCGGCCGCGCATGGGCATGGCAAAGTGCTGCCAACGCTCACGCCCGCCAAGGCCCGTGCCCCCAACACGAGAAGAAGAAGGATCTGCAACACCCAAGATCTGGCGACGGCGGAGGCGGCGGCGCCCAATAATCTTCCCGCCAAAAACCGAGCTGGCCATAAGGCCACCGCAACTGGACTACTACATGGGGAACCATCAGACGCTTCATTTCCTGCCCACCGCCTCGAAGACCAAGGTCGTCTTGGCTGACCGTGGGAACCGCATGCTGCGCTTCGACGTCGTCAATGGCACCCGCTGCATCGACACCCTGCCAGGCCTCCATGGACTCAAGAAGAAGTCGATGTCCATCTTCGTCCCTCCCACCGACTTGCACCTCCATGACGGCGAAGACAACGGCGACATTTACATCATCGATGGCCTCCTCTACCCGCACATGCATGGCGGAGGAGCAGCCGCAGTTTGAGGCCCTGGTGTGGAGGGGTTCCGCCCGTCCCCCGCATCTCACAGGTTCTGGCACTGCGACATCCTCCCACTACCGCCGTGGATTACCCACCACAAGGGTGCCTTTGTCCATGGCCACGCCCTAGTCGGAGACACCATGTGCTTCTCCATCTTTGCAGGCGCTGAGGGTGCCGGCACCTACTGCTTCCACATCGCGACTTGTGAGTGGAGCAAAGCTGGCGACTGGCTCATGCCCTGCCATGGCAAGGCCGATTACCACTAGTAGAAAATATGCCTTTAGTCCCGGTTCGCAAAGGCCATTAATCCCGGCTGTGCAACCGGGACTAAATATGCGCGACTAAAGGCTCCCCGCTTAAGTCGCGCCTCTTACGAACCGCGACTAAAGGCCCGTCCACGTGGGCGCCAGGAGTCCGCGGGGCGGAGGACCTTTAGTCCCGGTTCTCGTGGCTAACCGGGACTAAAGGCCTCCTCCGCAGGTTTAGGGTTTTAGCCCGCCTAAACCTGGTTTCTTTTTAATTTGTAGTGTTTTATTTCTTTTATATTTTATTTTGTGTTTTATTTTAATTTTGATGAAGTTTCAGTACACATATTCTACGCTACTATATACATGCATATGAAATTTCAAACAAGAAGAATTCAAGAGGAATATATAATATATATTCAATCTCGGGTGACCATATACAACTTCGAACAAGTTTCCATACACAATTAGGATGGATGACCATATACAACTTCGAACAAGTTTCAATCTCGGGTATGCATATAAATTTCTTCGTCCTCGGTATAGTGTTCTCCTTTAGGATTGATGACTTCCCTCATGAAAAATCCTGCTAATTCATCTTGAATTGGTCGGAAGCGAGCTTCTGGACTAAGCCTCCTCCGCAAGTTATCCGTCGCCTTCCGCACGCTATCCGATGCCTTCCGCTCAGAGGTGTGTCTCCGGATGTTCTCACAAACATAGTATCCACATAGATTGGTCCCCGGTGGCTGCTTATCCACATTAACTAACCTTCTAAAATCTAGCTCATGTTTGAATTCACCGACAATTTCTTCTGAGAACCGTCTCCAAACCCTACAGGGCAAAGAAAATTAAATGAACAAGGGAGTTATTAGTTACTTGATATTAGGAAATGAACGAAAGAGACCGATCGATATAGAGCTCAAATGATTGAAAATAATTACTTTTGCAGCATTTTTCTCATGTCGGCCCAACGCTTTGGATCCGAATCCATAGAGTCCATGATTAGAACTCTGGAGGTGTGAAGTTCAATATTTAGCAGAATCCAGTGGAACCTGCGGACACGTTACATGCACAGTCATGCATAACTCATCGATTAGACATACCATGCATGGAGTAAACAAAAGAGAATGGGCACAAGAGAGAAACACTCACCCAAAATGGTAAGGAAATAGAATATGACTTTTGAGTTGATGCTTTCTAAGAAACTTGTACAAGTCTTTCTCCATGTCTTCGGGGTGATTTTGTAACACATGTCCATTAACGATATGTGGGTCAATGAACCCAACATCATGGATGTTTCTTATTTTGCATTCCCAAATCTTCAATCTGCATAATAGCGTACGCAACAATATAGTTAGGACTATATATATATATATATATATATATATATATATATATATATATATATATATATATATATATATATATATATATATATATATAGTGCAGGCAATGAAGAACGAGATGAGGTAGAAATAAATCACTTACAGAACGTAGCAACTCAGGATAGATTTGTCGAGCTCGCGCAGATTGAACAGCTGGAACAATTCACTCATATGAACTTGTACAGAGTACCGTTTGGTGTGATGCTCCTCTGTAACATCCGCATAAACATATTCTTTGTCGGCCCATGTTATGAATTGCTTGTACCAACGTAGCAGATTTCGCATTTGTGGTGGTAGACTCTTTTCCCGCGCAGGCTCGACGAGAGGCCCATTCCGCACATATTGTAATGCTATCTCACATACTGGCGCATCCTCAAGGCCTAAGAAGGCACGAAGAGTCAAACCCATCTCGGACGCTTGTTTCATGGCACTCGCTACAGTCAATCCAAGTGCTGCCGCAGCTGCTATGATCTCGGGGTCCTCTTCCGGACCGGCTTTCACTATGAGCGGGGGGATCGATTGTTTATTCTGCATCCCGAGCTGGTCAACTTGTTTCCCGCTTTTTTTACTTTCTTCTTTCTCCTCCTTCAATATTTTTGCTTGCCTACGAAGTTCATGTCCATAGTCGTCAGGCATATTCAGCTCGGCTTGGGACGGTGTCGTCAAAAAATCCTTAGCCCACTTCTTTTGCTTCTCAGTGAATACTTGCTTGGGCTCAGGCTCTTTTATCGCCTTCGTATCCGCCTTCCATTTCTCATAATGAGCAGACGCGGCCAATTTGGTTTCAGCTTCACTAAGTTCCCAAGGCCTTGGGAGGAGAGGCTTCAGTGATGGCTCCGGTACCCTTGTGGTCTTAGGTACATAAGGGTCCGGGTTAATAGTCTAGGAGCGGGTTTCCTTGCTGTCCGCCTGCTTCTGCTTCTTCGCCGGAGGTGGATTGGGGGGCGTCGTACCCGCCGGAGGAGGATTGGGGGGCGTCGTACCCGCCGGAGGAGGATTGGGGGCGTCGTACCCGCCGGAGGAGGATTGGGGGGCAGCGGCTGCTTACCCGCCAGAGGTTGTGGATCGGGGGACGGCGTCGAATGGCGTGATGGAGGTGTAGGTGAACCACCACGACCACCACCACCGCCACCACCACCACCACCACCACCATCGGAGGGGGGTGGACTTGTTAGCCTTGGCGCCTCGCCTGGAAACACTATGTACTTCTTTTTCCATAGAATGATCTGGCGCTTGACATCTCCAAGTCTTCTCTCCCCTTCGGGTGTAGCTTTGTCAATCTCCAGGTCCTCAAACTCTTGGACTATGTCTTCCACCGTGACACGAGCATAGCCATATGCAATGGGGTTGTTGTGGTGGAGTGCTCCAGGTGTACAGGGTAAAGCACTGCCGGTAGCTACCTTCGTGGAAACGTTCCCCACGGGATAATGCAGATCACATTCTTTCATCTCCTTTACATCATCCACGGGGTAGTGAGGCTCCGGTGCACGAATCTCGATCATCGGTGCATTAGCACCAGGCGGGGCATCCGTGGAAGCCACGCTGCTTCTCCGCTGCTGGCTTCCGCGATCCGCTTCATGATCTTCATGCGGCCCTGCAGCCGATTTTTCTTTTACTAGTTCATGCACGGTCTGCTTCAACTCATGGAGTTCCGATGCAAACTTCGCCAAAAGATCTGCATCCCGGTCCGTCTTTCTCTTACGGCTTCTGTAACAGTACGGGTCATTGTCCTGGGAAAACCCTACTTTCCACGGAATTCTGCCTTTGCCTCGTACACGTCCTCCGTGTTCATCATTCCCGAGGGCTGTTGTCAGTGCGTCTTTCTCTCTGTTGAACTTGATCAAGCCCTCTTGAGCTTGGGTCATTGCGTCAATAAGGGCTTGGGTGGGAGCAAACTTTTTCTTCCGGTGAACACACACCCCTGTCTCCGGGTCTAGCGATCCCCCATGCCCGTACCACCAGCTTTTGGCCCTTGGGTCCCATCCCTCTGTACCTAGAGGGATTCCTCGCACCCTCAGGTCCTCCTCCATCTTCTGCCACTTAGGCTCCGAAAGGCGGTATCCTCCTGGCCCCATAATATGATGGAACTTTTTCTTACTCGCATTATCCTTATTTTTTTCGATATTTCCTTGAAATGCTCCGATTTCTTTTGCCTCACAAATTCTGGCCAATCATCTTTCAGTTTCTCATGTTGTCCATTGAAATCCGGAGTCTTGCCCTTGTTGACATAGTCACGGGTTAAATTTTTCTTGAAGTTCCGGAATGCTTCGCCCATCTTCTGAAGAGCGAACTCTTTAACTAGCCTCCTCCTCTCACGTCCACCCGGAACCTCGTTACCGAATTCATCGACTTTGTTGTATTCCGGAGGTAGAATGAAATGTTCCATAAGCTTTCTCCAGCAATCCTTTTTCGTTCTCTTGTCGACAAAACTGAAACCAAGACGTGCCTTCTTTGGCTCCTTCCATTCCTGGACGGTGATCGGGACGTTGTCTCTAACAACGACTCCGCATTGGTTGATAAACTTTGAGGTGTGCTGTAGGGGCTTGCCGGTTTCACTGACAAAATCAATGGCATATGTTTCTCCTGTTTTCATCGCCTTGGATTTGCCACGCTTTGTCGTACTCGATCCGGCCGAGGGCTAAAAAAAGAAAGAGAGTCGCGCGCGTTAATACATATGTATTCACATTTCAGTAAGTTTGTATCACGAGAGGCTCAATGTATATATATACCTCGCCGGAGGTGGTTGCTACTTGCAATTCGAGATCGTCGTTTGTTGACGGTTGACCTCCGTCGACAATGTCCGTTCCTTCACCTTCTTGATCATCGACAATGTCTGTTCCACCGTCAAGGTTCAGAAAAGAAGAGACTACATCCTCTTCTTGCTCATATTCTGAGCCCGGCACATAAGGAATCTCGTTGTTTATGATGCCCGTTAAATAACGTTCAGCCTCCGGATCCCTAAGCGGCTCGGCTCTATCGTCCGCCATATGTCACTCCTGCATGTAGTAAAAATTAATTAAGTATAAAGGAATTAAAAAATAAGATTAAGGGGACATAGAGGAGGAGTAGCTACGGTTGAATGATTAAGAGCTATTAAAAAATAAAATTGATGTTTTTCCTTTTCTTTTTTCCTTTTCTTTTTCCTCTCTGCTCTCTCTTTCCTTTTCTTTTTCCTTTTCTTTTTCCTTTATACAATTATTCCCAAATAAATTCCTTTTCTTTTTCCTTTTCTTTTTCCTCTCTGCTCTCTCTTTCCTTTTCTTTTTCCTTTTCTTTTTCCTTTATACAATTATTCCCAAATAAATTTCCTTTTCCTTTTCTTTTTCCTTTTCTTTTTCCTTTTCTTTTTCCTCTCTGCTCTCTCTTTCCTTTTCTTTTCTTTTTCCTTTTCTTTTTCCTCTCTGCTCTCTCTTTCCGTTTGTTGACGGCAGGTGGCGGCGGGCGGCGGAGGACGGCAGGCGGCGGCGGGAGGCGGAGGACGGCAGGCAGGCGGCGGCGGGCGGCGGAGGCAGCGCGCAGGGGCAGGGGCAGCGGTGGCGGCGGCGCGCAGGGCAGGGCAGGGGCAGGGGCAGCGGTGGCGGCGGTGCGCAGGGGCAGGGGCAGCGGTGGCGGCGGCAACGCGCAGGGGCAGGGGCAGCGGTGGCGGCGGCGCGCAGGGCAGGGCAGGGGCGGCGGCGGCAGTGCAGGGCAAGGGCGGCGGCGTAGGGCAGGGGAAGTGGGGGCAGAGCTCACTGGGGGCGGCGGAGCTCACTAGGGGCAGGGCGTCGGCGTCGGGGCAGGGCGTCAGCGTCGATCGGCGTCGGGGCAGAAGCCTGGCGGCATCGGCGTCGATCGGCGTCGGGGCAGGGCGTCGGCGTCGAGAGGAGAATGGGAGGTGGGGGAAAATTTACTAAGTGCTGTATATATAGACAGAGCATTAGTCCCGGTTGGGGACACCAACCGCGACTAAAGGTACCCTTTAGTCGCGGTTGGTGTCCCCAACCGGGACTAAAGGTTCTTTCGCGCCGCTTTCGTTCCCGCGCGGAAAGAGCCTTTAGTCGCGGTTCGTGTCACGAACCGCGACTAAAGGTCCTTTTTCATATATTTTTCATTTGAAAATCTTAAAAATACAAATAATATATGAAAAAATTCAGAAAAATAAAACTAATTCATTTTCAAATCTTAAAAATAGAAATAATATATCAAAAAATTCAATAAAATAAAACTAATTCATTTTAAAATCTTAAAAATACAAATAATATATCAAAAAATTCAGAAAAATAAAACTAATTAATTTTAAAATCTTAAAAATAGAAATAATATATCAAAAAATTCAAAAAAATAAAACTAATTCATTTAAAAATCTTAAAAATACAAATAATTTATCAAAAAATTCAGAAAAATAAAACTAATTCATTTTAAAAATTCATACCGATTGTTTTGTTCTACATCCTCGTTCCCTTGAAGGTTTGACAAAAGGTTTGATACATTATTCAGTTCATCGACCAAATACAAATCATCCGGATTCGCCATCGTACGTTTTAATTCACATGATCCATTCAAGAAAGTTTGGTACAATAAATTATTACACATCAATTCTTCCCTTGTGTCCCTGCTTGCTTACGATTGTGCCGTATCCATGGAGCATCCTCATCATTTAACTTAATGCTTGGGTCAGTGTTCACTTTGAAGGGCGGAATTTCACCAAACATATTATAATCTTCTGACATGTTTGTCTTGTCCTCCACTTCCACGATGTTTCTTTTCCCTGAAAGAACAATGTGGCGCTTTGGATCATCGCATGATGTACTGATCGTTTTCTTATCTTTCCGTTTCCTCGGTTTGCTACTCATGTCCTTCAAATAAAAAACCTGAGCGACATCTTTGGCAAGGACGAATGGTTCGTCAAGGTAACCAAGATTGTTGAAATCCACCATTGTCATTCCGTATTGCTCGTCCACCTTTACCCCACCTCCTGTTAGCTTGAACCATTTGCACCGGAACAAAGGGACCTTAAAGGAGGGTCCATAGTCAAGTTCCCATATCTCCTCTATGTAACCATAATATGTGACCTTTTGCCCATTCTCGGTTGCTGCATCAAAGCGGACACCACTGTTTTGGTTGGTGCTCTTTTTATCTTGGGCGATGGTGTAAAATGTATTCCCATTTATCTCGTACCCTTGGAAAGTCGTTATAGTCGAAGATGGTGTCTTGGCCAACATGTACAGCTGATCTCCAACATCATTGTCATTCATTAAATGTTTTCGCAACCAACTGCCGAAAGTCTCCATGTGGGCCTTTCTAATCCAGGATTCAGGCTTCCCCGGGTTGTCCGAGCGTAAAATATTCTTGTGTTGCTCGAAGTACGGAGCCACCAAGCTAGAATTTTGCAGAACTGTGTGGTGTGCTTCAGTCATAGGATGACCGTCCATACATATCATTGATTTCCTTCCGATCGTGCCTTTTCCACTTAGTCTCCCCTCGTGCCGCGATTGAGGAATACCAATCGGCTTAAGGTCAGGAACATAGTCAATACAGAACTCAATTACCTCCTCATTTCCATAGCCCTTGACGATGCTTCCTTCTGGCCTAGCACGGTTACGAACATATTTCTTTAATACTCCCATGAACCTCTCAAAGGGGAACATATTGTGTAGAAATACAGGACCGAGAATGGAAATCTCTTCGACTAGGTGGAGCAGGAGGTGCGTCATAATATCGAAGAAGGATGGTGGGAACACCAACTCGAAACTGACAAGGCATTGGACCACATCGTTCTGTAACCGTGGTAGATCTTCTGGATTGATTACCTTCTGAGAGATTGCATTGAGGAATGCACATAGCTTCACAATGGCTACTCGAACATTTTCCGGTAGGAGCCCCCTCAAAGCAATCGGAAGCAATTGCGTCATAATCACGTGGCAGTCGTGAGACTTCAGGTTTAGGAACTTTTTGTCCGCCATGTTTATTATTCCCTTTATATTCGACGAGAAGCCAGACGGGACCTTCATACTGCTCAGGCATTCAAAAAAATGACCTTCTCTTCTTTGGTAAGAGCGTAGCTGGCACGACCTTGAAACCATTCCGGATGCCGGTCATCTGGGTCTTTCAAAAGTTGCTGGTCCTGCCGTGCTTCCTTTGTATCATTTGTCTTCCCATACACGCCCAAGAAGCTTAGCAGGTTCACGCAAATATTCTTCGTAACATGCATCACGTCGATTGCAGAGCGGACATCTAGGACTTTCCAATATTCTAGCTCCCAAAATATAGATTTCTTCTTCCACATGGGTGCGTGCCCGTCAACTCCCCGCGGAACTGATTGTCCGCCAGGACCCTTTCCAAAGATGACTTTCAAATCCTTGACCATATCAAATATCTCAGCACCAGTACGTTCCGCAGGCTTCGGCCGGTGATCTGCCTTGCCGTTGAAATGCTTGCCTTTCTTTCTTACGTTATGATTTCGGGGAAGAAATCGACGATGACCCAGGTACACGTTCTTCTTACAATTACCCAAACGTACACTTTCAGTCTCATGTAAGCAGTGCGTGCATGCATTGTATCCCTTATTTGTCTGTCCCGAAAGGTTACTGAGAGCAGGCCAATCGTTGATGGTTACAAAAAGCAACGCTCGTAGGTCAAATTCCTCTTCTTTGTGCTCATCCCAGACACGTACACCAGGTCTGCCCCACAACTGTAAAAGTTCATCAACTAATGGCCTTAGGTACACATCGATGTCGTTCCCGGGTTGCTTTGGACCTTGGATGAGCACTGGCATCATAATGAACTTCCGCTTCATGCACAACCAAGGAGGAAGGTTGTAGATGCATAGAGTCACGGGCCAGGTGCTATGGCTGGAGCTCTGCTCGCCAAAAGGATTCATGCCATCAGTACTTAGACCAAATCTTATGTTCCTTGCGTCAGCTGCAAAATCTTTGAACACTCTGTCGATCTTTCTCCATTGCGTTCCATCAGCGGTGTGTCTCAACTCCCCGTCGGACTTACGGTCCTCTTTGTGCCATCGCAACGACTTGGCATGCTTTTTGTTCCTGAACAGACGTTTCAACCGTGGTATTATAGGAGCATACCACATCACCTTGGCGGGAACCCTCTTCCTGGGTTTCTCGCCCTCAACATCGTCACCAGGGTCATCGCCTCTGATCTTATAACGCAATGCAGTGCATACAGGGCATTCATTCAAATTCTCGTATTCACCGCGGTAGAGGATGCAGTCGTTAATGCATGCATGTATCTTCAGAACCTCTAAACCTAGAGGGCAGACAACCTTCTTTGCTTCGTACGTACTGGCGGGCAACTCGTTATTCTTCGGAAACATATTCTTCAACATTTTCAGCAAATTTTCAAATGATGAGTCAGCTACACCTTCCTGTGCCTTCCATTTTAGCAAATCCAGTGTGCAGCCCAGCTTTTTCAGACTATTATCGCATCCTGGGTACAACGACTTTTTGTGATCCTCTAACATGCGATCCAAATTCTCCCTCTCCTTGTCAGTTTCGCAGCGTCTCCGTGCATCAGCAATGGTCCGACCAAGATCATCAGCGGGCTCATCATGTGCCTCTTCTTCACCTTCACCTAACCCTTCCCCACCTTCAGCATCATCCTCCATGAAAGTATCACCGAAATGATCATGATAGTTGTCATCGATATCATCCCCTTCTTCATCTTCTTCCATTCTAACCCCTCTTTCTCCATGCTTGGTCCAACAATTATAGCTTCGCATGAAACCGTGCCGAAGCAGGTGCATGTGAACGTCTCTTGAGGAGGAGTAACCCTTCTGATTCTTACAGACAGCACATGGACAGATAATAAAACCTCGCTGCTTGTTCGCATTTGCCACTACGAGGAAATCTTTCAAACCCGTAGTGAACTCGCCGGAGAGTCGGGGACCGTACATCCATTGCCGATTCATCTGCATTATTATTATATAAAGTATATAATTAACCATCATGCATTTGTTAAACTAACTAGCTAGAAATAATACAAATTAAACAATGAACTACACACATGCATATTTTATCAATGACACATGAAAGGTTCAAGTTGCTAACCGCGATCGCGGAGGAAAAATAAATGAGAAAGCTCAAGTGTGGCTCGGACACTTCATATCATGTTTGTTTCATGCTCTCGGGCATTTCATCGAACACCTTGTGTGCATAGGAGGAACCAAAAGCAAACCCACCACCCCCCTTCTGAATTGTGGCTAAGTGAAGTGAGCTGAGTCCTATATATAGGGATGGGCCTTTAGTCCCGGTTGGCCTGACCAACCGCAACTAAAGGCCTTCGGGCCAGCCTGAGGACCTTTAGTCCCGGTTGGCCAGGCCAACCGGGACTAAAGCCCCTCCCGTCCGCCAGCTGTCGACCGAGCGCGCTGGGCCCAGATAGTTGGTCGCGGGTCTCCTCCCGAACCGCGACTAAAGACCCCTTTGGTCGCGGTTCGATTATTTTAGGGACTAATGGGGGCGTATGGAAGCCTCTGTTTCTACTAGTGTACGTCCCCGAGCTTGAACTCTGGTTTGGCATCTCTTCTCAGGGGTTAAAAATTTCAATAAAATTTCAGTGAAATTTCCAAAATTTCGTATATTTCAGTGGGGCCCAAAATATTTTTAACCCCGAAATTTCAAGGCCGACTCAAACTGCTTTTAAAATAAATTTAAATTACGTCAGAATTCATTAAAATCAAATGAAATTTGAAATTTGAAAATATGAAATAATTTCAGAAATATGTGAAATTTCCAAAATTTCGCATATTTCAGTGATGTCCGAAATTATTTTGTTTTCAAAATTAAATACCGACAACCTCCCCTGCGTTGCTAACCTCTCCGGCGTCGTCGGAGCGTAGGAGCCACCGCCGGAGAAGATGCGGATCTGGGCGCGTGATGGCCTGCCAGAGGAGTGGCAGCCCAACATGTTGCGCGAGCCCATTGTCGTCGTCCTCGGTTCCGGCAGGTTCATCGTCGTGGACTTCTTGAATGTCATGGAATTCGACAAGGACTGCAACAAGATGTTTCCCGGCAACGAATTTGCCATTTTCACCTGTGTGGAGGTAACGTTCAGCAACGCCGGCAAAGGCAATGACGAGAATGGCAGCAACGACAAAGGCAAAGACAATGGCAACTACAATAGCTCTCAGCTCTGGCAACGAGAATCACGGCAAAGGCAAAGGGATGATGCGTGGCCTCCATATGATCAAGCACAAATCTCATCGTTACATGTTAAACAACCAACAGAGGATCGAGGCGGGTGCTCTAATATTAACGATTCAGCAGCTCATTTTGACTTGCTGAACTGTAGCTCTCTTCTTGTGCTCCCTGTTTACAGCGAGTAGTACTGACTCTAGTGTTATGTCAGCTTAAATACCAGGTGTCTATCCATCCAGTATTCATGCCTCTGACCAAATAATTGTTTGATGGCAATTTTAATGATGACATATGGTTATTATTTATCGGGATGTGTTTTTCAAATGTCGAAATCTATTCGTGTTGTCTCATTAATGTTGAAATCTATGTTAGTGTTGAAATGTCTTATTAATTGCTGAAATCTTTTAAAAAGATGAAACCTCTCATTAAATGTTGACATATATTTTTATAATTGGGATATCTTATTTAGTGCTGAAATATGCTTTTATTGTTGAAATATCCTAATAAGTGTTGATATCTCATTTAGTGTTTTTAATCGTTGAAATATATCTTCTATAAATGTCCTATTAAGTGTTGGAACTTTTTATTGCGGAAATGTCTTCTTAAGTGTTACGTTGGAATCTGTTTTTAATAATGAAATCGCTTATCACGTGTTGAAATCTGCTTTATTGTTGGCATGCCTTATTTAGAACTGAAATATGTTTTGATTGCTCGGATGTCTTATTAATTGCTGCAATATGTTTTTTCAGGCTAATTAATAGGTACTATTTTATTGCTTGATCGGTTCTGCATCGGATCTCCCTTCTCTCTATATACAGGCCGTGTGTTGATAGAGCAAGCATGCATATCTTGTTCCTAGCATTTTCAAACTTCATCAGAAGATGATGGACAAATACACGATTCACATCTACGCTCTAGACTTGCTACTATCTCTCCATCTCCTATGCTGCACGCCTACTGTGCAATGTATGCAGTTCCACAGAGATTTACCAGTTCTTTCTCACCTTTCATTGCCTATTACTTGTTTGGTTATCAGTCCAAAATGATCAGTTACCATATCAATGGCTAATTCTTTCACACCTAATTCATTTGTTGTTCCATATATAGGTCGGATTATCGGCGAAGAAGACGTGGATGATGAGAAGATCAATTTACCGTATGGGCTTTGTGTCAACAATAGACCGTGCAAAGCTGGATGGGTCTGCTTGTGTTGTCTCCTCAATCAAGAGTGCTATCCGTCCATGGATGCGTGCAAGAAAGATTGTCTGAAACCCTTTGCTGCTGACATGGTGTCCATGACAATGACCCGCTCTCCTTTACCCGCCCCCTCTCCCACATCTTCATTAGGTTCAATTTGAATTACCTATATTTTGCCCGGGACTTAATGGATATTGTGTTAAAAAATAATTTGGAATAGAAGTATCTCATACATTAGTTGTCGCAATTTGATTTGACATGTTGCATCAATCTTTAAGTTTTGTACCAATTATTGCCGATAACTCAGTTTCTCAAATATTGATGCCCGGTCAAATTGTTAATTTTACACTGTCAGTTTGGTGGGCATGCTCATGATAAAGAATGTTGATTATCGGTACTGTGTTTTGGTCAATCTATCGCTTCTAAGATTTTTCTTTGTGTTTAAATCGATCCCGTGACATGTTTCCGGTGAATCAAGATTAGATCAGACGGGTAGAATCATCGCCGCCTGACATAGTACGTCTCCGGTGAATCAATATTAGATGGTAGCATCATTAGCGTCAATATATATCAAAGGAAAATGTCAGCAGACTCGTATGTGAACGGGCCCTAATTCAAATGGGACTGATCATCGGCAACACGTTAGCATTTTCCCATCTGCAACCATTAGAGTGTCCCCTCAATCAACCACCACAAGCTTCCTTTTGAGCTCACACATGAACAACATCTTCAGGTTTTCGCCGGAACTGAGACACCGCATTTCTTGTGATCATGTATATGAATCTTGCATGTATAACTGCACGTGCTTCCCCAACCTAAAAGTTTGAACCCAAGTGCCTGACTGGCACTAGTGTAACCAGACACCATGTCGTATGGTCTGGCAAAACTACTAGCAAAGTAGAATGGAAGGCTGGAAGAGGACAACAAGGGCTCAACCATGGCTTGTAGTGCGCTCGGGTCTGGTCCACCCCGGCCACGAGGACGCTCCGACAGGCGAAGCACATGGACATCTCCACACCGAGTGAGGCAGTAGATGATGACCCACAAGTATAGGGGATCTATCGTAGTCCTTTCGATAAGTAAGAGTGTCGAACCCAACGAGGAGCAGAAGGAAATGACAAGCGGTTTTCAGTAAGGTATTCTCTGCAAGCACTGAAATTGTAGGTAACAGATAGTTTTGTGATAAGATAGTTTGTAACGGCTAACAAGCAATGAAAGTAAATAAAGTGCAGCAAGGTGGCCCAATCTTTTTTGTAGCAAAGGACAAGCCTGGACAAATTTTTATAATGAGAAAAGCGCTCCCGATGACACATGGGAATTATCGTCAAGCTAGTTTCATCACGCTCATATGATTCGCGTTCGTTACTTTGATAATTTGATATGTGGGTGGACCGGTGCTTGGGTACTGCCCTTTCTTGAACAAGCATCCCACTTATGATTAACCCCTAGTGCAAGCATCCGCAACTACAAAAAAAGTATTAAGGTAAACCTAACCATAGCATGAAACTAGTGGATCCAAATCGCCCCTTACGAAGCAATGCACAAACTAGGGTTTAAGCTTCTGTCACTCTAGCAACCCATTATCTACTTATTACTTCCCAATGCCTTCCTCTAGGCCCAAATAATGGTGAAGTGTCATGTACTCGACATTCACATAACACCACTAGAGGAGAGACAACATACATCTCATCAAAATATCGAACGAATACCAAATTCACATGACTATTAATAGCAAGACTTCACCCACGTCCTCAGGAAGAAACGTAACTACTCACAGAGCATATTCATGTTCATGATTAGAGGAGTATTAATATGCATTAAGGATCTGAACATATGATCTTTCACCAAGTAAACCAATTAGCATCAACTACAAGGAGTAATCAACACTACTAGCAACCCACAGGTACCAATTTGTGGTTTTGATACAAGATTGGATACAAGAGATGAACTAGGGTTTTGAGAAGAGATGGTGTTGGTGAAGATGTTGATGGAGAATGACCCCCTCCCGATGAGAGGATCGTTGGTGATGACGATGGTGATGATTACCCCCTCCCGGAGGGAAGTTTCCCCGGCAGAACAGCTCCCCCGGAGCCCTAGATTGGTTCTGCCAAGGTTCCGCCTCGTGGCGGCGGAGTTTCGTCCCGTGAGCTTGCTTATGATTTTTTCCAGGGTAAAAGCCTTCATATAGCAGAAGATGGGCACCGGAGGGCCAACAGGGGCCCCAGGAGACAGGGGGCGCGCCCAGTAGGGGGGCGCCCCCCACCCTCCTGGCCAGGGTGTGGGCCCCCTCTGGTATTTTCTTCGCTCAATAATTCTTATTAATTCAAAATATGACTTTCGTGGAGTTTCAGGACTTTTGGAGCTGTGTAGAATAGGTTTCCAATATTTGCTCCTTTTCCAGCCCAGAATCCCGGCTGCCGGCATTCTCCCTCTTCATGGTAAACCTTGTAAAATAAGAGAGAATAGCCATAAGTATCGTGACATAACGTGTAATAACAGCCCATAATGCAATAAATATTGATATAAAAGCATGATGCAAAATGGACGTATCAACTCCCCCAAGCTTAGACCTCGCTTGTCCTCAAGCGGAAGCCGAAATCAAAAAATATGTCCACATGTTTAGAGATAGAGGTGTCGATAAAAATAAAATACAGACATGAGGGCATCATGATCATTCTTATAACGGCAACATATATAGATTTTTTCATACGATTTCTCATGCTCAAGTAACAATCTATTCACAATGTCGAGTATGGTTCAGAAACTTCATTGAGAACTAACAAACTATAATCTCAATCATTGAAGCAATTGCAATTTATCATAACATCAGAAAGAGTCAAGAATAGAGCTTTTCAGCAAGTCCACATACCCAACTATCATATAGTCTTCTACAATTGCTAACCCTCACGCAATACTTGTGGTTATGGAGTTTTAATCGGACACAGAGAAAGATAGGAGCTTATAGTGTTGCCTCCCAACGTTTTACCTCAAGGGTAATGTCAACAATAATAGTTCATACATCGTCAACATAAAACTTGAGACATATATGCAGATATTATAAATAATCGGCGGAATGGCTCCTCTCCCCTCCCCATGTCTCCACCTACCCTCCCACCGTAACAATGGCGATCTCTAGCTTTGGACCATCATGGAGGGCCTCCTGCTCTGGGCTTTCAAGCCTGGCCTCTCCATTGCTGATCAGGTGCGTCGAAGATTCGGTTCTACAGTCCATTTTTCACCTTCTTTGGGTACCAAGGAGTTTTTCTTGGTCGTCTACTTCTCCTCGGTTCATTCCCTTTATCCGAAGAATCTGTGGGTGTTGCTTTGCAATGTTGCATTGGAGGTTTACCATTGGGACTAAATGTCAAATCCATTGGTGAAAGAAGATTTCGTTTCTCTTTGGCCTCCAACAAGGTTGGACATTTCATATATCGTCTCAAGGATAGAATTTGGCCGGACTTTGTTTGTCACTTTCAACTTTTTAGATCCTCCATGGCCCCTACTCCTTAGAAGGATCACCATTGGCATTCAGATGAGGTTATTCAGGCAGTTTCCACTCGCTCTCCAATGGCCATCAGAGCAAATTTGAACTTTTTATGTCAAAGGGATAATGTTGATGGTGATAACTTGATGATCCCTCCTTCTGAGGCTCCACCGCCGACGTGCTCCCTGGGGAGAGTCGCCGGAGAAACCTCTACGCTTAATCAGATTCATTGCATTAATTCTCTTAATGGCATTCATGACATTAATTCGGTGGTCGGCCTTCATTTCAGGAGTTTCCAGCATGTCAATACTCCCCCGAGCAATCATAGCAATCAGGACAATCAGCATTCATTACCTCAGGATTTATGTCTCGGTGCTTTGAATTTTGAATTATCCACCAACTCGGAAAATACGCGACATATTTTTGAAGGTCAGTCTTTTCAGAAGCATTATTGGGATACTATACCAACTTTTATGGTGTTCCATATACTTGATCAATTGAAGTTTGGTTATTCACGAAGTCACATTGCCACGATATGGTCACTGTCATCTATACCGACAATGGATTACATCTAAGCACGGCTTAATATCTGTTACAAGTGTACACTTTTGGGCCATCTTGCTGAGTCCTGCCCGGGTGTTGACTGTACCACTTGCTCGCATGCACCTTGCCAATGTGATCCTCACGAGCCACACCAAAGTACTTTGACCACACATGTTGCTGGTTCCATAGACAATGACCATACTGTTTCCTCGGATCATGCTAATACTTCTTTAACTACGATGAATGGGCCTTTTTCATGTCACACCTGTGGATCCAATAAACATTATTTTTATGACTGCCCTGCTCTGATCCTCTGCCCTCGTTGTGGTTGGCTGGGCCACAGTAAACGCCAATGTGGATTACTCAATAAACGTGCTATGTTTTGGAAGCCCAAACCCACTGCTCCTATGATCGCCTGTTTACCAGGTAACCATGCTGGCCCAACTACTGTGGCTTTGTTTAATACTGGGAAGGACCGCGGCTCCAGGGATGTTTTGCCAAATACTACCACGGATAATCTTACTACAAATCCTCAGAGTATCAATAATAATTCTCCTTCTCATCTAGCACCTACCTTGGCACCTCTGCAACGGCAAGAAATCTTTTTGACAGATAATAATGACACACTTCCCGCTAGTCGATGCACTGATACCCGTGGAAGAGCGACCGTCCGCTGTGAATCGTGTGGTGCTCCGGGACACGTGGTGACCTCCTGCTGGGCTACTCGGCGGCTAGCACAGGGCATTTGGGTCCCAAAACATAGAATCAGCCCCGCCGATACGCATTCCTCATCTGCTCTTCCCTCCTCCTCTGCTGCTCCTCTGGTTCCTCGCCCGCACTCGCCCATGGCGAACTACCCTGTCAATGTCGTTCCTTACTCGCCGCAAGGGATGACCATCGAGCTGGGCCCTGAGGACCGCGTCATGCGGGATGAGATGGTCGTCAGCCCCACTCTGCCGCTGCGCCATGACTTCCTGGCGGTGGCGGAAGTCAATCGCTTCGTCCCGTTCCATCAGAAAGCTGCGTTGCGTCACACAATCGAAGGTTTGCTGCATGAGTCCCATTTCTTTCCCACCGAAGTGGATGATTACCCGCTAGGCATTGCGATCTTTGGATTTCCGGATTCAGTTATTAGAGATGCTGTGGTTGGCACTACCTTTGAGCTTGATGAAGATGAGGAAAACCTGAATACTGTTGTTTCTTTTGTTCCTCATGATGCTGCTATTAATATGAGGCTGACCACTTATGGTCCTGAAGTGTGGCTATTATACATTGGTTTCCCCCACGATTATCAAACTTCGCATTATATTCACAAATCAGTTGATAAGTTTGGCGAGCTGATCATTTGGAATAACCCTAGAGGGGATAGAAAGGTTGTGTTGATCAAAGACAGAGTGCTCAGTCTCAGTAGGGTGCCTAAAAGTTTTGTTATGCACCAACTTGGTGGTGCACGACATTGCTGGACTGTATGTGTCACGATCTTGAGAAGTAGTGACTGGAATGCGCACATCCCGGATGTCCCTCCTGTGGGTATTGAAGCTCCACCTGCTGACGGAATTCCACATCCTCTGTTTGGAGAAGGTCTGATAGCAGAACAGATGTATCAAGCGCAGCTGCATAATTGGTTAGCTCAGAATGCAGCCCCTAACCAGAATAATGAGGAAGTCCAGCAAGGTAATGATATCCATTTCTAGCACAACTGGGGAGTTTGGCCGCCTTCACCACCTCCTGCTGTTTATAATTATCAGGCTTGGCTTGCTGCTGAGGGCTTACAAGTGCAAGATGCCATCCTACCAGCCAACAACCTGCAAGACAGCCCAGGCATGGCCTGGAATGAATCGATCTCTGCTTTTGGATCTTCATACTCTAGTGTCACAGTATCTGATACTTATGTTCTAGTGCCTTGCAACATGTTCAACAACATTGCAGCTCATTATGAAGAAGGGGAGAGTTCAGTTGCCAGGGCAACTCCGACTAGTTCTTTGGATGTTCAGATTTCAATTTCTGCTGCTGGGTTACATTTTGAG
Source organism: Triticum aestivum (assembly GCF_018294505.1). NCBI lineage: Eukaryota > Viridiplantae > Streptophyta > Magnoliopsida > Poales > Poaceae > Triticum > Triticum aestivum. The sequence continues at coordinate 1,900,088 of NC_057799.1, read as the reverse complement.
ATGACAACTAATGGGGACATCATGTCTTCCATGCTGATCAACCAAGGTATTCCTATCAGAAACCACAATACCTTCCTTTCTGCTGCAATTATGCCTATCATTGCTACCTATGGACCTTGGAGCACTGGTAATGGATTCAGATATGAAAGAGTTGATTTGAAGCTGACCATTCCTGTCAGAAACCTCAATACCTTCCTTCCTGCTGCAATTATGCCTATCATTGCTACCTATGGACCTTGGAGCACTGGTTATGGATTCAGATATGAAAGAGTTGATTTGAAGCTGACCATTGTTGAGCAAGATGGTGTCCTGCAAATGTCTGGATTCACTCTGCTTGTGACTGCATTTGATAGTGATACTCCTCATGCTCTGTCTGCTACACCCACCTTGGCCTTAACTGAACTACCTGAGCCACTTTCTGACCTGTCAGCACTTAATGATGTTCTTCTTCTGGAGAACTCTGACACTGTTGCTCATGATATCACTAGTATTGATTCTGGGGCGGATGTGACTGCTATGGAAGTTTCTCATCTGGAGGGCTCTGCTACGGACATGGAGGGCTCTGCTGTGGACATGGCCATGGTCACTATTCCCACATCTGCTCCAAATGCGCCTGTTGTCACTGCTTCAGTCTGTTGACGTGGAAAAGCACCTGCACCTGAGTCTGTCATTCCTCTTCGTCGTAGCAGTTGATCCAACAAGTATGATGGATTCAAAGTTCCACCGCTCTCTGACACCAAGACCAAAGCCTCAAAGGTAAAACCTAGGGTAATTCCCTCTGCTGCTTCTGCCACAGTCGCTTTTGAACCAACTGTAGCTTCAGAGATACCACCGCCAACTGCAATACCAATTATTCAGCACATTGGCACTGTCATGTGTGGAATCCCAGCTGAAGAACTTACTGATGAGCAGCTTCTGGCATATCCTGAGGATGGCCAGCCCTCGGCCCATGCTTAATCCTTCTGTTCAGGGCTCTTCCTTTTGGCTCTTATCTATTTGCACTTTCATATTATCCTATCTTTATTATGGTACTTCATGTTAATTGGAACGTTCTATGCTGGAGTGTCCGGGGTTTAAACTCTGATGCAAAACAATTAGCACTTTCAAATGCAATCAACTCGTGTGGTTGTGCTGTCATATGTTTGCAAGAGACTAAAAAAATCATCTTTTGATCACACTTTCATTAAGTCTTGCTGCCCTAAACGTTTTGATCAATTTGATTATGTGCCCTCTCGGGGGGCTTCGGGGGGCCTAGCCATGATCTGGTATAGTGCCATCTTCACAGCCACTACCGTAGCCCGGGAAGAGTGCGCCTTAGTTACACGATTTCAATCAACACAATCTGCTCATTATTGGACTCTGGTTAATGTATATGGCCCGTGTCAAGGGGTCAACCGAGTTAATTTCATTAATTGGCTCATGGCACTTAATATCCCTGCTCATGAAGATTGGCTTTTGGTCGGAGACTTTAATTTCATTCGCAACCCTGATAATAGAAACAAGCCTGGAGTGAGTTATAGTGACATGATTACTTTCAATGACTTTATTCGAACACAAGCCTTAATTGAACTTCCCATAAAAGGCCGTGAATACACCTGGAGTAACATGCAACTTGATCTGCTACTTGAACAAATTGATTGGTTTTTCACAAGCAATAATTGGACAAGCTCTTACCCTCACACAATGGTTAAGCCCCTCGGTAGACCAGTATCTGATCACATCCCATGTGTAGTTAACATTGAAACTTCCATCCCTCGCTCCAAGCTCTTGAGGTTTGAATCATTCTGGCTACAACATCCAGGTTTCATGCAAACTGTTCAGAATGCTTGGTCAAAACCTGTGCATTCTCAAAATATGGCGACTGTGCTCTGCAGAAAGTTCAAAACTGTTAGGCATGATCTCAAATATTGGAGCAAACGCATTTCAAAGCTCTCCATTGCCATAGACAATTCGAATAGGGCTTTATTGGAAATTGATGGGCTGGAAAACAAAAGACAACTGTCCATACCTGAGGTAAACTTCAGAAAAATTCTCAAAGCCCACCTCATCAGACTGCTTACCTACCAAAAACTGTATTGGAAAAAAAAGGTGCACCATTCGATGGGTGCAATTCGGAGATGAGAACTCCAAGTTTTTTCAGGCAATGGCCTCTGAGAGATACAGAAGGAATAATATTGCAACATTGACCACTGACGATGGTATTTCTGTGGACGATCACACGGGGAAAGAAGCTCTTCTTTTCCACTCCTTTAAACAGAGACTTGGCACTTCCTCCCATAATCCTATGAAATTTGACCTCCAAAGAATTATTAAAAGGATTGAGGGTCTTGATGAGCTAACAATTCCATTCACTCATGCTGAGATTGACCATGTCATAAAAACAATGCCTAGCTGATCGTGCACCTGGCCCGGATGGATTCAATGGAGCATTTCTTAAATCTTGTTGGCCCATAATAAAAGAGGATTTCTATAAACTTTGCAACCAGTTCTTTGAGGGCAATCTCAATCTTGAAAGCATTAATGATGGTTTATCACCCTCATCCCAAAAACTAATGCTCCTAGCACTGTGAACGATTTCAGGCCAATTACTCTATTAAACTGTTGTCTAAAAGTGATCACAAAAATTTTGGCCAACCGATTGCAGAAGGTTATTCTCAAAATCATTCACCGTAACCAGTACGGCTTCCTTAAAGGCCATACCATTCAAGACTGCCTCGCGTGGGCTTTTGAATACATTTATCAATGCCAAAGCTCCAAGAAAGAAATTGTGCTGCTCAAACTTGATTTTGCAAACGCATTTGATACAATAGATCATGAGGCAATGCTGATTATCATGAAGAATATCGGGTTTAATGACAAATGGTTAGGCTGGATCCAATGCATCTTCTCTTCTGGCAAGTCTGCAGTTCTGCTCAACGGTGTACCTGGCAGGCAGTTTCACTGCAATTGTGGTGTACGACAAGGTGACCCTCTGTCTCCCCTAATTTTCGTACTTGCTGCTGACCTTTTACAAGCGGCAATCAATGATGCATTCTCACGAGGGGAAATCAGCTTGCCCTTTCCTTGCAATAGCCAGAAAGACTACCCAATGATCAAATACACGAAGGACACTATTATTGCTATGCCAGCTTGCCCTGCCCAAGCCACAACCATCAAAAATATACTCTCTGACTATGCTACTTCAGTGGGCTTGAAGATAAATTTCCACAAATCTACTCTCATACCCCTGAACTGTGATCAAGAGACTACGACTGCATTGGCTGATATCTTTGGTTGTGTTGTTGGCAAGTTACCTTTTACTTATCTTGGACTGCCAATGGGCACAACTAAACCTACCATTTTGGACCTCATGCCCCTTGTTTGCCGTGTGGAGAGAAGACTGTCTGCCACCCTTAATATGATTTCTTACGGAGGGAAGCTCACTCTTCTGAACTCAGTCATAACATCTCTCATAATTTTCGCCCTTTGCACACTCAAACTTCCGACTGGCATTATTGAACTTATCGACAAAATCCGAAGAAAATGCTTATGGACAAAGAAAACTGACCAGGGTGACAAGTGCAACTCATTGGCGTCATGGAACATGATTTGCAAACCTAAAGAGTGTGGAGGGCTTGGCATTCTTAATCTACAAGTGCAGAGCGACGCGTTGCTCCTCAAATTTCTTCACAAATTCTATAACCATTGGGACTTACCTTGGGTGGAACTAATTTGGAATACATACTATACCACCAAAATCCCACATGCAACAGACCCGTGCGGCTCTTTCTGGTGGCGTGACGTATCAAAACTTATGCCAGTATATAGAGGAATCACCAATGCGACCATTCGCAATGGATCTACTGCTCTATTCTGGAAGGATGTCTGGATTGGTGATGTTTTGGCTGAGACCCACCCCCGAGCCTTCTCGTTCTCGCAAAATGAGGATATATCTATGAGAGATTTCTTGGGCAGTACGTCTCTCCGTGAATCGTTCCATCTGCCACTCTCCATACAAGCTCATGAGGAGGCACGGGACTTACAACAGAAAACCATGCATGTCCAACTCCTAAACCCCTCGATCAATGATGAATGGACATGTGTTTGGGGACCAACTATTACTCAGCCAACAGATTCTACACCTTCTACTTCAAAGATGTCCATGCACACCGAGCATACAAATGGATCTGGAAATCTAAAGCAACAACGAAGATTAAAGTGTTCGGCTGGTTGCCTCTTTCGGATAGGCTCAACACCAGAGACATGCTCAAACGGAGACATTATAACATTGGCAATGACTTTGGATGCCTTCTTTGCACACATTGCAACAACGAGAATGTGGAGCACCTCTTCTTGGAATGCACCTTTAGCCTTGACTGCTGGGATAAACTTCATATCATGGGCCACTCAGCGCATGCACGTTTGGATTGGGTGGAGCAAACTAAAACCTCTTGGAATAAACCACTGTTCATGGAAATTTTTATGCTTGCAGCCTGGAGCATCTGGAAGGAACGAAATAATAAGCATTTCAGAGATGTGCTCCCTTCCCAAGCCTCCTGGCTTGCAAGACTCAAGGAAGATCTTTCCCTCCTTGCTCATAGAGTAGGAGATAAAAACAAACCCTTCCTCTTTTCCTTCCTTAACTCCCTGTAAAATTCTTCCCCCACCCCTCATTCCCAAAGGGGATGACTTGTAATTAATCTCATGTAACATACTATTCATTCTTTAATTCAATTGCAGTAGGAGCCTCTCCTACTGTTTCAGGTGTCAAAAAAACAATAATAGTTCATGCTAACTTACATCCAATTGGATATATATATATATCAGGATCTTCCCAACACGAGGTGCTTGCCAAAGGATAAAATGAAAAAGGGAAAGGTGAAGATCACCTTGACTCTTGCATAAAGTAAAGACATAAAGTAAAAGATAGGCCCTTCGCAGAGGGAAGCAGAGGTTGTCATGTGATTTTAGGGTGGATGCACAAAATCTTAATGCAAAAGAACATCACTTTATATTGCCACTTGTGATATGAACCTTTCTTATGCAGTCCGTCACTTTTATTACTTCCATATCACACGATCGTATAAAGCTTATTTTCTCCGCACTAATAAGTCATACATATTTAGAGAGCAATTTTTATTGCTTGTAACATGACAACTTAGTTGAAGGATCTTACACAATCCATAGGTAGGTATGCTGGACTTTCATGGCAAAACTGGGTTTAAGGATATCTGGAAGCACAAGTAGTATCTCTACTTGGTGCAAGGAATTTTGGCTAGCATGAGGGGGGAAAGGCAAGCTCAACATGTTTGAAAGGTCCATGACAATATACTTTAACTGAGAAGTGAGAAAACATAACCCATTACGTTGTCTTCCTTGTCCAACATCAAATCTTTAGCATGTCATACTTAATGAGTGCTCACAATCATAAAAGATTTCCAAGATAGTATATTTATATGTGAGAACCTCTCTTTCTTTATTACTTCCTATTAATTGCAATGATGACCAAAACTATGTTTGTCAACTCTCAACAACTTTTAAGCCTCATACTCTCTATGTGTGAAGTCATTACTATCCATAAGATCAATATGAACTTTTATTCTTTTTATTCTTTCCATTTTCTCAAGATCATAGCAAGATAGCAAAGCCCTTGACTCAACACTAATCTTTATTATAGATAGCTCACGGACTCGATTACATAAAGAGATCAGAAGGCAAATACTCAAAACTACTTCATACCAAAACTTTATTCTACTAGATCAAGATATTACTAAAAGGATAGAACTAAGTAAAACGGTAAAGATAGGAGTGTGATGATGATACGATACCGGGGCACCTCCCCCAAGCTTGGCAGTTGCCGAGGGGAGTGCCCATACCCAAGTGATTATGTCTCCTTCTTCAGAGTTGGTGTTGTGATCTTCTTAGCGATGATGCCCCTCAGGATACGATTCTCCTCCTCGAGCTTATTGACTTGTTGCTTGAGGTCCATATTCTCCTTGCGGAGCTTGCCCATGACGGCTAAAGCTCCTTTTACCCAAGGATGCTGCATAGCTTCTGGAGAACAAGTGACACTATTTTTCATATTTTCATAAGGAAGGAATTTAACATTGGAAGGGATGACCGAGTTTGGAATAGCTGAGCTCTGTAGTTCCCCCATCATGAATCCTGCTTGGAAGCGAGAGGTAACTTCTTGATCCTCCTCCATGGCTTCTATCCTTTTCAAGTCAGCATCCATCTCATCCTCCATTGATGGCCCAAAGTGATAATCATCACTGTTTGCTCCTGGTCCTGGCTTCGGGTGAGACACCCGACTCTCCCCGACCGACTCTTGAGAAGACATCTTGCTCTAAATATGCGGAAGAAACAGCTCAAAACGAAAATAGAATATTTTTGCGTGATACGGTGGTCAAAACCTTCGGGAGATTATATAATGAATTTTTACCGACCAAAAGAAGTAACGTGCAAGAAAATGGAGTCCGGGAGGCACACGAGGTGCCCACGAGCCAGGGGGTGCACCCAATAAGGGGGGGCACCCTCCACCCTCGTGGAGGCCTCGTGTCCTTCCCGGATTACTTCTTGCTTCCTAAAATTATTAAATATTCCAAAACGGAGAAAAATTGCCATTAGAATTGTTTTGGAGTCGGTTTACTTACTGTACCACATACCTATTCCTTTTCGGAGTCTGAAACGTTCCGGAAAGTGTCCCTTATGTATTCCTCCGGGGTTACAGTTTCAATAATATTAGTTTCAACATTTATAGGATTACCTGAGATGTAATGTTTGATTCTTTGACCGTTCACCACCTTGGGATTCATGCCTTCGAAGTTGTCGATTTTTATGGCACCGGAACGATAGACCTCCTCGATAACGTAAGGACCTTCCCATTTAGAGAGAAGTTTTCTTGCAAAAAATCTTAAACGAGAGTTGAATAGCAACACATAATCACATACGTTAAACTCACGCTTTTGTATTCTTTTGTCATGCCATCTTTTAACTTTTTCTTTGAACAGCTTGGCATTCTCATAGGCTTGGGTTCTCCATTCATCAAGTGAGCTAATGTCAAACAACCTCTTCTCACCGGCAAGTTTGAAGTCATAGTTGAGCTCTTTAATAGCCCAATATGCTTTATGTTCAAGTTCTGGAGGTAAGTGACATGCTTTTCCATAAACCATCTTATACGGAGACATACCCATAGGATTTTTATATGCAGTTCTATAGGCCCACAATGCATCATCCAGTTTCTTGGACCAATTCTTTCTAGATCTATTAACAGTCTTTTGCAAAATTAATATGAGCTCTCTATTACTCAACTCTACTTGACCACTAGACTGTGGGTGATAAGGAGATGCAATTCTATGATTAACATCATACTTAGCAAGCATTTTACGAAAAGCACCATGAATAAAATGTGAACCACCATCAGTCGTGAGATATCTAGGGACTCCAAACATCGGGAAAATAACTTCTTTAAGCATCTTAATAGAGGTGTTATATCAGCACTACTAGTTGGAATAGCTTCTACCCACTTAGTAACGTAATCAACAACAACTAAAATATGTGTGTAACCATTAGAGGCAGGAAAAGGTCCCATATAATCAAAGCCCCAAACATCAAATGGTTCAATAACAAGAGAATTATTCATAGGCATTTCTTGACGTGTACTAATATTACCAATTCTTTGACATTCATCACAAGACAAGACAAACTTACGGGCATCCTTGAAGAGAGTAGGCCAATAAAAACCGGATTGCAATACCTTATGTGCAGTTCTGTCTCCAGCGTGGTGTCCTCCGTATGGTTCGGAGTGACACTTGCGTAGGATCTGTTCCTGTTCATGCTCAGGTACACAATGTCTAATAACACCATCTACTCCTTCTTTATAAAGGTGTGGGTCATCCCAAAAGTAATGTCTTAAATCATAAAAGAACTTTTTCTTCTGCTGGTATGTGAAACTAGGTGGTATAAATTTAGCAACAATGTAATTAGCATAATCAGCATACCATGGAGCAGTACGAGAAGCATTAATAACCGCTAATTGTTCATCAGGAAAGCTATCATCAATAGGTAGTGGGTCATCAAGAACATTCTCTAACCTAGACAGGTTGTCTGCAACGGGGTTCTCAGCTCCCTTTCTATCAATGATATGCAAATCAAATTCTTGGAGCAAGAGAACCCATCTAATAAGTCTAGGTTTAGCATCTTTCTTTTCCATAAGATAATTAATAGTAGCATGATCAGTGTGAATAGTAACTTTAGAATCAACAATATATGGTCTGAACTTATCACATGCAAATACAACTGCTAAGAATTCTTTTTCAGTAGTAGCATAATTTCTCTGGGCAGTATCAAGAGTTTTACTAGCATACTGGATAACATTCAATTTCTTATCAACTCTTTGCCCTAGAACAGCACCTACAGCATAATCACTAGCATCACACATAATTTCAAAGGGTAAATTCCAATCAGGTGGTTGAACTATAGGTGCAGTGATCAAAGCTTTCTTAAGTATTTCTAATGCTTCTACACAATTATCATCAAAGACAAAAGGGATATCTTTTTGCAATAAATTAGTCAGAGGCCTAGAGATTTTAGAAAAGTCCTTAATGAACCTCCTATAAAAACCGGCATGACCAAGGAAACTTCTTATACCTTTAATGTCCTTGGGACATGGCATCTTTTCAATAGCATGAACTTTAGCTTTATCAACTTCAATACCTCTTTCAGAAATTTTATGCCCCAAGACAATGCCTTCATTAACCATAAAGTGGCAATTTTCCCAATTGAAGACGAGACTAGTGTCTTCACATCTTTGCAAAACTCGATCAAGGTTGCTCAAGCAATCATCAAAAGAGGATCCATAAACAGAGAAATCATCCATGAATACCTCACAAATCTTTTGACAAAAGTCAGAGAATATAGCCATCATGCATCTTTGAAAGGTAGCAGGTGCATTACATAAACCAAAAGGCATGCGTCTATAAGCAAAAGTACTGAAAGGGCAAGTAAAAGTAGTTTTTGATTGATCCTCCGCTGACACATGTATTTGAGAGAAGCTAGAATAACCATCTAGAAAGCAGAAATGTGTGTGTTTGGATAGTCTTTCTAGCATTTGATCAATAAAAGGTAAAGGGTAATGATCTTTCTTAGTAGCTTTGTTTAATTTACGGAAATCAATTACCATCCTATAACCTGTAATAATTCTTTGCGGAATCAATTCATCTTTATCATTAGGAACGACAGCAATACCTCCCTTCTTAGGGACGCAATGGACAGGACTTACCGAATCACTATCAGCAACAGGATAAATTATACCTGCCTCAAGGAGCTTTAGTATCTCATTTCTTACCACTTCTCATCTTAGGATTTCACCGTCGTTGAGGATCTCTAACTGGTTTGGCATCTTTCTCCACTTTTATTTTGTGTTGACATAGAGTGGAACTAATGCCCTTAAGATCATCCAGAGTATATCCAATAGCAGCACAGTGCTTCTTCAAAGTTTTCAATAATTTTTCCTCTTCTTGATCTGAAAGGTTAGCACTAATAATAACAGGATATATCTTCTTTTCATCAAGATAATCATATTTAAGATTACCAGGTAAGGGTTTGAGCTCAAACACGGGATCACCCTTGGGTGGAGGGGACCCCCTATGATTTCAACAGGCAAGTTATGTTTCATAATAGGACCCTGTTGAAGAAATACTTAATCTATTTCCCTTCTTTCATCCATAAACATATCATTTTCATGGTCTAGCAAATATTGTTCTAACGGATCAGTAGGAGGTACGGCAATAGAAGCAAGACCAATAATTTCATCCTTACTAGGCAATTCTTTATCACGGGGTTGTCTACAGAATTTAGCAAAATTAAACTCATGTTTCATATCCCCTAAGCCAATTGTAACAACATCATTTTTGCAATCAATCTTAGCATTAACAGTATTCAAGAAGGGTCTACCAAATATAATGGGACAAAAACTATCTTGTGGGGAACCAAGAACAAGAAAATCAGCAGGATATTTAACTTTCCCACACAAGACTGCAACATCTCTAACAATCCCAACTCAGTGGGTGCGATATCATGCATAATTGCTTCATATAAAGAACGAGGTATTGCGCTAGCACTAGCACCCATATCACATAAGCCATGATAACAATGATCTCCTATTTTAACAGAAATAAGAGGCATGCCTACAACAGGTCTATGTATCTTAGCATCTGGTCTAGCAATATTAGCGGCCTGTTCACGGAAGTAAATAACATGCCCATCTATATTATCATCCAAGAGATCTTTAACCATAGCAATACTAGGTTCAACATTAACTTGCTCAGGAGGTGTATAAGTTCTAGTATTACTCTTACGAGCAACAGTTGAAGCTTTAGCATGATCCTTTAACCTAACAGGAAAAGGTGGTTTCTCAACATAAGTAGTAGGAACAATAGGATCATTATAAGTGATAGTCTTTTCTTCAACTGTAATAGGTGCAACTACTTTTACTTCAGTGGGAGGATTATATTTAAACCACTTCTCCTTAGGGAGATCAACGTGAGTAGCAAAAGATTCACAAAAAGCAGCTACTATCTCAGAGTCAAGTCCATATTTAGCGCTAAATCCACGAAAAGCATCGGTATCCATAAAAGATTTAACACAATCAAACTTAGGTGTCATACCTGACTCCTTACCATTGTCGGAACCCCAATATTCAGAGTTGCGTTTAATTCTTTCCAATAAATCCCACTTGAATTCAGTAGTCTTCAGCATATAAGAACCAACACAGGAAGCATCAAGCATGGTGCGATTATTGAGAGAAAGCCGAGCATAAATTTTTTGAATAATCATTTCTCTTGAGAGCTCATGATTGGGGCATGAATACAACATTGACTTAAGCCTTCCCCAAGCTTGAGCGATGCTTTCTCCTTCGCGAGGCCAAAACTTATATATGTAATTGCGATCACGATGAACAAGATGCATAGGGTAGAACTTCTGGTGAAATTCCAATTTCAATCGTTTATAGTTCCAAGATCCCGTATCATCACATAGCCAATACCATGTCAATGCATCTCCCTTCAAAGATAAAGGTAAGACCTTCCTCTTAACAACATCATCAGGAATACCTGCAAGCTTAAATAATCCACAAACTTCATCCACAAAGATAAGGTGTAAATCGGGATGCAATGTTCCATCTCCTGCAAAGGGATTAGCTAGCAGTTTCTCTATCATACCCGAAGGAATCTCAAAGTAAATATTTTCAGTAGGTTCAGTAGGTTGAGGAGCAACTCTTTGCTCTACTGGTCGGGGTGAAGATACTCCGAACAAGCCCCTCAAAGGATTAGTTTCCATAGTAACAAGTGACAGAAAATTTTAGCACACTATATAAATGTTTTCTTACCAAGTTCCACTCACCAAAGGCGCTTCACTCCCCGGCAACGGCGCCAGAAAAGAGTCTTGATGACCCACAAGTATAGGGGATCTATCGTAGTCCTTTCGATAAGTAAGAGTGTCGAACCCAACGAGGAGCAGAAGGAAATGAATGGCGGTTTTCAGTAAGGTATTCTCTGCAAGCACTGAAATTGTAGGTAACAGATAGTTTTGTGATAAAATAGTTAGTAACGGGTAACATGCAATGAAAGTAAATAAAGTTCAGCAAGGTGGCCCAATCCTTTTTGTAGCAAAGGACAAGCCTGGACAAATTCTTATAATGAGAAAAGCGCCCCCGAGGACACATGGGAATTATTGTCAAGCTAGTTTCATCACGCTCATATGATTCGCGTTCGTTACTTTGATAATTTGATATATGGGTGGACCGGTGCTTGGGTACTGCCCTTTCCCTGGACAAGCATCCCACTTATGATTAACCCCTATTGCAAGCATCCGCAACTACAAAAGAAGTATTAAGGTAAACCTAACCATAGCATGAAACTAGTGGATCCAAATCAGCCACTTACGAAACAACGCATAAACTAGGGTTTAAGCTTCTGTCACTCTAGCAGCCCATCATCTACTTATTACTTCCCGATGCCTTCCTCTAGGCCCAAATAATGGTGAAGTGTCATGTAGTCGACGTTCACATAACACCACTAGAGGAGAGACAACATACATCTCATCAAAATATCGAACGAATACCAAATTCACATGACTACTAATAGCAAGACTTCACCCATGTCCTCAGGAACAAACGTAACTACTCATAAAGCATATTCATGTTCATGATCAGAGGAGTATTAATATGCATTAAGGATCTGAACATATATTCTTCCAACAAGTAAACCAATTAGCATCAACTACAAGGAGTAATCAACACTACTAGCAACCCACAGGTACCAATTTGTGGTTTTGATACAAGATTGGATACAAGAGATGAGCTAGGGTTTTGAGAGGAGATGGTGCTGGTGAAGATGTTGATGGAGATTGACCCCCTCCCGATGAGAGGATCGTTGGTGATGACGATGGTGATGATTTCCCCCTCCCGGAGGGAAGTTTCCCCGGCAGAACAGCTCCGCCGGAGCCCTAGATTGGTTCCGCCAAGGTTTCGCCTCGTGGCGGCGGAGTTTCGTCCCGTGAGTTGCTTATGATTTTTTTTTTCCAGGGTAAAAGCCTTCATATAGTAGAAGATGGGCACCGGAGGGCCAACAGGGGGCCCAGGAGACAGGGGGCGCGCCCAGTAAGGGGGGCGCCCCCACCCTCCTGGCCAGGGTGTGGGCCCCCTTTGGTATTTTCTTCGCTCAATAATTCTTATTAATTCCAAAAATGACTTTCGTGGAGTTTTAGTACTTTTGGAGCTGTGCAGAATAGGTTTCCAATATTTGCTCCTTTTCAAGCCCAGAATCCCGGCTGCCGGCATTCTCCCTCTTCATGATAAACCTTGTAAAATAAGAGAGAATAGCCATAAGTATCGTGACATAAAGTGTAATAACATCCCATAATGCAATAAATATTGATATAAAAGCATGATGCAAAATGGACGTATCAGTAGACCCTACCTTCTTCATGGTACATGAGGTCGACGAGGTGGTCTGTGTCCTTAAGCTACACTGGGTTGAGGAAGGTCCACTCCCTATCCCACGCGGTGACACAGACGAGCCTATCAGCATCGCATATGGCGGGGGCAAGGAAGTCGTGCCTGCCGGGCTTGGTGAGAATACAAGCTTGGAAACGCCCCTACCATTATAGATCAATGACGATTGACGGGAAACAAACCTCTATGGTTGTGAACATATTGAAGAGGCCAAGGGCAAAACATCCATTGCTATAGCCGATGCATGGCGCGCCCAAAGGGATGGGTTCAAGGTTGAAGGAGCACCGCATGTGAAGTGAGGCTGCGGCGGGGTGGCTACCGACACCGTCGAGGATGACCACCTGCGACGGGGACAACGACACGAGAGCACAATGCCACGTCGTGCTAGTGTTACATTTGAGATCATTGAGTTTGGCATTAATGCGGCGGAGGAGGTCCGTCGGCAGACAACACAGTGCGACATGGTCGTGGGCGGATTCTGTTCAGAAATGTTGGTTTGAGCAGGAATAGTGGCGATTGGAAGGTTTGGGAATTTTTTGCTTTTGAACAATGTTGCAGGTCAAAGTGAGTAAGCACACATACTTTATAGGAAATTGCTCTAGTGTCTAGAATGGCCACTTTATCGGTTGGGCTAGGATGAGAGATGAGACAAATATATTACATTTTTCACCGGGGTCTGTTTTTATTGCTGGGATGTGTTATTTAATGATGAAATATGTTTTATTGTTTGTCAGGATGTGTTTTTAAGTGTTGAAATCTATTCTTAAATGTTGAAATCTACTTTAATGCTTAAATGTCTTACTAATTGCTGAAATCTTTATAAAAGATGAAATTAAGTGTTGAAATATTTGTTTCTTGAGATATCTTATTAATTGATGAAATATGTTTTTATTGTTGAAATCTCCTAATAAGTGTTGAAATATTTTCTTCATTTGTTGGAATTCGTTTTTAAGTGTTGAAATATCTCTTCTTGTAGGTATGTCTTATTAGGTGTTGGAACTTTTTTTTGAGCAATTGTTTTATTAAGTGTGGAAATCTGTTTTTAATAATGAAATCTCCTATCAAGTGTTGGAATCTTCTTTATTGCTGGAATGACTTATTAAATGTTGGAAATTTTTATTGAGCAAATGTCTTATAATTAAGTGTTGAAATCTGTTTTAATAATGAAATCTCCTATCAAGTGTTGGAGTCTTCTTTATTGCTGGAATTTCTTATTTAGGTACTCCAATTTCTTATAAAGTGTTGGAATCTTCCTATTAGAAATAATGGTACTAGCTAAGATATGTGCTTCAAGTATGAAGGTCTTAAATGAGGTACTCCTTCTGATCCATATTAATTATTGCTCAAATGGATGTATATAGCACTAGATACATTCATTTTAGCGACAATAAATATGGACCAGAGTGAGTAGTACAAATTTTAATTAGTCCAATTAATAGGTGCTATTTTATTGCTTGATCTTTTCTGCACCGGATCTCCATCTATCCATCTATACAAGCCCTTTGTTGATAGACGAATCATGCCTATCTTTTGCCTAGCATTTTCAAACCGCATTAGAAGAGGATGGACAGGTACACGGTTCGCATCTACGGTCTAGCCTTGCTACTTTCTCTCCATCTCCTATGCTCTGCACCTACTATGCAATGTATGCACTTCCACTGAGAGTTATCAGTTCTTTCTCACCTTTCAGTATCTGTTGCTTGTTTGTTAATCAGTCCAAAATGATCAGTCACCATATTAATGGCCAATTTATTTGCTGCTCCATTGGTCGGACCATCGAAGAAGACGTGGATGACGAGAAGATCAATTTACCGTATGGGCTTTCCGTCAATGAGAAATGATGCAAAGATGGATGGCTTTGTTTGTGTTGTCTCGCGAATCTAGAGTGCTACCTGTCCATGGAGGCGTGCAAGAAAGACTGTCTGAAACCCTCTGACATGGTGTCGATGACAATGACCCATTCTTCTTTACCTGCCCCCTCTCCCGCCCCTTCATTAGGTTCAATTTGACTTACCTATATTTTGCCTAGGGCCTAATGGATATTGTGTGAAAATATAATTTGGGATAGAAGTACCTAATACAGTAGTTGTTGCAGTTTGATTTGACAGGTTTCTTGGGGTTTCATCCCTAGCATTTCCCTCTTGTTTCATGGAGGGCGTCGCCATAGACTCTTCGATGTTTTGCACATCCTGCTAGTATCAGTTTTGGATTAGGATCAAATACATTACCAAGTCAGTGGGTAATATTAATGTAATCGATAATGTTACCTTAGGAGGGCCATCCATATTGGGATCTGGAACACTAGCCCTTGCTGGCTGGGGCTGCTGCACCGGTTGCAAGTCTACCTTCATTTCTGATGTGACGTCACTTTTTGCCACCTAAAACATCACATAATGAAATCAGCAGTGGGACAGAATGGATAGCAGAAAGAATATCAGGTCCATAACTTGTTCAGATAACTTCACATCATCCAGAAGAACCTGCACGAAGATAAACAAGGATTGTGACTCAATGCTCATCTTTTACTCATTTAGCATTTAATCATACAATAAAAGTGAAATTATTGAACAAATTAATCTTTATCAGAGACAAGACACAAAGACCATATGATGTGATTCATGAGTAAACTATGACATGGAGAAAGAGAGAACTCGTAGCATATCAAGATTCAAATGAACAGGGTAAGAAATTCATATATGATGAAATGAATGAGCAAGTTACCTGCTCCAGCTTTGTGTGGCGAGTTGCTAGCTCAGGCAAACAATGCAAAAAGCGCATGCCATGGAGCACATACGTCAAATCTGAACCTCTCCCAATATCCAAACTTACAGCAAGAAGATGGAGAGGAGCAATGACACAAGCTTCTCCATGTCCACCTGCAAAGAACATGTGTTAGTGAAAGGGTGGCTGAAGTAGATGTAAACACTGTACCTAAGAAGCACCTGCTCTGGGCCTCCGCCTTTTGCCTTGGACTGCAAGACAAAGCTGTCCGACTCCTTGAGCATCTCACTAAGTTCCCTAGCGGTTGATGCGTGCTGTAATAGTAGTAGATGCAGAATCATTTCGGTCTACTTGTCTCGGACGTGATGATCATTGCCTTGGATATTGTCATAATTATTTGATTTTCTATCAATTGCCCAACAGTAATTTGTCTGCCCATCGTATGCTATTTTTATGAGAGAAGCCTCTAGTGAAAACTATGTCCCTCGAGTCTTTCTTTTATCATCTATTAAAATCAAAAATACCTCGTTGCAATTTTCTTTTATTTATTTTATTTTGTATGTTTGTTCGATCTATCTATAAAAAATTATACCGTTTAATCTTGCTCATAACCCTGGGATTGACAACCCCTCTACGCGTTGGGTTGCAAGTATTTGTTGTTTGTGTGCAAGTGTTGTTTACTAGTTATTGTTTGGTTCTCCTACTGAATTGTTAACCTTGGTTTCATAACCGAGGGAAATACTTATCTCTATTGTACTGTATCATCCTCTCCTCTTCGAGGAAATCCAAACGCAGAGCACAAGTAGCAGCAACCTGAGCCACAGCTGCAAAAACAACATTAGGGAAGAAAATTAGCTACAATTCAACACACACAAATTTGCACAAGCATTAGCACCTTTCTTTGGGACTACAGAGATCTGAACAATTACTACTCTTACCCTTGGGAGCAAATCTGTAGTTCATAATTTTCTAAAAGTAGAGACATTCAGAGTAAAATCCTCGCCCCGTGTCGTCCCCCCGCGGGCGGCCCGGGTGCCCAACTCTAGCCGGCTGACCCAGCCCCACTCTCTTCCCCTCCCCCCGCCACCGCCGACAGGAGTTGCTGAGAAAAGCCCGTGCGGCATCGGCGGCGGCGGGATCTGCTTTACCTTCACTTGGATCTGGGGCCGCGGGGGCTCCTTCTCCGGGCGTGGTTCCGCACAGCTCGGAGGACTGGCATGTCGGGTGGCGCGCGCGCAGGCGGTGGCGGGGAGGGATGGCGTAACCTACTGGCAGGTGGCGGTGCATCGCAGTGGAGCGCGCGAGCCGGTAGTGGCACGACATGCTGCACGGCGGTGCTTGATCCGGTCAGATCCATGCTGGCCGGGTGTGGGGACTAGCGGCTGCTGATGCGTGACAGGAGGCCCGGTTGGGCGGCCAACCCGGACAGAGATGGTAGTGGTACGATGGTGAGCTATGGTGGCGGCGAAGTCATTTGGAGGCAGTGGCGTGAGCCCACAAACAGGTTGGTGGTGGCGGCGTTATAGGGCTTGGCTAATAGATCTCCGTCGTATCTATAATTTTTGATTGTTTCATGCCAATATTCTACAACTTTCATATACTTTTGGCAACTTTTTATACTATTTTTGGGACTAACATATTGATCCATTGTCCAATGCCAGTTCCTGTCTGTTACATGTTTTTTGTTTCGCAGAAAATCCATATCAAACAGAGTCCAAACGTGATAAAATTTATGGAGATTTGTTTTGGAATATATGTGCTTTTTGGGAAAAAGAATCAATGCGAGACAATTCCTGAGGCGGCGGCAAGGTAGGGGGCGCGCCCTAGGCCCTTGTGGCCTCCCCGTAAGGCGATTGGTGCCCTTCTTCGGCCACAAGAAAGCTGATATCTGGATAAAAATCGTGTTAAAATTTCAGCGAATCAGAGTTACGGACCTCTGGGAATTTAAGAAACGGTGAAAGGGAGAGAGAGAGCGCGCGCGCGCGAGAGAGAGAGAGAGAGATCCAATCTCGGAGGGGCTCTCGCCCCTCCACCGCCATGGAGGCCATGGACCAGAGGGGAAACCCTCTCCCATCTAGGGGGGAGGTCAAGGAATAAGAAGAAGGAGGGGGGCTCTCTCCCCCTCTCTCCCGGTTGCGCCGGAACGCCGCCGTGACGGTGATCTACACCAACAACTTCGCCGCCGTCATCACCAACTCTCCCCCTCTATGCACCGGTGTAACCTCTCTTCTACCTGCTGTAATCTCTACTTAAACATGGTGCTCAACGCTATATATTATTTCCCAATGATGTATGGCTATCCTATGATGTTTGAGTAGATCCGTTTTGTCCTATGGGTTGATTGATGATCGTGATTGGTTTGAGTTGCATGTTTTATTATTGGTGCTGTTCTATGGTGCTCTCCGTGTCGCGCAAGTGTGAGGGATTCCCCTTGTAGGGTTTGCAATATGTTCATTGTTTGCTTATTGTCTGCGTTGCGGGGGTTATAGCAGCCTAAACACGGATAAGTGGGTTATGGCGTATGGGAATAAAGAGGACTTGATACTTTAATGCTATGGTTGGGTTTTACCTTAATGATCTTTAGTAGTTACGGATGTCTTCTACAGTTCCAATCATAAGTTTATATGATCCAAGTAGAGAAAGTATGTTAGCTTATGCCTCTCCCTCATATAAAATTGCAATAATGATTACCGGTCTAGTTATCGATTGGATAAGGACAAATAACTTTGTTGTGACAAAAAGCTCTCTACTAAAACTAATTTAGTTGTCTCTTTATCTAAAGGGCCCCAAATTTGTATTTGCGTGCTCTTTATTATCTTGCAGACCTATCCCACAACACCTACAAAGTACTTCTGGTTTCATACTTGTTCTAGGTAAAGAGAATGTTAAGTGTGCGTAGTTTTGTATCGGTGGTCGGTAGAACTTGAGGGAATATTTGTTCTACCTTTAGCTCCTCATTGGGTTCAACACTCTTACTTATCGAAAGAGGCTACAACTGATCCCCTACACTTGTGGGTTATTAAGACCTTTTTCTGGCACCGTTGCCGGGGAGCAATAGCGTGGGGTGAATATTCTCGTGTGTGCTTGTTTGCTTTATCACTAAGTAGATTATATTTGCTGTTCTAAGTTGTTCTCTATCTTTAATTAAGGATATGGAACACGAAATACCAAAAAAATTAGGTGTACTTGCTACTCATGGAGATGGGAACCTCCTAAAACCCTCGATGCTCGTTATGTGAAAAATATTGAACACTACTTTGATAATCCTGAGAAAACCCCATTCAACTTGATAATGGGAGACACGTTGGATCAACGTGGATACTTTAGGGATTATCTCTTGACACAAAAAGGGAAACTGTTATGGGATCAAATTGATAAGTTGCATTGGTATGCTTGGAATTTATGCCAGAGATATGATTTTACTTGTTGCTCTAGGATGAAGGCTCCACACCTTCCCTTTTCATGCAAATTTAATGATAATGAAACCTTAGCTTCTTATGCTAATGGTAGATATGATTACTATGATGTGGAATGAATGGAAGAATTTGTTGCTCTTAAGGGTGCTTATGAAATTGAATCTTTGTTTGAAAAGTATGAAGCTTTTGATGATGATGTTTATAGGCCTGAAATTTTTTCTATACTTAAATATTGCTATGAGAATTATGAATACAATGTCGATATTAATGCATTTATTGAGAAAGTCTCCGCTATCCAAGAAGAGATTAATATTTTGCAGGAATCTATGGAAGAATAAATTGATGGCACTATGAGCTCATTAGATGAAAAAGATGATGAGGAGAACGAAGAACAAAAGGAGGAAGAGCGGATTAGCTACCCGTGCTCACCTTCTAATGAGAGTAACTCTTCAACTCATACATTGTTTAATTTCCCTTCATGCTTACCGAAGGATGATTGCTATGATCCCTTGGATTTGTTTGAAATATCCCTTTTCGATGAAATTGATGCTTGCTATGCTTGTGGCCATGATGCCAATATGAATGGTGCTTATGGAGATGAACTTGCTATAGTTCCTTATGTTATGAAAGAAATTGTTGCTATTGCACCCACGCATGATAGTCCTATTATCTTTTTGAATTCACCCAACTACACTATATCGGAGAAGTTTGCTCTTATTAAGGGTTATGTTGATGGGTTGCGTTCTACTATTGCACATGATGATTTTGATAAATATAATATGCATGTGCTTGCTGCTCCTACTTGAAATTATTAAGAGAGGAACTACATCTCCGCCCCTCTACGTTTCCAATACGATAAAATTGCAAGAAACTGTTTATACTATGCATCGGCCTTTACTTGATGTGCATGAATTGTTCTTTTATGACATGTCGATGCATATTAGACTTCGTTGTTGCATGATATATGTTACTTTGTGCTCACTACTAAATCACAAATCATTGTTAATTAAAATTGGCTTTGATATACCTTGGGATCCAGCTCCATCCATCACTTGAGCACTATATGCCTAGCTTAATGGCTTTAAAGAATGTGCTGCCAGGGAGACAACCCAAAAGTTTTAGAGAGTCTTTTATTTCTGTTGTGTGCTTTTATATAGTTTAAAAACAAAAAATATAGTGGGGAACCTAAAACTTTTCAAAAAGAAAAGTGAAAGTGAGAAAGAGGAACATCGTTGAAGTGGGGGACATCCTTGAACTTTGTTCATGCTCATGGAAACTTTGTGAATCTCGATTACAGAAAATTTTCAACAAAAATAATTATCCCCTTGTACAAATCCATTGTATTATAAAAATAATGTGCCAAGATTTGCCTTTAGGATGATTAGATTGCTTGTTTGGTATGTGCAGTGCAAAAACAGAAATTTTGGCTGTAGCGCATGAATTTTCATTTTTTTACCGGAACGTCGAATGTTTCTGAAATTTTTACACAGTACTGCTATGCAAATTTTTTATTTTTTCCTAAATTTTCAGAATTTTTAGAATTACAGAAGTATGGTAGATGTTCAGATTGCTACAGACTGTCCTGTTTAAGACATATTCTATTTTTGATGCATTGTTCTGCTAGTTTTGATGTAACTATCAATTTTATCGGTAGTATAAGCCATGGAGAAGTTATAATACAGTAGCTACAATGCAAAAACAAAATGTGAATGGGTTTGCAATAGTACTTAAAGTGGTGATTTGTTTTATTGTACTAACGGATCTCACGAGGGTTTTGTTAAGTTCTGTGTGATTGAAGTTTTCAAGTTTTGGGTGAGATCATGATGGATGAAGGAATAATGAGTGACAAGAGCCTAAGCTTGGGGATGCCCGAGGCACCGCTAGGTAATATTCAAGGACTCCCAAGCAACTAAGCTTGGGGATGCCCCAGAAGGCTTCCCCTCTTTCTTCCAACGATCATCGGTAATTTTACTTGGAGCTATATTTTTATTCGTCACATGATATGCGTAAATCTTGGAGCGTCGTGTGCTTTTTATTTTTCTTTTACTAATGCACCATGCTGGTATGAGATAGTCCTTGGTTGATTTATAGAATGCTCTTTGCACTTCACTTATATCTTTTGAGCAAAATTTATGGAGATTTATTTTGAAACATATGTGATTTTTGGGAATCAGAATCAACGCGAAACGATGCCCGATGGGCCCACATGACCTAGGGGCGCTCCCCCTACCCAAGGCGCGGCAAGGAGGCTTGTGGCCACCCCGTAGGGCGGTTGGTTCCCTTCTTTCGCTGCAAGAAAGCTAATATCCAGATAAAAAATGTGTTAAATGTCAGCCAAACCGGAGTTACGGATCACCAGGAGTTTAAAAAACGGTGAAAGGCCAGAATCTGGGAACGCAGAAATAGAAGGAAACAGAGAGAGAGATCCAATCTTGGAGGGGCTCCCGCCCCTCCGCTGCAATGGAGGCCAAGGACCAGAGGGAAAATCCTCCTCCCAACTAGGGGGGGGGACCAAGGAAGAAGAAGAAGAAGAAGGAGGGGGCTCCTCCCCCTCTCTCTCAGTGGCGCCGGAACGCCGCCGGGGCAATCATCGTGTGATAGCAATTGATGTCTACTACACAACCTTCTTCTTGTAGACGTTGTTGCGCATGCAAGTGCACAGGTTTGTAGGACAGTAGCAAATTTCCCTCAAGTGGATGACCTAAGGTTTATCAATCCGTGGGAGGCGTAGGATGAAGATGGTCTCTCTTAAACAACCCTGCAACCAAATAACAAAGAGTCTCTTGTGTCCCCAACACACCCAATACAATGGTAAATTGTATAGGTGCACTAGTTCGGCGAAGAGATGGTGATACAAGTGCAATATGGATGGTAGATAAAGGTTTTTGTAATCTGAAAATATAAAAATAGCAAGGTAACTAATGATAAAAGTGAGCGTAAACGGTATTGCAATGTGTAAGTGCATCTAGTGCCCCTTAGTGATTTTGGTGTATTGAAGACTTATAGGTTAAGGGACTGATGCATTTGTGAGTGTACACATGTCTATAATTCTATGAGGAGTTTGATATTTACAGAGAAAGTCGACCCCTAAAAATGAAGTTCTTCGACTGAAGACTTTGAATTTCTGAAGACTTTGAAAGTGAAGAAATTTGGTGTGACCTTGAAGACTTGGCAGTCATTCAAGAAACATGAAGCGTGAAGACTTTTGTTTTCGTAGTTTCATTTTCTCTTTCTTAAGTCATAGAAAACACCGTACTGTTGAAATACTAAGGAAAAAATTTCCATGTGATGCTTAACTCAAAATCCAACACCTACCAATCCCTTCGAGTGAAGTCATTGGAAATCTCATATCAGTTCTGTCAATTTCTTCAGTGACAGAGACGAAGTTCTTCTAGTATCTGAGGAATTTGTTTTGACTGAGGAGTTAGGAATTCGCCAGTGCGGATTGCCTACATAGTGAGGAACATGATAGTCCTGAGGAATTAGACACTCAAATTCCGACCGTTGCTGTGCCATGCGCCAGCTGTCCCAAAATATCTTATCCACCTAACGGTCATATTATTGAAGGGCATTTACGTCTTATCATGTCGGGCTGTGATACGTCTCCAACGTATCTATAATATTTGATTGCTCCATGCTATATTATCTACTGTTTTGGACTATATTGGGCTTTATTTTCCACTTTTATATTATTTTTGGGACTAACCTATTAACCGGAGGCCCAGCCCAGAATTGCTGTTTTTTGCCTATTGCAGTGTTTCGAAGAAACAAAATATCAAACGGAGTCCAAACGGAATGAAACCTTCAGGAACGTGATTTTCTCACCGAACGTGATCCAGGAGACTTGGACCCTACTCCAAGGAACAAAAGAGGCGGTCACGAGGGTGGGGGGCGCGCCCTCCCCCCCAGGCGCGCCCCCCTGCCTCGTGGGCCCCCTGTTGCTCCACCGACGTACTCCTTCCTCCTATATATACCTACGTACCCCCGATAGATCAGATACGGAGCCAAAACCTAATTCCACCACCGCAACTTTCTGTATCCGTGAGATCCCATCTTGGGGCCTGTTCCGGAGCTCCACCGGAAGGGGATTCCACCATGGAGGGCTTCTACATCATCACCATAGCCCCTCCGATGAAGTGTGAGTAGTTTACTTCAGACCTTCGGGTCCATAGCTAGTAGCTAGATGGCTTCTTCTCTCTTTTTGGATCTCAATACAATGTTCTCCCCCTCTCTCGTGGAGATCTATTCGATGTAATCTTCTTTTTGCGGTGTGTTTGTTGAGACCGATGAATTGTGGGTTTATGATCAAGTTTATCTATGAACAATATTTGAATCTTCTCTGAATTATTTTATGTATGATTGAGTTATCTTTGCAAGTCTCTTCGAATTATCCGTTTGGTTTGGCCAACTAGATTGGTAGTTCTTGCAATGGGAGAAGTGCTTAGCTTTGGGTTCAATCTTGCGGTGTCCTTACCTAGTGACAGAAGGGGTTGCAAGGCACGTATTGTATTGTTGCCATCGAGGATAACAAGATGGGGTATTTATCATATTGCATGAATTTATTCCTCTACATCATGTCATCTTGCTTAAGGCGTTACTCTATTTTTATTAACTTAATACTCTAGATGCATGCTGGATAGCGGTTGATGAGTGGAGTAATAGTAGTAGATGCAGGCAGGAGTTGGTCTACTTGTCTCGGACGTGATGCCTATATACATGATCATACCTAGATATTCTCATAACTATGCTCAATTCTGTCAATTGCTCAACAGTAATTCGTTCACCCACCGTAAGATACTTATGCTCTTGAGAGAAGCCACTAGTGAAACCTGTGGCCCCCGGGTCTATTTTCATCATATTAATCTTCCTACGCTTTTATTATTGCTTTGCTCTTTATTTTACCTTTTATTTTACTTTGCATCTTTATACCAAAAATACCAAAAATACCAAAAATATTATCTATCATCTCTATCAGATCTCACTCTCGTAAGTGACCGTGAAGGGATTGACAACCCCTATTCGCGTTGGTTGCGAGGAGTTATTTGTTTTGTGTAGGTACGAGGGACGTTCGCGTGGCCTCCTACTGGATTGATACCTTGGTTCTCAAAAACTGAGGGAAATACTTACGCTACTCTGCTGCATCATCCCTTCCTCTTCAGGAAAAACCAACGCAAGCTCAAGACGTAGCAGGCTGCTGCCTAGGCTATAAATAGCCGCCCCCTACAACCACTAGCTGGTTGGCTGCTCCGAGAGAAACTGACACTTGTCATTTGAGAGCATCCCATCCTCTGAGGACTTTGAGCGAAAATCATCAAGTGAGGAAAAACCCAAACCAAACCCCAAACACCTACAAACCCCGAAGTGATTGAGCATCACTGAAGAGATTGATCCCGCGTGGATCCGATGCTTATTACCTTTAAAGACTGTGCATCTTCCAGACGGTTTGGTGTCATGGTCTAGAGCATCCAAGAGGAATTGTGGATCGCCGAGTGACCGAGTTTGTGAAGGTTTGGAAGTCACCTGAAGACTTACCACGAGTGATTGGGCGAGGTCTGTGTGACCTTAGCTCAAGGAGACTACGGTGAGGACTTGGTGTCCTGGACTGCGTGTTCAGGACTGGGTGTCCAGGACTATGTGTCCTCGAGTTTAAATACTCAGCCGCTCCAACCAGACGTACAACTGTCACAGCAGTTGGAACTGGTCTACCAAATCATTGTCTTCACCAAGTCTACTGGTTCTATTTCCTCAACTCTTTCATTTCCTCATTACTGTGTTGTGTGCTTGTTCATATCTGTGTCTGAAGACTTCGACTGAAGACTTTCTCAATTTCCTCAGTTCAATTTCTTCAGTCTGTTTGTCTTCATCTTGTGCTATCCTGTGCTTACGCTTTCTATACTCTTTGCTTGTTGTAATTTCATCATGATGACCATGCGTGTATTCTGTTTTGTTTACTTCTGAGTACTTATTCCGCTGCAAGTAGTTCTTCATTTAGGAATTTCCTCACCAACAAATTCCTCAGTGAAGAATTCATAAAAATCGCCTATTCACCCCTCTCTAGTCGATATAACGCACTTTCAATTGGTATCAGAGCAAGGTACTCCCTTGTTCTGTGTGATTTTGGTTTAACCGCCTGGAGTTTTAGTTATGTCGACCACAGGTATGATCAAGGTCTCTGCTGGGTGTCCTACCTTCGATGGAATAGACTACCCCTACTGGAAGACTAAGATGCGAATGCATCTTGAGGCAATTGACAACAATCTCTGGTATGTTGTGGTAAATGGTGTTCCATCAGTCACACCTTCTCTGAATGCTGCTGATGTGAAGAGATTCAAGCAACTCGATTCTCAAGCAAAGAATATCATATGTGGCCATCTGAGCAAAGGGCAGTATGGAAGAGGGAGTGCTTTGGAAACTGCTAAGCTTATCTGGGATAGGCTGTCCAAAGTGAATGAAGGAGTCTCAACTCAACGTGATTCCCGTGTTGACGTTCTTCGCAATCTCTTCAATCGTTTCAAAAGACTCGACAATGAAAATGTTCAGCAAACCTTCGATCGCCTCACTGACATCTCAAATGAGCTTCAAGCGCTTGGCGCTACTGACATCACCGACCATGAGGTGGTGAAGAAATTGCTGAGATCGCTTGATTCTTCATTTGACACTCTGGCACTGATGATTCAAGAACGTGCTGATTACAAGTCACTTGATCCCGCTGATATCCTCGAGAGGCTAAACACTCATGAGTTCCAGCTTGCTAAAAAGAGAGATCTCTATGGTTCGGGCTATGGCAGATCACGTGCTCTGAAGGCCAAGGCAATCTCCGAGTCTGAAGATGAAGACTCTGCTAGCAGCCTTGGTGATCCTCAAGAATTGAGCTAGGAACTAGCACTGCTCATGAAGAAATTTCAGAAGTTCTCAAGACGTGGGCGCTTTGGAAAATGCTCAAGGAGCTATGATTCCTCAACCAGTGATTACAAGAAGAGGCTATGTCACAAGTGCAAGAAACCTGGTCACTACTTTCAAGATTGTCCTCAGTGGGAAAAGGAATCAAAGAAGAAGAAATACAAGGATTACAGTTCTGATGATGCGAAGAAGAAGAAGAAGAAGAAATCCTCAAAGTCTTCTACATCAAAATCCTCGAAGTCTTCATCTCACAAGAAGAGCAGCTCCAAGAAGGCTCGGGCATTCATTAGCAAGGAAATGGACTCTGAGGCTGAATCTGAGGAAAATGAGGAAGAGGAGGCATCTGAGGAGTCCGAGTCTGGTGTGGAGAGTCTAGCTGTCACTACTGCATTCGTCAGCAAGTCCATCTTCAACTCTGAAGAAAATGACTCCACCCACAATGCTGATGAAGGCAATGATGACTACGCTCCCATCTATTGCTTCATGGCAAAGGGTGCCAAGGTACTCGAATATTCCTCCTCTGAATCTAGTGAGTATGAATCTGATGAAAACCTCAAACCTAGCTACTCTAAACTTGCTAAGATTGCTGTGAAACAACAAAAGGCTTTTGAAAAGGTTCAAAACATGCTAGATAAAAGTGATGATATGTTGGGTGAAGAAATGGATCACACTAAAACCTTGACTCAAAATCTTCAGAGACTTCAGTCCAGGTTTAACAACCTTCAAGAAAATCATAACACTCTCTTATCTAATCATGAGAAGCTTTCCTATGAATTTCTGCAAAGGAAGCAAGATCTTGAAAAGCTAAGAGTGGATTATGAAGATCTTCAGAAGGAGCGCGATTCATTACTTGCTCAACAAATCAGCGCTTCTCAGGAAGAATTTGTTCCTCCATGTTTGAAATGCATTGAACGTGAATCTGCTAATTCTTCACCTGAAAGTTCAAATGCTTCTAATGCTACAAATTCTTCACCTGTCTCTGCTATCACTAATTCCTCATCTGAGGACATTGCTAGTATCACTGACGATGCAGGGCTGAAGGAATTGTACATGACAGGCATGTACAAAAGCCTCAAAGGGCATCAGACTCTTTGTGATGTGCTCAAAAAGCAAATCCTCAACAGGAACCCTAGGAAAGAGGGTATTGCCTTTGAGAGGAAACTCAATGCTGATGGTACATATTGGAAGCCTGAGCAGTACCCCAAAACCTCATGGGTTGCTGCAAAGGGACCTCCAGTTGATCCATCCAATTTATCTGGCTTTACATGTGAATCTCCTCATTCTTCTGATGAGTCATTTGACTCCAACTATAAACTGTTCAAAAATCAGAATGGTGAAGTATTTGCTAGATATGTTGGCACTAACTGCAGGAACGGTTCACCTATGAAGAAAATCTGGGTTCCCAAAAGTTGCCTTGAAAGTCTTCAGGTGAATGTCATCATGACACCACCTGTGAAGAATAGGAACCCCAGATCAAATTCTTCATATGGACCAAATTCTTCATATGGATCCAAGTCCTCATATGGACAAAATTCGTCACGTGGATCAAATTCCTCAAAAGGATCAAAGTCCTCATATGATCACTATCGTGCTAATCCGTCTGTTTCGCAGGGAAGAGCTAAGGGCTATGAATATGAGCATTATTCTTCTAACCATTATGTTCATAAGTCCTCGAAGAATTTCTCTGCTTATTCATATGCTTATCCTAACCCCTCTTACGTGAAACGAAGTGGACTGGCTTCTATGCCACCTTTCTCATATGGTGCTCGCAGAGTGATGAGTTCTTTGCCACCCCTTTAGATGTGGGTGGTTAAGAAAAAGAACTAACCTCTTATGCAGGGTTAGGTCTCCAGACGCGCTTAAACGTCTGAAGGATTTGCTGGAGACCTGAGATTGCCTGAAAGGACGCACGGCTAATCATGATGAAATGAACTTTCATTTCACACGTCCTCATATGCTTTATCTGTTCTATTGATCTGATGAAATTGATGTCATATTCTTCACTGATGAAGTATATGAGATTGTAAGTTGCACTAATTCATCTGCAGGATGATCAACCCAAAGCAACTGAGTGGGTTCTCGATAGTGGATGCACTAATCACATGACTGGTGACAAGAATCTATTGATGGATGCTCCTTTAGCTCCTTCACATCTGAAGCATATCACCTTCGCTGACAAAGGCAAAAGTCAGGTATTGGGTCTAGGTAAGGTTTTGATCTCAAAGGATCGACACATGGACAAAGTCATGCTTGTCGAGTCCTTAGGATTCAACCTCATGTCTCTCTCAATGCTTTGTGATCTAGATATGGTTGTTGTCTTTGGCAAATATTGTTGTGTTGTGGTCTTGGAAGCTGACAATTCCAAAGTCTTCGAAGGCTTTAGGAGAGGAGACTTGTATATTGTTGATTTCTCTGCAGGACCTCAACCTGCCGTATGCTTACTTGCAAAAGCTTCAGAAGGCTGGCTTTGGCATCGACGACTTGGTCATGCTGGCATGAGGAATTTGCACACGCTCGCGAAGAAGAAGCATGTCATTGGCATTGAGAATGTCAAATTCCTCAAGGATCACTTGTGCGGAGCCCGTGAAGCTGGAAAGATGACAAAGGCCAAGCATCCGGCGAAGACTATCATGACTACCACTGGACCATTTGAATTGATTCACATGGATCTCTTTGGTCCTAATCACTATTCTGCATTTGCAAATGAAGCATCTCAATATGGCTTTGTTATTGTTGATGATTACTCTCGTTACACATGGGTACACCTTGTTACTTACAAACATGAAGTGCAGGAAGTCTTCAAACGATTTTCCTCGAGGGCTTCAACCAACTTTGGTGTGAAGATCAAGCACATCAGAAGTGACAATGGAACTGAGTTCAAGAATTCTGGTCTTGATGACTGTCTTGATGAACTTGGTATTACTCATGAGTTATCCGCTCCTTATACTCCTCAGCAGAATGGCGTCGTGGAGCGCAAGAACATGACTCTTGTTGAGATGGCTCGCACTATGCTTGATGAATACAAGACACCTCGTCATTTCTGGATTGAGGCAATTGATACCGCTTGCCACATCATCAACAGGGTATATCTTCACAAAATCTTCAAGAAGACTGCTTATGAACTCCTCACTGACAAGAAACCCAATGTGAGTATTTCAAAGTCTTCGGTGCTAAATGTTGGATTAAAGATCCTCATCACAACTCTAAATTTGCACCGAAAGCACATGAAGGTTTTATGCTTGGTTACGGAAAGGACTCGCACACCTACAAAGTCTTCAACAACGTTCTTCACAAGGTTGTTGAAACTGTAGATGTGCGGTTCGATGAAACTAATGGCTCGCAAAGAGAGCACCTACCTTATGTGATAGATGAACCAGCACCTGAGGAATCTATCAAATTCAAAGCTACTGAAGATGTCATTCCTACCAAAGAATCTGCTGAAGAATTCATTCCAGAACGTGAAGAATGCCGAGCTGGTGCACCTGAAGAAAATGGTGCTGAGGAAAATGGTCCTGAAGAAAATGCTGATCAAATTCCTCGACGACAACCTACTCATCCTCGCGTTGCAAAAGAAGTGAAAGTTGAAAAGATCATCAACGACATTGAAGCAACAGGTCCTCTCACACGCTCAAAAGCTTCACATTTATCTAAATTTTGTGGGCACTATGCTTTTGTCTCTATCACAGAGCCCACTAAACTAGATGAAGCGTTTCTGGAGCCTGAGTGGATTCAAGCTATGCGAGAAGAATTACATCAGTTCGAGCTGAACAACATCTGGGAACTGGTCAATCGTCTAGATCCTCGCAAGCAAAACATCATTGGCACAAAATGGATCTACCGCAACAGCAATATGAAAATGGCCTTGTGGTGAGGAATAATGCATGGCTTGTAGCTCAAGGCTACACACAGGTTGAAGGAATTGATTTCGATGAAACTTTTGCACCTGTTGCTAGACTTGAGGCTATTCGCATTTTACTTGCTTATGCTAACCATCATGATATCATCATACAACAAATGGACGTGAAAAGTGCATTCCTCAATGGTAAGCTTGAGGAAGAAGTATATTTTGCTCAACCCCCAAGTTTTGAAGATCCAAAGCATCCTGACAAAGTCTTCAAACTAAACAAGGCCCTGTATGGCCTCAAGCAGGCCCCTCGGGCGTGGTATGATACTTTGAAGGAATTCCTCATGAAGAAAGGCTTCAAACCCGGTTCACTCGACCCGACTCTTTTCACTAAATCTTATGATGGTGAATTGTTTGTGTGCCAA
Source organism: Triticum aestivum (assembly GCF_018294505.1). Lineage (NCBI taxonomy): Eukaryota > Viridiplantae > Streptophyta > Magnoliopsida > Poales > Poaceae > Triticum > Triticum aestivum. Next base: position 1,869,791 of record NC_057799.1, on the reverse strand, counting down.
ATATATGTTGATGATATTATCTTTGGCTGTACTGACCAACGTTACAGTGATGAATTTGCCTATATGATGAGTGAAGAATATCAAATATCTATGATGGGAGAGATAAAATTCTTTTTAGGTCTTCAAATTCGTCAACAGCGCAATGGTATATTCATTTCTCAGGAGAAATACCTCAAGGATGTATTGAGGAAATTCGGCATGCAAGATTGCAAAGGGGTCAAAATTCCAATGCCCACAAATGGTCATCTATGCACAGATGAAAATGGTATAGACTTCGATCAAAAGGTATATCGCTCCATGATTGGCTCTTTATTGTACCTATGTGCATGTGACGCCCGGATAATCAAGCTACAGTAACCTCTGCTAATGATGCCACGTCACGTCGATTACTGTTGCTAATCTCGCGTTAGTTCAAAACCGATTCAAAATTCAAAATTCAAAAACAAGTCAAACAATTAAAGTTTTCAAAAGTCAAAACTAAAATATTCCAGGTGTGACAAATAATACCTAGATAATAATGGTGGAGAAACCAACATCCTTAAAAATGTTTGAATGTCCTAACATAAATAAAACAGTGGCAAAACAATTAATTAAATGCCTTTTACCATTTATAAAATATCAAACTATTTTCGTTGGGAGTGAAACTTTTTGTGGCAGTGGGTTAAACCATAACACTAATTTAGAAACTATTTTCCTAATTTATAAAACTAAGATAAATAGAAAACAAAATAGAAAACTACTAAAAAGAAAAGAAAATGCAACAGAGAAAACAAACAGAAAAAAAAGAAGAAAGGAGGAACCCCCTCCCCCACTGGACCCTGGCCCAACTGGGCCGACCCCAGGCCCAGCTGGCCGGCCACCCACCCCCCACCGACACCTTATCCACCCCCCACTCACCGACACCTCCACCCACTCCCCCTCTCGCTCCCCATCCCCCCGATCCAGAATTTGATTGGGCCGAACCCCGACGCCGTGCGCCGACGCCGGCGCCCGTCCCCTCCCGCGCCGCCGCCTGGACCTCGCCGGCCCCCGCCCTCATCCTCGCGCTCCCTTCCCCTCTCCCTCAGCGGCGCCCCTCGCCGCGCCTGCCGCGTCGCCCCCGACGGCCCGACGCCGTCCCTCGCCGCCCGGAGCTCCACTGAGCCTCGCCTCGCCCCCGACACCTGCGGCGGCCTGAGGCCGACGTCGCCGCGCGGAGCCCCTCCCGTCGCCGGACTTCCTCGTCCCCGTCGCCGTCGCCTCCTCGCCTCTCCATCGCCGGCCACCCCAAGCTTCCCCGAGCCCGCTGCCCTGTGCCCTACGCTCCCCTCGTGAGCGCCCCCCCTTTTCTCCCCTTTTCCCCGTCACCGGATCCGGCCCGCGCTCGCGCCGTCCCGCTCAGGCCGTGGCCTCACCGCCCGGCGCTGCTCACTGCTCACGCGTCCGCGCCCTCGACGCCTCCGCCCGCACCTGCCCCGTACGGCCTCAAGACGCGCCCCGGCCGAGCTCACGGCGGCCCGCGCTCACCGTGGCCTCGCCCCGCACCGTGCCTCACTCCTGCGCCGGTTCCCTCTCCCCTCTGTCCCCGCGCGAGCACCATCGCTCGCCGCACGCCCCGTCGACGGCGCCATCGCCTCCGTTCCCCCTGCTCCCACGCAAGCGCCCCCCTCCTCTGCACTTGGCCGCGGCCCTGCTCCTGCGGCTCCCTCCACCGCGCCGGAGCCCCAGCGGTGGCCGGTGGTCGTGCCCGGGCCACGGCTCCCGTGCCTCCTCCCCGTTGTCCACGGGCGAGGCCATCGGTCGGGCGCCCGCCCGCGCCCGCTTGGGCAGTGCCCGTCGCCTGCGCCCGCTAAGGCCCCTGGCCCAATGACAGCCGGGGCCCATGCACAGAACGAAAAAGAAAAAAATGATTTAAAAAATAAAAATAGAAATATAATATAATAAAATTAAAAACAATAAATTAATTAATAAATATTAATAAATATATAAATAAAAATAATTAATTAATTAAGATAATTCATTAACTTATTTAATCATGTTAATATTAATTAATTAAAGTTAATTAATCCTAATGAATTAATCTAATTAACCTGTTAGTTTAATTAAACAGAATTAGTTTAATTAAACCCTAATTAACCTAACAGAGTATGACACGTGGGTCCCACTGGACCCACGCGATAGTTTGACCCAGTCAACCCCTGTTGACTGCTGACATCATCATGACATCATGCTGATGTCATAAATCCATTTTCGAATTAAGTTAAATAATTAATTAAATTCCAGAAATTAATAAAATCTTTAGAAAATCATATCTTTTAATGCGTAACTCGGATTAAAATATTTTCAACATGAAAGTTGCTCAGAACGACGAGACGAATCCGAATACGCAGTCCATTCGTCCACCACACCTCCCTAACCTATCGAACTCGCAACTTTCCCCCTCCGGTCCGTCCGTCCGAAACGCGAAACAGTGGGAATACTTTCCCGGATGTTTCCCCCCTTCGCCGGTACCACCTACTGTCGCGTTAGGACACACCTAGCACTACTCATTGTCATGTCACGCATCGTCATGCTTATGTTTGCATTTTATTTACTGTTTCTTCCCCCCTCTTCTCTCCGGTAGACTACGAGCCGCCACTGCTGCCCAGTTCGACTACGGAGTTGACGACCCTCCTACTTGCCAGAGCAACCAGGCAAGCCCCCCCCTTGATCACCAGATATCGCCTATTCTTCTCTATACTGCTTGCATTAGAGTAGTGTAGCATGTTACTGCTTTCCGATATCCTATCCTGATGCATAGCCTGTCATTGTTGCTACTAGTTGTTACCCTTACCTGCTATCCTACTGCTTAGTATAGGATGCTAGTGTTCCATCAGTGGCCCTACACTCTTGTCCGTCTGCCATGCTATACTACTGGGCCGTGATCACTTCGGGAGGTGATCAGGGGTATATACTATATACATTATATACATGACACATGTGGTGACTAAAGTCGGGTCGGCTCGAGGAGTACCCGCAAGTGGTTCTGATGAGGGGGCTGAAAGGACAGGTGGCTCCACCCCGGTAGAGGTGGGCCTGGGTTCCTGACGGCCCCCGACTGTTACTTTGTGGCGGAGCGACAGGGCAGGTTGAGACCACCTAGGAGAGAGGTGGGCCTGGCCCTGGTCGGCGTTCGCAGATACTTAACACGCTTAACGAGATCTTGGTATTTGATCTGAGTCTGGCCATTTGGTCTATACGCACTAACCATCTACGCGGGAGTAGTTATGGGTATCCCGACGTCGTGGTATCAGCCGAAGCTCTTTTGACATCAGCGACTGAGTGGCGCGCGCCGCATTGGACCGTAAGCTCGCGCTTGTATTAAGGGGCTAGGTCTGCTTCCGGCCGCGTACGCAACGTGCAGGTGTGCATAGGGCGATGGGCCCAGACCCCTGCGCGCATAGGTTTAGACCGGCGTGCTGACCTCTCTGTTGAGCCTAGGTGGGGCTGCGACGTGTTGATCTTACGAGGCCGGGCATGACCCAGAAAAGTGTGTCCGGCCAAATGGGATCGAGCGTGTTGGGTTATGTGGTGCACCCCTGCAGGGAAGTTTATCTATTCGAATAGCCGTGTCCCTCGGTAAAAGGACGACCCGGAGTTGTACCTTGACCTTATGACAACTAGAACTGGATACTGAATAAAATACACCCTTCCAAGTGCCAGATACAACCCGGTGATCGCTCTCTAACAGGGCGACGAGGAGGGGATCGCCGGGTAGGATTATGCTATGCGATGCTACTTGGAGGACTTCAATCTACTCTCTTCTACATGCTGCAAGATGGAGATGACCAGAAGCGTAGTCTTCGACAGGACTAGCTATCCCCCTTTTATTCTGGCATTCTGCAGTTCAGTCCACTGATATGCCCCTTTACACATATACCCATGCATATGTAGTGTAGCTCCTTGCTTGCGAGTACTTTGGATGAGTACTCACGGTTGCTTCTCTCCCTCTTTCCCCCCTTTCCTTTCTATCTGGTTGTCGCAACCAGATGCTGGAGTCCAGGAGCCAGACGCCACCGTCGACGACGACTCCTACGACACTGGAGGTGCCTACTACTACGTGCAGGCCGCTGACGACGACCAGGAGTAGTTAGGAGGATCCCAGGCAGGAGGCCTGTGCCTCGTTCGATCTGTATCCCAGTTTGTGCTAGCCTTCTTAAGGCTACTTGTTTAACTTATGTCCGTACTCAGATATTGTTGCTTCCGCTGACTCGTCTGTGATCGAGCACTTGTATTCGAGCCCTCGAGGCCCCTGGCTTGTATTATGATGCTTGTATGACTTATTTATGTTTTAGAGTTGTGTTGTGATATCTTCCCGTGAGTCCCTGACCTTGATCGTACACATTTGCGTGCATGATTAGTGTACGGTCAAATCGGGGGCGTCACAAGTTGGTATCAGAGCCGACTGCCTGTAGGAATCCCCCTTTCCAACTCCTTGGCCGAAGTCGAGTCTAGACATTTCAAAAACTTTTACTAATATGGCTGTGTGTCTTACGGGCCCACGTCGCCATTGGGTGGTATTAGGATCTTTTACTCCTTGTCTATACTCTGGGACTCTTATCTCTCTTCTATTCAGGTAAGTAAATTTTTGCTAAATCTAACATTAGGGTTTCGTTATCACTTTCACCCGGAGAGCCCCTTATTGCTGATGATCGTCTGCTGCACGTGAAGACCCTGAAGACACTCTCCGCTGTTAACCCGAGAACTTGTGTTCATCACTTATGCAATTCCCTTTCATCGATAAACTCCTATGGATAACCACGTATACTCGCCATTCATACAATGCTTCCCAGTTCATCTTGTTATTACAAGATACCCCGAAATTCTCTTTGCTGCTCCGAGAATCCTTGGAGCTTACTGCCTTGCTGTTCTTTGTCACCTGAATACCCCTACGGATAATTCTCGCACTTACCGAGTATCCGGTCATCCCCAGTTGATTCAAGTATTCCACAATAGACTTCAAAATACTATTCGATCTTCCGAAAATCCTCAGGAGCCTATTGCTCTCGAAATTCTTGTTTGCTTGCATTATGGTTAATCCCATAAGTCTTGTAATCTTATTGGCATCTCTTGTCATTATCATTTTGAGTCCGTTGATTCAATTTGTTGCGAATGCTCGCAATCCTCAATCATATCCTAGAATTCATTCCTCCGGCTCAGACGTCATTTTAAACGTGAGCTGGATCTCGACCTATCAAATTGCCATCGATTGTACCCCTAAGCCTACTCAACTTATCCATCCTTGATCAGAGCGTTGCTTCTGACCCCCTGAGTTGGAAATCATAATTCTTTTGCATTTGAACTTTGAGTTAGTCAGTTGTTTCTATAATCAGATCTCCTGGCATTCTTCTTCCTCTGGTTGAGTACCGATGCTCACATCAGATCCCTTGTGGACCATCGGTTCCTTTGTTGGATTTTATCCGACAGTGTCCTTCCTATTGAATAACCTTGTGAGCCTTTCCATGGGTATATAATGCCTTTGGTAAATTGTATCATCTACTTTTGAACAATGCTCTTCTTTCGAGCTTGTAATATTTACTCCGAAGTTTGTGGTATATGTTCCTAAGATGCCCTGATGGGTTGAACCTATGCCTTCCTTATTCTGTGTGAACCGGAAAGTTTTCCAAGGTTCATACTCCAATGGTAATTCACTAGGTAGGTCTTCGCACTCAAATTATTTTTAATAGAGAAGTGAATGAAAGGTTATGCATTGCAGAAGTGGGAGTCGACCTTGAACTTTGTGTTCATGCCCATGGACCTAATGTGGATCTTATCATGGAAGCTTCTTGTGATATAATAATCCCCTTATTATAAGTTCATACGGTATCTATGTTTGGTCCTTTGCAACCGTGGTTTTGACCATGATTGTTCCCCCTTGAATTCCATTTCTCAGACTAGATGAAGTGCTTGTCTTCTACAGATCATTTCACGTGTCCACCCTCTACTCTGCTCTACCGTCGAGTATTACACTATGGTATCTCGAGAATATCATGGAAATGCATAACTTCTTATGTGTTCTTCATCAACTGTTCTGATTCCTATTTTCTTGGGTTCTGAGTTGTTGTCAACTGAGAACACCAAATAGTGAACCGAGTCTGCACTACGGTTCAACAACTCTTGATAATCTTCTTTAAGTACGAGTTTGTACCCGATCACGCCATTCCTAGCCTGTATGGCTATACCATTGTCGTGATGCTTTTAACTGTGCTACCTGGTCCTTATTCTCGAAGCACCACTTTCGACGATGAGCTAAGCTTATGTCGATTTTCCTTGTCATATCATTTCACCTTGAACAGCAAGCTTGATTTCGAGTTTGTGATGTACCCGTGGCTCCAATAACCTTTTGCTTCATCATTCCTTTGACTTGATGTCATCGCCGATCGATTACACCTTCATGAAATCTCTCGACAAATGTGTCGTGATCATCATCAGCATTCTGAGCTCTCCTAGGATATCAATTGAAATCATGATGAGAAATACCATCCTTGCCCTCGATGATTCGTGTTATCATCGACCACTTTATTGCCTTCCATTCAACACAAACTTGTTCATGTTTTGTGTTATACCTTGAGTTCCTTGCTATCCAGCATTTGTTCTTTTGCAAGGATAACCATTCTTCCTGGAGGAAATTGTAAGACCTATTTTAGAAGTTGCTCCTGATGAATCATTTGCGTATCCAAAGTCCTGCCCTTGATTGAAACACCATATCATTGCTACCTTGAAGCATGACTATGATACCCCGCTTTTCAACAAGAACATGTGAAGCCCAATGCTAAATGTTTCTTGCTCAATTATTCAAACACCATTGTATGTGTAATATCATGAAATCCCTTCCCCTTACCTTAATGGTTTTCTACTTTCTATCCTGTCATGGATATCATGCTCTGCTTGTCCTTGGGAAGGATATACCCTTGAAAATGTGTTTAAACACATTTTCCTTTCCATTGTTCTGTTTAATCTGATAATCACATTTTCCTTTCCATTGTTTTGTTTAACCTTCTTGAGGTTTATATGATCTAAGCAGTAATAAGTCACTGCTTTTATAAGCACCTCGGTGCACAACTCTGTCAGTAAGACCCTGTTACTATTGTTAATGACATTCCGGTAACCACCGATGGACGAGAACTTTGCCTATTGGTCCGCCTCGTTCAACGAGCAGGAAAATGGTTCTCTTTGTCCCTCACCCTTGGTACCGACATTGTTGCAGACATAACTGACAGGTTATGCTCTGACATGCCTTGCTTACATGAACGTGCAAGACTTCACCACCCTTCCTACTTTAACCCACATGGTGCGCCCATAACCCACAGTTCCACAGGATCGAAACCTGACTCTCCTGTACACCCCCGGTTTCCAAAGTTATTCCTCGTGCTTGACTTCTTATGTAACTCACGGGCCACCTGCCAAGTGATCTATTCGGGTATCAGACGCAATACTTATTCTCGTTGCTCTGAACCCCTTCCACACTTCGTTTTAGGCAACGAACGATTGCCTGCCCGTTTGAAACTTCTCATGGTACCTCCTTACTTTGCTCTCGATATCTTCTTAAGTTTCAATTCAAGAGGTACTTATGCTTCTTCCCCTGAGTTAACCTTTCGATGCCCAATTTTGTTAGAATCCGTCCTTATAGAGTTTTTCCCCTCTTACCCTTTCATAAGTACGGAGAAGATCCTGAAAGAAGGACGACAACTTCATTGTGATGCATTGATGCATAGGAATGAAGACATCAACGCTATGGATCGACCTCTTCGATAAGAGCAACTGAGACCGAGAAAAATTCGTTAGAATTTCGTAATCAAATCCCTTCCCCCTTACTCCCGCTCCTAAATCTCGGGACGAGATTTCTTGTAGTGGAGGAGAATTGTGACGCCCGGATAATCAAGCTACAGTAACCTCTGCTAATGATGCCACGTCACGTCGATTACTGTTGCTAATCTCGCGTTAGTTCAAAACCGATTCAAAATTCAAAATTCAAAAACAAGTCAAACAATTAAAGTTTTCAAAAGTCAAAACTAAAATATTCCAAGGTGTGACAAATAATACCTAGATAATAATGGTGGAGAAACCAACATCCTTAAAAATGTTTGAATGTCCTAACATAAATAAAACAGTGGCAAAACAATTAATTAAATGCCTTTTACCATTTATAAAATATCAAACTATTTTAGTTAGGAGTGAAACTTTTTGTGGCAGTGGGTTAAACCATAACACTAATTTAGAAACTATTTTCCTAATTTATAAAACTAAGATAAATAGAAAACAAAATAGAAAACTACTAAAAAGAAAAGAAAATGCAACAGAGAAAACAAACAGAAAAAAAGGAGGAACCCCTCCCCCCACTGGACCCTGGCCCAACTGGGCCGACCCCAGGCCCAGCCGGCCAGCCACCCACCCCCCACCGACACCTTATCCACCCCCCCACTCACCGACACCTCCACCCACTCCCCCTCTTGCTCCCCATCCCCCCCCGATCCAGAACTGGATCGGGCCGAACCCCGACGCCGTGCGCCGACGCCGGCGCCCGTCCCCGCCCGCGCCGCCGCCTGGACCTCGCCGGCCCCCGCCCTCATCCTCGCGCTCCCTTCCCCTCTCCCTCAGCGGCGCCCCTCGCCACGCCTGCCGCGTCGCCCCCGACGGCCCGACGCCGTCCCTCGCCGCCCGGAGCTCCACTGAGCCTCGCCTCGCCCCCGACACCCGCGGCGGCCTGAGGCCGACGTCGCCGCGCGGAGCCCCTCCCGTCGCCGGACTTCCTCGTCCCCGTCGTCGTCGCCTCCTCGCCTCTCCATCGCCGGCCACCCCAAGCTTCCCCGAGCCCGCTGCCCTGTGCCCTACGCTCCCCTCGTGAGCGCCCCCCCTTTTCTCCCCTTTTCCCCGTCACCGGATCCGGCCCGCGCTCGCGCCGTCCCGCTCAGGCCGTGGCCTCACCGCCGGCGCTGCTCACTGCTCACGCGTCCGCGCCCTCGACGCCTCTGCCCGCACCTGCCCCGTCCGGCCTCAAGACGCGCCCCGGCGCGCTCACCGTGGCCTCGCCCCGCACCGTGCCTCACTCCCGCGCCGGTTCCCTCTCCCCTCTGTCCCCGCGCGAGCACCACCGCTCGCCGCTCGCCCCGTCGACGGCGCCCTCGCCTCCGTTCCCCCCTGCTCCCCCGCAAGCGCCCCCCTCCTCTGCACTTGGCCGCGGCCCTGCTCCTGCGGCTCCCTCCACCGCGCCGGAGCCCCAGCGGTGGCCGGTGGTCGTGCCCGGGCCACGGCTCCCGTGCCTCCTCCCCGTTGTCCACGGGCGTGGCCATCGGTCGGGCGCCCGCTTGAGCAGTGCCCGCCGCCCGCGCCCGCTAAGGCCCCTGGCCCAATGACAGCCGGGGCCCACGCACAGAACGAAAAAAAATGATTTAAAAAAATAAATAAAAATAAAATATAATAAAAATAAAAATAATAAATATTAATAAATATATAAATAAAAATAAATAATAAAAATAAATAATTAATTAATTAAGATAATTAATTAACTTATTTAATCATATTAATATTAATTAATAAAAGTTAATTAATCCTAATGAATTAATCTAATTAACCCGTTAGTTTAATTAAACAGAATTAGTTTAATTAAACCCTAATTAACCTAACAGAGTATGACACGTGGGTCCCACTGGACCCACGCGACAGTTTGACCCAGTCAACCCCTGTTGACTGCTGACGTCAGCATGACATCATGCTAATGTCATAAATCCATTTTCGAATTAAGTTAAATAATTAATTAAATTCTAGAAATTAATAAAATCTTTAGAAAATCATATCTTTTAATTATTAACTCGGACTAAAATATTTTCAACATGAAAGTTGCTCAGAACGTCGAGACGAATCCGAATACGCAGTCCGTTCGTCCACCACACCTCCCTAACCTATCGAACACGCAACTTTCCCGCTCCGGTCCGTCCGTCCGAAAGGCGAAACAGCGGTCCGTTCGTCCACCTACTGTCGCGTTAGGACACACTTAGCACTACTCATTGTCATGTCACGCATCGTCATTCTTATATTTGCATTTTATTTACTGTTTCTTCCCCCCTCTTCTCTCCGGTAGACTACCGGCGACCCCCAGTTCGACTACGGATTTGACGACCCCTACTTGCCAGAGCAACCAGGCAAGCCCCCCCCTTGATCACCAGATATCGCCTAGTCTTCTCTATACTGCTTGCATTAGAGTAGTGTAGCATGTTACTGCTTTCCGTTAATCCTATACTGATGCATAGCCTGCCCTTGCTTCTACTGTTGATACCTTTACCTGCAATCCTACTGCTTAGTATAGGATGCTAGTGTTCCATCAGTGGCCCTACACTCTTGTCCGTCTGCCATGCTATACTACTGGGCCGTGATCACTTCGGGAGGTGATCACGGGTATATACTATATACTTGATATACATGACACATGTGGTGACTAAAGTCGGGTCGGCTCGAGGAGTACCCGCAAGTGGTTCTGATGAGGGGGCTGAAAGGACAGGTGGCTCCACCCCGGTAGAGGTGGGCCTGGGTTCCTGACGGCCCCCGACTGTTACTTTGTGGCGGAGCGACAGGGCAGGTTGAGACCACCTAGGAGAGAGGTGGGCCTGGCCCTGGTCGGCGTTCGCAGATACTTAACACGCTTAACGAGATCTTGGTATTTGATCTGAGTCTGGCCATTTGGTCTATACGCACTAACCATCTACGCGGGAGTAGTTATGGGTATCCCGACGTCGTGGTATCAGCCGAAGCTCTTTTGACGTCAGCGACTGAGTGGCGCGCGCCGCATTGGACCGTAAGCTCGCGCTTGTATTAAGGGGCTAGGTCTGCTTCCGGCCGCGTACGCAACGTGCAGGTGTGCATAGGGCGATGGGCCCAGACCCCTGCGCGCATAGGTTTAGACCGGCGTGCTGACCTCTCTGTTGAGCCTAGGTGGGGCTGCGACGTGTTGATCTTACGAGGCCGGGCATGACCCAGAAAAGTGTGTCCGGCCAAATGGGATCGAGCGTGTTGGGTTATGTGGTGCACCCCTGCAGGGAAGTTTATCTATTCGAATAGCCGTGTCCCTCGGTAAAAGGACGACCCGGAGTTGTACCTTGACCTTATGACAACTAGAACTGGATACTGAATAAAATACACCCTTCCAAGTGCCAGATACAACCCGGTGATCGCTCTCTAACAGGGCGACGAGGAGGGGATCGCCGGGTAGGATTATGCTATGCGATGCTACTTGGAGGACTTCAATCTAGTCTCTTCTACATGCTGCAAGATGGAGATGACCAGAAGCGTAGTCTTCGACAGGACTAGCTATCCCCCTTTTATTCTGGCATTCTGCAGTTCAGTCCACTGATATGCCCCTTTACACATATACCCATGCATATGTAGTGTAGCTCCTTGCTTGCGAGTACTTTGGATGAGTACTCACGGTTGCTTCTCTCCCTCTTTCCCCCTTTCCTTTCTATCTGGTTGTCGCAACCAGATGCTGGAGTCCAGGAGCCAGACGCCACCGTCGACGACGACTCCTACGACACTGGAGGTGCCTACTACTACGTGCAGGCCGCTGACGACGACCAGGAGTAGTTAGGAGGATCCCAGGCAGGAGGCCTGTGCCTCGTTCGATCTGTATCCCAGTTTGTGCTAGCCTTCTTAAGGCTACTTGTTTAACTTATGTCTGTACTCAAATATTGTTGCTTCCGCTGACTCGTCTGTGATCGAGCACTTGTATTCGAGCCCTCGAGGCCCCTGGCTTGTATTATGATGCTTGTATGACTTATTTATGTTTTAGAGTTGTGTTGTGATATCTTCCCGTGCGTCCCTGACCTTGATCGTACACATTTGCGTGCATGATTAGTGTACGGTCAAATCGGGGGCGTCACAGTGCATCTAGGCCAGATATTATGCTCAGTGTTTGCATGTGTGCCGGATTTCTAGCTACACCGAAGGAATCACACCATAAGGCTGTGAAACATATTCTTCGATATCTAGCTCACACACCAACACTTGGATTATGGTACCCCAAGGGCTCGGCTTTTGATCTCATTGGATATTCAGACTCTGACTATGCTGGTGATCGTGTGGATCGCAAGTCAATATCTGGCACATGCCATTTCCTCAGACGATCCTTAGTCTGTTGGTCCTCGAAGAAACAGAACTGCGTATCACTGTCTACTGCTGAAGCAGAATACATTGCTGCTGGATCGTGCTGTGCTCAATTGTTGTGGATGAAGCAAACACTCAAGGACTATGGCATCAACGTGAAGAATGTGCCTCTCTACTGCGACAATGAGAGTGCCATCAAGATTGCTCATAACCCAGTTCAGCACTCGAAGACCAAGCACATTCAGATTCGTCATCATATTCTTCGTGATCATGTGTGGAAGGGCGACATCTCTATTGAGCATGTACGGACTGAAGAACAGCTAGCCGATATCTTCACTAAGCCCTTGGATGAGAAGAGATTTAGCAAGTTGCAGTGTGAGCTAAATATCCTAGAATCTTCGAATGTTCTTTGAAAAGGACACTCATCCTAACACTTATGCAAAATTGATGAATTAGATGTGCAACATGCGAAGGAACGTTTTTCTTCAATCAATGAAGACTAACACTCTAAGTGTGAAGAAATTAACGAAGAATTTGATTCTCAGAACCCTACGACAATTGTACGCGGTGTCTGAAATCATCATTCTTATACGGTGGGTCACGCCACCACCAAAAGTTGAAAATCTTTAATTTGAGTTTTTCTTCAGTTTTTGAAATTCCTCAGTTGTTCAACTTCTTCAACTTTTCATTGTCTTCACTATTTCCATCGTTATTCCTCATTGGCTATATATATAGAGAGTTTATGTCCTCTACAACATTCACTTATTGCTAATTCTTCAAGTTGTTTTTTTTTTTGCTGAGTGAATGTGATCGGACCCTTCCCCCTCTATGCTATGCTCAACCCAGTCTATTCACAAATTCTTCATGTGCGTTCTATTTGAAACTCGTTCAAAATCTTCACTGTGTCCTTGTCAGCTGAAGAAATTGCGAACGGAACTTTTGACTTATCAAATCAAAATTTTCGGCTTTGCCGCCCAAACCGTTCCGCATTCCACGAAATACTTATCTATTCACCCACGATCTCACACGATCTCCACCTCTCTGTGCATGGGTGACACATGTCAAGCGAATGAGAAGGGTCAGGGGCACGTTCGTCCAAATTCTTTGGGCAAACAGTTTTTCACCGCGGCTATATATAGCCCTCCCCTTCCTCACTTCTCTTTTACTCCGCTTGACCTCTCGCTCCCGCTCGAGCTTCTCAAACCCTAGCGCCGCCGCTACTTCATCGTCGCCGGTGAGGAAGAGCTTCACTGCCTCGACCTCGTCACCGTCGTACTCGCGCCGGTTGCGGAAATCTTCACTCCGCCGCCGCCGTAGCTGTCTTCCTCTGCCGAGTTAGGGCGTGGAAGGTCTGAGCTGACGAACTTCACATCTACACATCCCAGTTTGTCGTGTTCTTCATCTAGGGTAATTAAAAGTTACTTTTACTACCCTCTTTGATTCGAAAAGTTTCTTCAAAATCTTCAAAGGTGTTGACTCTTCAAATCTTCACACTCTGAACACCTCACATGTCATCTGCTCTTGATTCATTTCTCTAAGCAATGGTTTTCTTCAAGATTCCTCAATTGTGCGGATTCTTGATCTGTACAACTCTGGAACCTAAGACAAAGTTCGCTTAGTGAAATTCTTCAAGACTCATCCGGTCAAATTCCTCAAACTTGTTCTTTTTGAAAAACCCTATGAGAACGCATATGACCTCTCCAAATTCCTCGCAACTATACTCTGTTCACAGGTACACATGTCCGCTGCTGAATCACTAGGTTCTCATTAACTTAACTCATTTGCAGCGTTCCTCGAAGAAAAGTTGCACACCTCTTCAGAAACTTCAGTTGTTCATATTCCTCAGCTGAAGAAAATGGCTGATGGTAAGAAGCCACAGAAAGGAGGAAAGAGGGCTGAGGTCAACACTGCTTTTGAGATCCCTGATCATCTCTATGCTGGGTACTGCACACCTGACGAAGCCAAGTTTGGTAAGGAGGACAAGAATGCGCGCAAAGTACGCATCCAAAGGATTGAGAGGAGATGGGCACGTGAGTGGAGGGAGTACAGATATGTTACTCCCAAGTATATGAAGAAATTCGCACTCAATCCTCCATGCCCAAGACCTCCATTGGCACCAGGCCAAGAAGCTGATCCCACCAGCCTCAAGCGTGGTGAGGATTATGCTGATGAATCGGCAAAGCGCCAGGCCAAATTGGCAAAACAAGCAAAGGAAGCAGTGAGGAAATTCAATGAAGACTCTGCTGCTGCTGCCACTGCTGAGGCCTCTGCTAGCAAGCCGAAGAAATCCATGGCTAAGAAGCCAGCGCACAAGCCAAGTGCTTCTTCCTCCATGCCCTCACGGCCAAGTTCCTCAACAATGCCCTCACGGCCAGATTCCTCAAAGCCCTCAAGGCCTACTCCTCAAGCTGCTCCTGTTCCTTCCAAGTCCTCAGCTCCTCCGCCAAAACCCTCAGTTGCTCCACCCAAGTCCTCAGCGCCTGTGCATCTTGCCACGTGCCAACGGACTACAGGCATCTCAATTGCCTCAGGAGCATCTGTCAGTTCCTCAGCTGCACCACATTCTTCAGCTGGCCCCTCACTGCTGAAGACTAAGGCCACTGCCGGACGAGGCTCTCACCCAAGTCCTCACAAGAAGCAAGTCGCCTTCCAAGTTCCCTCTGATGATGTTGAGGCTGATGATGAAGAACTTGCCCAAATCATCAGAGACAGGCAAGTCAGGGCCACTAGAGCCAAGGGACAAATGTGCCACTGCTTTTGGATCCAAAGCTGATCCTCGACTACATTGACCTCTGGCACAAGGACCCGAACACTCCTATGCCTGATTTCAAGCTGACTCCGGGTCAATGTCACGTACTGACTGCCTTCATCCAAGAAGAAAAATGGAAATTTGAAGAAGGCAGAAGACTGAAGAAAGCGCAATACAAAAAGCAGCGCTACCTAAAGGACAGTGTCCTCACCCTTACCCCGGATAACCTTGTTGCTTTACAAGCTGAGATCAAGCAGCTCAGCGAAGAATTTGATCGCTACTATGCTGACTGGAAGGGTGCCAAGGTCAGGTTCGTCAATCTGACGAAGACTTTCACTTCAAGTGCTACTGCTCCTGTGCACATTGAAGTTACTCCGGCTGAAGCATTTGCTCAGCCCACTGAAGAACATGCCAGCACCGCTGATGACATTCAGGCTGCTGAAGAAAATGAGAGTACGAGGGCTGATGACTGCATTCCAGCCGCTGAAGAAACTGCCAGGGCATCCACTAGTGGTGCGCCTGAAGAAAATGAAGAAGTCAGGGCAACTGCATCAGTTGCGCCTGAAGAAATTCAACCAAACTCCTCTGCACCTCCTGCACCTACACCAACTCCGATCCTTTCATCTGCATCAGATGTGAAGAAGACCAAGGCTGCAGAGCATGCAGCAGTGAAGAAAAGGAAAGCATCAACTTCATCAGATTCTTCAGCTCCGAAGAAGATGAAGCCTATGACAAGCTCATTTGCACATCCCATTGATGTTGTTCCTATTTCAGCTATGCCATCAAAGGACCTTGTTCCTTTTGATGAGGATTATGTGATCCCCAATGGATCTGATGATGACACTCCCTCTGCTGCTGCGTCAGAACAGATGGATGAAGAAATTGAAGTGGATGCGATCCCTTCAACACCTGTTGTTTCCTCGCCTATGCCTCAGTTCACTGCTGAAGAGGCCGGCGTTGAAGAAATGGAAGATGAGGATGTGGACATTGGCTGTACCACACCTGTGTTGAATGATGACTTTTGGGAAAGTCAGCACCCCAACTCTCCATTGTTCACTCCACTCCAAGCAATTCCTCAGTCCCCTGCTGCTACTGAAGTACAAATGGGTTCTGAAGAACATCATGGAACCCCATCTGTGCATGAAGAAATTCCAGCCACTAGTGCTGATGAAAATGTCCATGCAGAAATTCCAGCCACTAGTGCTGAAGAAAATGTTAATGAAGAATTGAAGACCCAGGCTGCTACTAAAGAAGAGCCTGAAATTCCTCAGTCTGCTGAACCTGAGATTGTGATTCCTGAGGTGATAATGCAATTAATTGATACTCCTCAGCCCAAGCCAAAGGATCCATTCTCAAAGAAGCAAAAATTCAGGGCTGATGATTTCTTTGGCGAGCACGTATTCTTAAGTGAGTACAATCCCTATGATTCTGCTCGTCTCCGAAGAAAGCGCTACTGGACTGCCAGCCAGGCCAACTTCTATTCTTCACTGCTATTTAATAAGGACAAAGTCTTCGACCACGAGCATATTCCTCATGTGGACATGGAATCACTGCCATGCTTCTCACCTGTCCTCAATGTGCTTCATGACGCAGGCCTCCTCAACTTCTGCAATGACATAGTTGATTAGAACGAAGAGCTCATTCTTCAGTTCTATGCAACCCTGCACATCACAGGTGATGCTGAAGATATCAACTCTTGGGTGTTGGAATGCATGACTGAAAACACTCACTATAAGGCACCGGCCTCTGAATTGCTTCACGCCTTGCCAATCGGTCCACCCACTGAAGGAGCTCGTTGCATGTACCAAGAGCCTGAGCTAAATGCTCATTTTATGCAAGTGCTCATGAAGCCTTTGAAGCCTGGTCAATCCCCAAGGACAAAATTCCTCGTGAAGGAATTGCTTTATGTGCCCAGAACTGTCTATCGCATTCTGACGAAGACTATGAGTCCAATCAAAGGCCATGGCTCCACTGATGAAGACATTGTTGGCATGATGAAGAATCTGTTGTTCAATATCATACATGGAATCCCTGTCAACTTTCACGATTTCTTCTTGAGGACTCTTGCAAATGCTGCACTTTCTCCGTTTGAGCTGAAGCCTTATGCACCTTGGATCATGAGATTCATCAGAACAAGGTCTTCACTCAACTACAAAGCTGATTTTCAGAATCACCTCAGCTACTTGCCCCCGATCGAAGTCCTCAAGCAGGCATATTCCTCAGCTGATGAGAAGGGCAAGGCTCCAGCTGTTATTGATGAAGGCATTCGTCCATTGGATGGTCAGTTCCGCAAAGCTGCATCTTACTCCACCAATGATGACTCTGCCACCCATGATTCTGCTGCCCATGCCTCCAAGCCAAATCCTCAAGCCACTGCTCCTCGTGTGTTGACTGACCGTGAGCTGCTTCTTAGTCTTCATCAGAAGGTGGATCGAAACCATAAATGGGTTAAGCGTCAGTTTGGTTCAATTCTTCACAACATGACATCTACACACAATGTAGTGAAGAAAAACCATTACTACCTCCATGAAATCTTCGATCGCACCTGGGCTATTCTGTCACATCTCTATGATGAAGAAGATCTGAAGCAAATGGGCGTCAAAGAAGATTTTGACTGGTCTGCTCCTCCACCGAAGAAGTACAAGAAGGTCAAGGTTCCACCCTTAGTCGCCAGTTCATACTCTTCATCGCGCGACACGGACGAGCATGAAGACTTGGAAGACACTGCAGTAGGCCCTACAACGACAAACGACCCCAACAACGCTGGCGCTCCTCCATCAACATGATATTCTTCAGGGGCGTTAGTCCTCATTTTCAACCCTTTTGGTCATTCGATTACAAAGGGGGAGAAATTTGAGTTAGTCTTCTAGCGGGTCTATCTTATATGGGCGTTTTTTTTTCTAAGTTACAACTCTCGTTCTTCCGATGACTTTGCTGGATCGAGTTGTAATCTTAAACTCTATGGTGGCCTGATACTTTTGCTGAGTTCCTCTGCATGCTTATTCCTCATTAGTGTTAATGCACACATGCTGAATTACATCAGTCACCATATTTCATCATGCATTTCAAATTCTTCATATTATATGTCAAATGCGTGTATGAATTACAAGATATAGGGGGAGATCTCCATGATTATACTCTTCAAGTGTGCATGGCTTCAAAAGCAAATTCCTCACTACGCACAACTTCAGGGGGAGTTCTTCTATATCTTGCAATCAAATTCCTCAATATCAGTATTTACACTTCATAAGTTTATCCCCGTTGAAAACTTAACCTATATTGTCATCAATCACCAAAAAGGGGGAGATTGTAAGTGCATCTCGTGCCCCTTAGTGATTTTGGTGTATTGAAGACTTATAGGTTAAGGGACTGATGCGTTTGTGAGTGTACACAGGTCTATAAGTCTATGTGGAGTTTGATATTTACAGAGAAAGTCGACCCCTAAAAATGAAGTTCTTCGACTGAAGACTTTGGATTTCTAAAGACTTTGAAAATGAAGAAATTTGGTGTGACCTTGAAGACTTGGCAATCATTCGAGAAACATGAAGCGTGAAGACTTTTGTTTTCGTAGTTTCATTTTCTCTTTCTTGAGTCATAGGAAACACCGTACTGTTAAAGGGGGTCGAGGAAATACTAAGGAAAAATTTCCACTTGTGATGCTCAACTCAAAATCCTACACCTACCAATCCCTTCGAGTGAAGTCATTGGAAATCTCATATCAGTTCTGTCAATTTCTTCAGTGACAGAAACGAAGTTCTTCTAGTCTCTAAGGAATTTGTTCTGACTAAGGAGTTAGGAATTCGCCAGTGCGGATAGCCTACACAGTGAGCAACATGATAGCCCTGAGGAATTAGACACTCAAATTCCGACCGTTGCTGTGCCACTCGCCAGCTATCCCAAAATATCTTATCCACCTAACGGTCATATTATTGAAGGGCATTTATGTCTTATCATGTCAGGCTGCTCCCTAGGCTATATATAGCCGCCCCCTACAACCACTAGCCGGTTGGCTGCTCCGAGAGAAACTGACACTTCTCATTTGAGAGCATCCCATCCTCTGAGGACTTTGAGCGAAAATCATCAAGTGAGGAAAAACCCAAACCAAACCCCAAACACCTACAAACCCCGAAGTGATTGAGCATCACTAAAGAGATTGATCCCGCGTGGATCCGACGCTTATTATCTTTGAAGACTGTGCATCTTCCAGACGGTTAGGCGTCATGGTCTATAGCATCCAAGAGGAATTGTGGATCGCCGAGTGACCGAGTTTGTGAAGGTTTGGAAGTCACCTGAAGACTTACCACGAGTGATTGGGCGAGGTCTGTGTGACCATAGCTCAAGGAGAATACAGTGAGGACTTGGTGTCCTGGACTGTGTGTTCAGGACTGGGTGTCCGGGACTGTGTGTCCTCGAGTTTAAATACTCAGCCGCTCCAACCAGACGTACAACTGTCACAGCAGTTGGAACTGGTCTACCAAATCATTGTCTTCACCAAGCCTACTGGTTCTATTTCCTCAACTCTTTCATTTCCTCATTACCGTGTTGTATGCTTGTTCATATCTGTGTCTGAAGACTTCAACTGAAGACTTTCTCAATTTCCTCAGTTCAATTTCTTCAGTCTGTTTGTCTTCATCTTTTGTTATCCTATGCTTACGCTTTCTATACTCTTTGCTTGTCGTCATTTCATCATGATGACCATGCATGTATTCTGTTTTGTTTACTTCTGAGTACTTATTCCGCTGCAAGTAGTTCTTCATTTAGGAATTTCCTCACCAGCAAATTCCTCAGTGAAGAATTCATAAAAATTGCCTATTCACCCCCCTCTAGTCGATATAACGCACTTTCACAATGCTAGGAAACAAGGCATAGGGTTCATACTTTCACTAGTGCAAGTTCTCTCAACAATAATAACATAGATAGATCATATAACAATCCCTCAACATGCAACAAAGAGTCACTCCAAAGCCACTAATAGCGGAGAACAAACTAAGAGATTATGGTAGGGTACGAAACCACCTCAAAGTTATTCTTTCGGGTCGATCTATTCAAGAGTTCGTACTAGAATAACACCTTAAGACACAAATCAACCAAAACCCTAATGTCACCTAGATACTCCATTGTCACCTCAAGTATCCGTGGGCATGATTATATGATATGCATCACACAATCTCAGATTCATCTATCCAACCAATACAAAGTACTTCAAAGAGTGCCCCAAAGTTTCTACCGGAGAGTCAAGACGAAAACGTGTGCCAACCCCTATGCATAGGTTCATGGGCGGAACCCGCAAGCTGATCAACAAAACATACATCAAGTGGATCACGTGATATCCCATTGTCACCAGAGATAAGCACGGCAAGACATACATCAAGTGTTCTCAAATCCTTAAAGGCTCAATTCGGCAAGATAACTTCAAAGGGAAAACTCAATTCATCACAAGAGAGTAGAGGGGGAGAAACATCATAAGATCCAACTATAATAGCAAAGCTCGCGATACATCAAGATCGTGCCATAGAGAGAACACAAGAGAGAGATCAAACATATAGCTAATGGTACATACCCTTAGCCCCGAGGGTGAACTACTCCCTCCTCGTCATGGAGAGCGCCGGGATGATGAAGATGGCCACCGGTGAGGGATGCCCCCTCCGGCAGGGTGCCGGAACGGGCTCATGAGAGGTTTTTGGTGGCTACAGAGGCTTGCGGCGGCGGAACTCCCGATCTATCTTCTGTGTCGATGTTTTTAGGTTACGTGGACTTATATAGGCGAAAGAAGTCGGTTGGGGGAGCCTCGAGGGGCCCAGGAGACAGGGGGCGCGCCCTCCTATCTCCTGGCTTCCTCGAGCCTTCCCTTGCTTGAACTCCAAGTCTCCTGGATCATATCCTTTCCAAAAATCATGCTCCCGAAGGTTTCATTCCGTTTGGACTCCGTTTGATATTCCTTTTCTTCGAAATACTGAAACAGGCAATAAAACAGCAATATGGGCTGGGCCTCTGGTTAATAGGTTAGTTCCAAAAGTAATATAAAAGTGTATAATAAAGCCCGTAATCATTCAAAACAGATAATAAAATAGCATGAATGCTTCATAAATTATAGATACATTGGAGACGTATCAGCATCCCCAAGCTTAATTCCTACTCGTCCTCGAGTAGGTAAATGATAAAAGAAAGAATTTATGAAGTGTGAATGCTAGCAGGTGCACAAGTTTGATCAATGATAATTTCAATCACCTTTTCTAGCATGATTATAAGTCATAACAATAGTTCATCTCATAAGACTTCTCACGATCAAGTAACAAGCAATTCACATGTTAAAGCATAGACCAAAAACTAGCAAACTTCATTCTCAGTCATCAAACAATTGCAATTCATCTTATTTTCAGGAAGGGTCTATGTCAGAGCTTTGTTTTAGCAAACTCCACATACTCAACTATCATATAGTCTTCTACAATTGCTAAGACTCACGCAATACTTGTGGTTATGGAGTTTTAATCAGACACTGAGAAAGATAGGGGCTTATAGTGTTGCCTCCCAACGTATTCACCTTTGGGTGATGTCAACAATAATAGTTAATGCTAACTTACATCCAATTGGATATATATATCAGGATCTTTCCAACACGAGGTGCTTGCCAAAGGATAAAATGAAAAAGGGAAAGGTGAAGATCACCCTGACTCTTGCATAAAGTAAAAGATAGGACCTTCGCAGAGGGAAGCAGGGATTTGCAGAGGTGCCAGAGCTCAATTTTGAAATAGAGATAAATAATTTCGAGAGGTATGGTCTCATTGTCAACATAACAACCAAGAGTTCCCAATATCTTCCATACTACATACATTATAGGCGGTTCCCAAACAGAATGGTAAAAGTTTTTACCCCCCCCCCTCCACCAACAATCATCAATCCATGGCTTGCCCGAAACAATGGGTGCCTCCAACTAACATCAAACCAGGGGGAGTTTTGTTTCCAATTATTTTTGATTTGATTTTGATCTTTTGATCATGGGACTGGGCATCCCGGTTACCAGCCATTTTTCTCGTGAATGATGAGCGGAGTCCACTCTTCTTGAGAATAACCCACATAGCATGGAAGATACTGACAACCCCTAGTCGCTACATGAGCGATTCGGGCATACAAAACAGATTATTATTTGAAGGTTTAGAGTTTGGCACATGCAAATTTACTTGGAACGGCAGGTAAATACCACATATAGGTAGGTATGGTGGACATCTCAGGGCAAAAACTGGGTTTAAGGATATTTGGAAGCACAAGTAGTATCTCTACTTGGTGCAAGGAATTTTAGCTAGCATGAGGGGGAAAGGCAAGCTCAACATGTTTGAATGATCCATGAGAATATACTTTAACTGAGATGTGAGAAAACATAACCCATTACGTTGTCTTCCTTGTCCAACATCAACTCTTTAGCATATCATACTTAATGAGTGCTCACAATTATAAAAGATGTCTAGGATAGTATATTTATATGTGGAATCTCTCTTCCTTCATTATTCTTTCATGAATTGTTCAAATGACCAATACAATGCTTGCTAACCTTCAATAAACCTCTACTTCTTAGATGTGAAGTCATTACTCCCCATGGGATAAGCAAATGAAATATATATAATTTCAGATTTATGACATTCAACTCATTCAACCATTTACTCATAGGATATAAGTGAAGCACACAAGTAAATGACAAACTACTCCAAAAAGATATAAGTGAAGATCAATGAGTAGCTAAATAATTACGCAACTATGTGAAGACTCTCTCTCTCTCATTTAAGAATTTCAGATCTTGGTATTTTATTCAAACAGAAAGCAAAGCAAAATAAAATGACATTGCACGTATAGCACAACTCATGTGAAGAAGCAAAAACTTAGGTTCAACCGATACTAACCGATAGTTGTTGAAGAAGAAAGGTGGGGTGCCTACCGGGGCATCCCCAAGCTTAGATGCTTGAGACTTCTTGAAATATTATCTTGGGGTGCCTTGGGCATCCCCAAGATTGAACTTTTGTGTCACCTTAATTCCTCACATATCATGGTTTCTCTTTTTATCAAAAGCTTCATCCACACCAAACTCAACAAGAACTCGTGAGATAGGTTAGTATAAACCAATGCAAAACCTTATCATTTTTCTACTGTAACAAATCACTAAAATTATTACTCAACATTGCATACTAAATGTCTCTGCATATTTAACACTCCTATCCTCAAATAGAATCATTAAACAAGCAAACATATGCAAACAATGCAATCACAACAGCAATCTGCCAAAACAGTATAGTCTGTAAAGAATGCAAGATTCATCATACTTCCCTAACTCCAACAATTATGAGAAAAATACTACGTTGTAGAAGATTTATCAGAGCTCAATATGCAAAAAAATTCAACATTATACCATTCTCTGACTTTTCTAGGGAATTTCTGCAACAGCGGTAAACTTTCTGTTTTCAAACAGCAACATGTATACTAGCAAAATAAGCATGGCAAAGGCTATCCTTGACATTTTTATTGAAAGTAAAGATACAAAACATTATTCTAAATAACAGCAAGCAAATACTAACAAGAGAAAATGACGCTCCAAGCAAAACACATATCATGTGGTGAATAAAAATATAGCTCCAAGTAAAGTTACCGATGAACGAGGACAAAAGAGGGGATGCCATCCGGGGCATCCCCAAGCTTAGGCTCTTGATTGTCCTTGAATATTACCTTGGGGTGCCTTGGGCATCCCCAAGATTGGGTCTTGCCACTCCTTATTCCATAGTCCATCAAATCTTTACCCAAAACTTGAAAACTTCACAACACAAAACTCAACAGAAAACTCGTAAGCTCCGTTAGTATAAGAAAATAAAACCACCACTTAGCTACTGTAATGAACTCATTCTAAATTCATATTGGTGTAATATCTACTGTATTCCAACTTCTCTATGGTTCATACCCTCCGATACTACTCACAGATTCATCAAAATAAGCAAACAACACATAGAAAACAGAATCTGTCAAAAACAGAATAGTCTGTAGTAATCTGTATCAAACGTATACTTCTGGAACTCCAAACATCCTACCAAATTAGGAAGTCCTAAGAAATTTGTGTACCAATCCAGAGCAAAAAGAATCACATCAAAAGCACGTTTCTGTGAATTAACAAAACTAATTTACTGCATGCAAAAGTTTCTGATTCTCAGCAGGATCAACACAACTATCGCCGTAAGCTATCCTAAAGGTCTTACTTGGCACTTTATTGAAATGAAAGCTATAAAACATGATTACTACAGTAGCACAATCATGTGGACACACAAAAACAGTAAGGATAAATATAGGGTTGTCTCCCAACAAGCGCTTTTCTTTAATGCCTTTCTAGCTAGGCATGATGATGACAATGATGCTCACATAAAAGATAAGAATTGAAACATAACGGGAGCATCATGAAGCATATGACTAGCACATTTAACCCTAACCCACTACCTATGCATAGGGATTTTGTGATCAAACAACTTATGGGAACAAGAATCAACTAGCATAGGAAGGCAAAACAAGCATGACTTCCAAGATTTTCAACACATAGAGAGGAAACTTGACATTATTGCAATTCCTACAAGCATATATTCCTCCCTCATAACAATGTTCAGTAGCATCATGAATAAATTCAACAATATAACCAGAACCTAAAGCATTCTTTTCATGATCTACAAGCATAGAAAATTTAATACTCTCCACATAAGCAAAATTCTTCTCATTCGGAATAGTGGGAGTATCATAAGAGACTTGAACACTAAAAATTGTTTCCACATTAAAAGGGTAATGTTCAGAAAAAAGTTAATCATAATCATGACAAGTTTTATAAATATAATCATCGCTACTTTTTATAGCATAAGTTTCATCACAATAATCATCATAAGTAGCAACTTCGTTCTCATCATAATCGATTGAAACCTCTTCCAAGGTAGTGGAATCATCACTAAATAAAGTTGACACTCTTCCAAACCCACTTTCATCAATATAATCATCATAGGTAAGAGGCATGCTATCATCATAACAACTTTGCATATCAAGACTTGGGAGGCAAAAAATATCATCTTCATTAAACGTAGCATCCCCAAGCTTGGGACAAACATTAATGTCAGCAAATATATTCTCAAATATTTCATCCTCA
Organism: Triticum aestivum; assembly: GCF_018294505.1. Lineage (NCBI taxonomy): Eukaryota > Viridiplantae > Streptophyta > Magnoliopsida > Poales > Poaceae > Triticum > Triticum aestivum. The sequence continues at coordinate 1,844,778 of NC_057799.1, read as the reverse complement.
TCAAACATAGCTTCCCCAAGCTTGGGCCCTTTCATATCATAAGTATAATCACTCTCATCATTAAAACTATGGATAGCACCAATAGTATAGTAATTATCATCATCACAATGAGTAGTACGAGCAACATCATTTGGGAGGGATACCTTTCTACCTTTTTCGCTCCTTCTTTTCTTTTTCTTCTTCACATTATGTGTGGGTTCAACCTTCCTCTTTGAGCTCCTTATTGACGAGATTGGTTGAATAGAAAGCTCCTCCTCGTTACGTGATTCATCAGAAATAATAGGAGGATATTGGGAAGTCTCTTCCCTTTCATTAGTATTCTCATCATCTTCTATTTGCTTTCTTTTCTTTAGGTAATTGGAAATATAAGGATTTTCAATGCAATTCACCGCACAATACATATAAATCTTCTCTAGATCAAAATCAAGAAATCTATCAAGATTAAATTTTGGAATACCCTCTGTTATACGTCTCATTTCTTCATACCCCAAAAGAAGACAAAGCTCTTTTTGATGCCCAAGGGTAATCAAGTTATCACAATTTTTGGACACGATTCGATCATGAAACAATTTGCATTGGAGATTTAAATGACCACATTCATTGCAAAGTTCACAAGGGGCACGAAAAATATTGAATCTTTCAGCACAATCATCAAGACTTTCTTGCAAACCTTTAATTTCTAAATACTTATGCCTCTTGCAATATCTATCTTCCCTATTTGGTGTGTACTTGCAAACCCAATCTACTCCACAAAAATCAACATGCTTATAAGAGACATTTTCATCATAACTAGTGCAATCATCATTAGTACTATGGATATTCAAAGAGTTCATACTAACAACATTGCAATCATGCTCATCATTCAAAGATTTAGTATCAAACATTCTATAGATTTCTTCATCTAGCACTTGAGCACAATTCTCCTTTTCATCAAACTCATGAAAGATATTAAAAAGACGAAGCGTATGCGACAAACTCAATTCTATTTTTTTGTAGTTTTCTTTTATAAACTAAACTAGTGATAAAACAAGAAACAAAAAGATTCGATTGCAAGATCTAAAGATATACCTTCAAGCACTCACCTCCCCGGCAACGGCGCCAGAAAAGAGCTTGATGTCTACTACACAACCTTCTTCTTGTAGACGTTGTTGGGCCTGCAAGTGCACAGGTTTGTAGGACAGTAGCAAATTTCCCTCAAGTGGATGACCTAAGGTTTATCAATCCGTGGGAGGCGTAGGATGAAGATAGTCTCTCTCAAACAACCCTGCAACCAATAACAAAGAGTCTCTTGTGTCCCCAACACACCCAATACAATGGTAAATTGTATAGGTGCACTAGTTCGGCGAAGAGATGGTGATACAAGTGCAATATGGATGGTAGATAAAGGTTTTTGTAATCTGAAAATATAAAAACAGCAAGGTAACTAATGATAAAAGTGAGCTTAAACGGTATTGCAATGCTAGGAAACAAGGCATAGGGTTCATACTTTCACTAGTGCAAGTTTTCTCAACAATAGTAACATAGATAGATCATATAACAATCCCTCAACATGCAACAAAGAGTCACTCCAAAGCCACTAATAGCGGAGAACAAACGAAGAGATTATGGTAGGGTACGAAACCACCTCAAAGTTATTCTTTCGGATCGATCTATTCAAGAGTTCGTACTAGAATAACACCTTAAGACATAAATCAACCAAAACCCTAATGTCACCTAGATACTCCATTGTCACCTCAAGTATCCGTGGGCATGATTATACGATATGCATCACACAATCTCAGATTCATCTATCCAACCAACACAAAGTACTTCAAAGAGTGCCCCAAAGTTTCTACCGGAGAGTCAAGACGAAAACGTGTGCTAACCCCTATGCATATGTTCATGGGCGGAACCCGCAAGTTGATCAGCAAAACATACATCAAGTAGATCACGTGATATCCCATTGTCACCACAGATAAGAACGGCAAGACATACATCAAGTGTTCTCAAATCCTTAAAGACTCAATCCGGCAAGATAACTTCAAAGGGAAAACTCAATTCATCACAAGAGAGTAGAGGGGGAGAAACATCATAAGATCCAACTGTAATAGCAAAGCTCGCGATACATCAAGATCATGTCATAGAGAGAACACGAGAGAGAGAGAGATCAAACACATAGCTACTGGTACATACCCTCAGCCCCGAGGGTGAACTACTCCCTCCTCGTCATGGAGAGCGTCGGGATGATGAAGATGGCCACCAGTGAGGGATCCCCCTCCGGCAGGGTGCCAGAACGGGCTCCCGAGAGGTTTTTGGTGGCTACAGAGGTTTGCGGCGGTGGAACTCCCGATCTATCTTCTGTGTCGATGTTTTTAGGGTACGTGGACTTATGTAGGCGAAAGAAGTCGGTCGGGGGAGCCTTGAGGGGCCCAGGAGACAGGGGGCGCGCCCAGAGGGGGTGGGCGCGCCCTCCTATCTCCTGGCTTCCTCGAGCCTTCCCTTGCTTGAACTCCAAGTCTCCCGGATCATATCCTTTCCAAAAATCACGCTCCCGAAGGTTTCATTCCGTTTGGACTCCGTTTGATATTCCTTTTCTTCGAAATACTGAAACAGGCAATAAAACAGCAATATGGGATGGGCCTCCGGTTAATAGGTTAGTCCCAAAAGCAATATAAAAGTGTATAATAAAGCCCGTAATCATTCAAAACAGATAATAAAATATCATGAATGCTTCATAAATTATAGATACGTTGGAGACGTATCAGCGATCTACTCCAACAACTCCGTCATCTTCATCAACACCTCCATCACCTTCCCCCATCTATCTACAGCGGTCCACTCTCCCGCAACCCGATGTACCCTCTACTTGAACATTGTGCTTTATGCTTCATATTATTATCCAATGATGTGTTGCCATCCTATGATGTCTGAGTAGATTTTGGTTGTCCTATCGGGTAATTGGTGAATTGTTATGATTGGTTTAGTTTTCTTGTGGTTAAGTTGCTGTCCTTTGGTGCCCATCATATGAGCGTACATATGGATCACACCATAGGGTTAGTAATATGTTGATAGGACTATGCATTGGAGGGCAAGGGTGACAGCAGCTTCCGCCTACCATAAAAATTGATTCATACGGGATTGAAGGGGGGCCAATATATATTTTAATGCTATGGTTGGGTTTTACCTTAATGAACATTAGTAGTTGCGGATGCTTGCTAATAGTTCCAATCATAAGTGCATATAAATCCAAGTAAGGGATGACATGCTAGCAGTGGTCTCTCCCACATAAAAACTTGCTATCGGTCTAGTAACGTAGTCAATTGCTTAGGGACAATTTCGAAAATCCTTCCACCACTTTTCCACACTCGTTAAACTAACTTAATTGTTTTTTATCTAAATAGCACCTAACTTTTATTTTCACGTTCTTTATTATCTTGCAAACCTATCCCTTTACACCTACAAAGTACTTCTATTTTCATACTTATTCTAGGTAAAGCGAACGTTAAGCGTGTGTAGAGTTGTATCGGTGGTCGATAGAACTTGAAGGGAATATAAATTCTACCTTTAGATCCTCGTTGGGTTCGACACTCTTATTTATTGAGAAATGCTACAACTGATCCCCTATACTTGTGGGTTATCAAGACCTTTTTCTGGCGCTGTTGACAGGGAGCAATAGCATGGGGTGAATATTCTCATGTGTGCTTGTTTGCTTTATCCCTAAGTAGATTTTATTTGTTGTTCTTAGTTGTTCTCTATCTGTAGTTATGGATATGGAGCACAAAATACCAAAAAAAATAGGTGTACTTGCTACTCATGGAGTTGGGGAACCTCCTAAAACCATCGATGCTCGTTATGTGAAAAATATTAAACACTACTTTGATAATCCTGAGAAAACTCCATTCAACTTGACAATGGGAGACACGTTGGATCGCGGGTCATGCGCTACTGCCCGAAGGGGCGATGCAGCTGCGGCAGGTGGGCCGGAGCGATGGCGGTTGCCGCGAGCCGCGGCGCGATGGCCCGAAGGGGCGGCGCAGCAACGGAACCCGGGTCGGTGCAACCGCATTAACGGCTCAGGACGGTGGTGTTGACCGCGTGCCACACTCGCTACGGCCCGACGGGGCGACGCAGCGGCGGTGCGAGGGTCGTTGCAGCCAATGGACGGCCTGGAGCGGACGGACTCGAGGCGGTGGTGGACCACGGGCTGCGACACTACGAACCAAAGGAGCGACCCAGTAGTGACACGGGTCGGTGCAGCCGGGAGAAGAACCACGGGGCGGCAGCGCTGCGGTCCAATGGGGCGACGCAGCGGCAGCCCGTTGCTCGATTGGTGGAGGGGCGCGCTGAACTCGGGGACAATCTTCACGGGACTTGCGGAGACGCATGCAACCGACGGCCAGGTCGGCCGGGCGGCGTAGATGAGGCGGATCGCGGTGGCGAGCGGGTGATCAAGCCGATCGTGTGGGAGGTCGCGGACGCCGCTCGGTGGAGGCGTGGTGGCAGCGGAGTCCGAGATGAAGCCGGCGATGACGGTCGACAGGGCAACCGTACCGGCGCGCGTAGATCGACGAGTGGGCCGGCGCGCGCGGGGCGGCTGTGGTTGGCCGCTGCTGGCGCGAGGTCGCCGGGTCGGGGCGATGCAGGAGTCCAGGTGAGAGCAGGGCGGTGACGGCTGTCGCAAGGCGATTGGCGGGCCGCTGCATGGACGGCGGATGGCCCTAATGGGTGGTCTCGGCGTGCGTGGCCGCCGGGTCAGAGAAGAGGCCGGCTTGTCACGCCAGGGTCAAAGTAGAGGCGCGCGGGGGCCGACGGCGGCGGCAGGTGACACAACCCGATTTTAAATCGGAAAACTAAAAAGAAAATGCCGATCAAAGTGACCAACGAGAGAGAAAACCCGAACATGTTAGAAAGGATAGAGAGGGATTCGTGGAATCGTTGATGATGTATTGTTTGAGCCTCATGGACATATATATAAGTACATGAACTACTTGAAATACAAGACAAGCCAGAATACTTTCTACTCTATCCTATGTTTCCAATACAATCACCTAAACGATGTATGAAACAGTAATCGTATCCTATGGTACGCGTTCCTTCGCGTGTGTCGAGTAGTGTCCGTGTTGGGTGCGGTGTCCTACACCGGCCGTGTTCGACGCCGGGTGGGTTCCGCAGCCGGGTTTAAGTGGACATGTGCGTACCTTGTGTAACTACTACACCGTGAAATCTCCCTAATAATAATAATATATATATATATATATATATATATATATATATATATATATATATATATATATATATATATATATCCCTCTCTCCCTATAATAATAAAGCACGGATTGACTTTGTCGGGTTCACCGTCACAATGCGCTTTCTTCTCATGTCATAATACGCTTTTACGATTTGTATGGACAAAATCGTATCTCTTCCTAATAATAAAGCACGGATTGACTTTGTCGGGTTCACCGTCACAATGCGCTTTCTTCTCATGTCATAATACGCTTTTACGATTTGAATGGACAAAATCGTAATATAAACGAGGTGGTACTAATAGCATGTTCGTCCGTCCGTTCGACCTGATTCGATCTAACCCTCCTGTAATTTTAGGTAATTAACCCGCAAAGTTTGTGTTTCGTTCCAGATTGGGCCTTTTTTAATGGGCCTGCAGAAAAACAATACGTGTAGGACACAGGAGCACGGGCTCCTCAATGCGTACGGTAGCGCCGCCGCCGCCGCGCGCCCGTTCCTCTTTGGCGGCGCCGCCGCCCTGCTCTCGTTCCCCTCCCTATCCATCTCAATCTTCTCCCGCACCACCACGATCTTCAACCTCCTGCTGCCGTATGTCTCCGATTTGGATCGGAGTCCGTGTTCCCCCAGGATAAGTGCTGCAACACGAATCCATGGCGTGCCCGACCCAGATTTCAGAGGGACTTGGCTGCCATTAGAAGGAGCCCTCGACCGGAATCTCCATTAAATCGCTTCATATCGCAACTTTTGAAGAGTCGTCCAGGATCGTCTCAGCCGAGTTCGCCGGAAGAAAATCCGCCGCCCAAGCGTACTACATCTGAGCCGGAAGAACATCCCCTGCCGAACATGCTACCCCAGAGGTATGTACTAGCTTTTGCCAAATTATTCTGTAAAATTTTCATCTACAGTCATAAAAAGTAATGTTCTTCTTGGTCTGGTCAGAAAGTACTGCACCTTTTTTCTGCAATCTTTGTATTTGTTCTGCTTGAAAAAATCTAGGACTGATCTCTCTGCCATTGTTCAGATCACATCTTCCTTTGCTAGAACACGTGAGCTGATTCCGACTTTGGCCTCAAGTTGCTCCCGTCAATGACAAGTGGTTAGTTTTATGGGGTTCACAATTGACCTTTTCAACTATAACACAATAGTCAGTGCATGAGACAGAGATAACTCATGTTGGATCGACACATCCATATCAGATAGCTATATTCAGCGCAAGTTATTGATATATTTCTTCAACTACCTCTCATTTACTGCATGTTGATTTTCTCATGAACTGCTTGCTGCAAATATAGGGAGGAGTGGGAGTGCTGTGTTCATGAAATTGAGTATCTCAGAAGAATTTGGTTTGGCACTTATTTTCCTCAACCTGTTATTCTTCAAATGTGCTTCCCATGGATTTGATAAATTTGGTGAGATAATGTTATGTGTCAGGTATGGCCATAAGATACTCATGAAACTTATTTTATTTTGCCTCACACAAGATGTATGTTGTTTAGACTCATGTACTGCCAGTACTGGTAGATCGATGATCTAAGGATCATATGAATGATTAATGGAGGATAATTCATATTCAGTTCTCCTCTCAATTTTTGTGGTGCCAAGCTTGATCTTTATCCATCTAACTGACTGAAAGTGCCTTCTAATCACTATTGAACGCATATGTTAGTTAGTTTGGCTGTATACACCACACAAAAAGTAAAAAATGAATTCTAGAAAAAATTAGACACAAATACTACAGAACCAGTGGACCCTCGAGAAACAAAAGGCACACCTAAAGGATTTTTTTCTTAACAAAATGTATTAATTTGACTATTTGAGTATAAAAAATGTGCAATCGCAATCTTGCTTTTTCAAGGAAAACAGGGGACTGCTACATACTCGATATGGATCGAGGCTAATTATTGATCTTCCAAGTTAAAAAATCTGAAAATAACTTTCATTTAGTAATGGATACATAGTCAAGAAAGGATGCCTTTCCCGAAAGATACAAAACAAAATCGTGTTCGTGTATGTCCGGCTGACAGATGAATCGATCTCCTTTCAAGTATCAACCCAGCAACCTTCGTGTACATACATGTGTGCATCAAGGATGCACGGGTCCATTGGCCTGCGTACCACACATCCCTTCACTAATTCCATCAGTATCATTCTTAACAAGGTAAGTATGATTCCCTAATCCCTGATTTTATTAATTGATCTTTGATGCTTCATCCCTAATGTCGTTATACCTTATTGATTCTATAAAAGATCTCAAACAGGAACATACCATTTTTGAGGCTACGATTCCTATAACTTGCCTTGTCAATTTGATAAAATTACATGTGTAATGGAGGTTGTAATTTATTACGGTTTACATTGTCAGAATGATATCTGTGTCATCTCTGAACATATGTATATATTTGGTGTGCCGGATTTTCTGATGTAGATGCTATATAAGAGGAGCTATTCGACAATCCTGCTCAAGTTGGTACGGATCAGATCGATTTTATTCAGTAAATATTTATGCTTGATAGATACAGGCCTCCCTCTTCTGTCCTTCTTTTCTCCATCCTCTACAGATCGCCAGCACATGTGAATCGTTCTCGTCAAGAGCATGCTTGTGACATCATTACTATATGTGATGCAGGGCAAAAGGATGCTGTCAGAATGTAAAAGCACATTTAACCATTTCCTGTTTTTTTCATTGCCTGTTTTCGCCGTCGTATACACTGCATCTCCCACTGTAGCGGACAGCCAAATTTGTATTCTTGAAAGTTTTAATCATTTCTATTGCAACTAAGTGTTCAAGTGCAATCTGTAGCCAAGTTCTCTTTGTTGTTGTGTTGAATTTTGAGGAAAGGCGGCCAAGCAGCTCGTGGCATCTGTGTCACGCCTGCTCTGCCGCTGCCTTGACCCGCCGACGACGTCGCCGGTTGAGCCGCAAGGGTGCAAGATCATCGTGGGGCCCGTTGCATGGGCTCCGAGTATGCTTGATTGCCATGTCGGAGGCGAAGGTGCTAGAGCTTGGTGGCGTGTTTGCATTTCTGGATGCATGAATAATTGTCAAGGAGGCTGAAGCCAGTGCTATTACAGTTGGACTGAAGGAATTGTATAACGTATTCTGAGGCTCCTTGGTGGTGGAGATCGACTACGCAGTGGGGAAATGAGCTAGGGGCTGATTCTGTAAGCAGATCATTGTCCTACCCAATTACTGTTGATATTAAATCTGCGCTGAGTAATTTTTAGGCATTATCACATCAGAACTGTCAAGAGGGACAAACAATGGGCTGGCTCATGAACTAGCCAATGATGCTAAAGCTCATGGAGACCTTGTGGTTGCGTATGGTGTCCCGGACCAACTCCATGATCAGCTCTGGAAGGAAAACAATGCAGCCTTGACGTCGGCCTAAGTCTTGATGTAATCCTCAAAAAAGATACTGCTTGCAGACATGTTATACATAAACATGCATGTTGTAGGTCTGTTAATTTTAATTTTGAATACTGAGGTCTATTCAGATGCCTTCCTTACTCTTATGGCTAAAAAAATCTAGCAGACAGTGACTGAAATTTGTTAGTTTCACTCAACGTGCTGCTGCTTGATCCTGGTGTTGAGTAGGTAATTTTAATTTTGAATACTGAGATCTATTCAGATGCTTTCCTTACTCTTATGGCTAAAAAAATCCAGCAGACAGTGACTGAAATTTGTTAGTTTCACTCAACGTGCTGCTGCTTGATCCTGGTGTTGAGTAGGTATATGCATTGAATTTTCCATTGTGCCAAAACTAACAAATTAGAATCTTCCAATTTGGTGCTACCATATTTCAAAGTAAGAACACTATGATGCAAAGGAATCTTATTATGTAGCCATATGTAATCTCAGTTTGTTGCTATGTATAAACTATGATAGGAGTAGGCCCATATAGATGTGTATCCATTTTTGCCTTCTACTGATCTATGACAATGGGGATGTGCTGGACTAAGTGGCCGTTGCTATTGAAGCAAAGGAGTGGAACTCACAATTTTTCAATCAGTGGAGGTTATCTTTCATATGGATTTTATTATTAGATACTTGCAGATGTGTGTCACTTCCTTGGATCATGTTTGATTCTTAAAATTTTAGATGTTTCATGTAACCATCAATTATGCTACGGGCAGTCCCTGTACATTATTTTTTAGCTGCTCTAAAAAATTATCTCGGTTTATAAGCATCATACATTTTAATGTATAAGTAAGATTATGAGTTGATCCAGTGCCGAAAACAATTCAGTTGAACATGTTTGTTCTAGCAGTTTTAGGCATCAATTCATCTGCCGATCGATTGGAGAAGCGTGGTTGGGTCAATTGTGGTCTTTGTCCACTATGCAAGAGAGAGCAAGAAACGGGGCCACACCTCTTCTTCAAGTGTCGTGTCACACTTAGGCTTTGGAGATCTATCATCGAGAAGCTTGGGCTACCTCACGTCAACATTACCGAATGGCATCTTGATGACTCCGTCAAGAAGTGGTGGGTCAAGCGAACCGATGACCGAAACCCGAATTGGCATGCCATGACCTCTCTCATCATGCTCACATCTTGGACCATTTGGAACGAGCGAAATGCTAGGGTATTTCGGCAAAAATTTGCGCCACCACCTATTCTCCTCCAAACCATCATTGGAGAGGCAAAGTTATGGATTACTGCCGGCGCAAAGAAACTAGGGACTATCATTTTGTGTGAGTAATTGTCATGTCGCTTGTATGGGGTGTCCTGTAAAACTCTAACTCTATTCTCTCCTTATTTAATAGATGAGGGAAATCTTATGCCTCCGTTTCGAAAAAAAAGTTTGATTCCATGTGAAGTCTATGATTGATTTTTTCTGGGATTCTTCAGGTTTGATTGGTGAAGTTACATTCAGCAAAGAAGATATGTTTATTTGTAGGGAATTTTTGTAGGTACAATCCATCCAACCATATATAAGTCTGATATTCTCATTCTTTAACAATGTGTACATGGCCTCTACTCTGTCATGTGTTGGAAAAAGACTGGGACATATATTGTTGTTTGTATAATCTTACATTGTAAAATAATTTGTGGTAACAAACATGTCAACAAGGGCGCAATTTTTTCTACACATAATTTCAGAAGTACTCCCTCCATTGTTAAATATATGACGTTTTGGTAGTTTAATTTGAACCACCAAAACGTAAGGAAATAGAGGGAGTACTATTAACTTATTTGGCTGATTTCTGAGCTACGGAGGAGAGCAAATATTATTCATGGTATATTGTAATTAAGAAAGAATAGTGATTTAATGGTAAAAAAATACATGATAAGTATTTGCACCAATACAATATTTATGCCACTAGCTTGATTCTCGCACCTTGCATTCTCCTGTTGCAATGCACGGGCATTTTTGCTATCTCTCCCTAATAATAAAGCACGGATTGACTTTGTCGGGTTCACCGTCACAATACGCTTTCTTCCTGTGAATTTACGCTTTCAGTTTTTCACCTATATTATTTTCGCTATCCGAGGTGGTACTATTTATAAGCCTTTTCGTATGTGTAGTTAACAGTTCTTTTGTTGGACGTCGTTTTTTTAGATCTGGCCCACCCCGGATCCTGTGTGTGTTTGAATATAAAAAAAACAGAGAAAACAATTGGCCAACGCAGGGATTCAATCCTTGGTCTGCTAGGTGTGTGCAAACGCATCATACCGAATAGGCTAGACTCGTGAGTGTGCTAACGTTGGCGTCTGGTGGCATCTGGCCTTTCAAGAATAGAAGACCACGCGTACTCGGGCCGAAACAATGGGTCCGGGCGTGCTAGGCCGGCCGACTGCTGCGACCGACGGTACAAACATTGGGGAGCAAGCTACTGCTTCGGAAATTAAGCAAAGAATATGGCATGAATAAGAATTGTCCTTAACGAAACAAATGAAGGGGAGAGCAATAGCTATTATGCATAATTAGGCCAGCAAGAAAAGAAATAGACATTAATTGCTAATTACATGAGAAATAAAGAAGGAAGGAGAAAGAAAAGAGAGAGGAAGGAAATAGACGGTAATTATGTAGAGTCGGCAAGAAAGGAAATAGATATTTTGCCATGAGAAATAAAAAAGGAAGGAGAAAGGAAATAGACTGTAATTATTGTGAGCGCCATATTAATCGCATGAGTAATTAATAGGCCGGCAATTTGGATTCCTCACATGCATGATATAAGGAAACAAAGATAAATAAAATAGACACTAATTGCATGATAAATAAAGAAGAAAAGAGAAAGGAAGTAAATAGATGGCAATTACAGATTTTTTTTGAAGGAGGTGCGGATATCAATGGCAGGCGTGTAGTGCCCCATTCATATCTTATGAATAAAACGATGTGGCGTCTTTTTCGTGCTTGATACTCACTAAATTCATGCCATTTTTTCTTTCGTTGCAACAGAGTGTGACATGTTTTCCTTACACTTATAATCCTTACTAAATTTGCGCCAAATTTATAACACATTGAACGTTATATTTGCGCATACAGTCCCCGCTAAATATATGTCAATTGTTTCAACTGTTGTAACCCGTGGGCATCTGTACTATTTTTTATATTTATATAAATGGAGGTATAATCTTATTAGTCCTCCCATTTCGTATGTCCATGGCATTTTTCATATTGAGCTAGGCTATTCTACCGATCATCTGTCCTGGGCCACTTGGCCTCTGCCCCGTTGGTCCGTGTAGCATTCCACCAATAGAAAACACAGTGCCCTGCCAACCTATCCGTGCAACCCGGCCCAACAAATCAAACCCGCCATCCCGTCTAGGATATGAGGCAAAAATCGTTGACCTCTAACTCACAACCTGCACAGTTTTTTGTGTTGATCGTGTTAGCCCACAAAAAAGGTGTTGATCGTTTTAAACTAAAGTTAAATTTGGTGGTTGTTTGTGTCCTTCACGGACTGGTACTTAACTATTACCATGTAAATCCGGATAACACAAACACAAGGCGCAAGCATTAGATTGTGCAGATGTGTCCGGGATCTCAAACGCGACCGTTCGCTGGTCTTTCCATGCAGGCGATGCAATTTTATATTGGTTCCAAGCTCAGGTGGAACGTTCGCTGTGTAGTGAACATCGTGACTGACATGATAATAAAGAAAAGAAGTGGCAACAAGGAGGGAAGCACTAGGGGTGATAATTTGTTTCTCCCGTTGCAACGCACGGGCACTTTTGCTAGTATATATATATATATATATATATATATATATATATATATATATATATATATATATATATATATATATATATATATATATATATATATATATATATATATATATTATAATAAAGCACGGATCGACTTTGTCGGGTTCACCGTCACAATATGCTTTCTTCTCATGTTATAATACGCTTTTACAATTTGTATGGACAAAATCGTAATATAAACAAAGTGGTACTAATAATTACGTAAAAATTGTTCAGCGTACGTAAAAATTCCTGCGCTTGGCGTTACACTAGCTTCATGGGCCTTCAGAAGCGCAGTTGGCTCTCTGCGGTGCTGGGGTGCTACTCACACAAGCCATCGATGAGCGCTCCGGGTAGGCCGGCCTGTTTAGCGTTCAGCCATACCAGGTTTCGGAAACCTTCTATGATCTTCCAAGCCGGGTTTTTTTCCGGTTTTGGGAACCTTCTAGAAGGTTCTTGAACCGGTTTTTCTTTTTATATTTCTTTTTCGTGTTTATTTTTTATTTTATTTTCTTTTATCTTGATTTTTTCCTTTTTCAACTAATGTTTCAGAAATTTGAGAATGTCCTATTTTTAGTTATTTGTTCAAAACTTTCATAAATTTTACAATTTCAATTATTTTGCTTATTTTCAAATAATGTTCAATTTCAAAAAGTGTTCGCCTTTTCTTTCTTCTTTCTTTTTTTCCCTTTTCAACTAATGTTTCACAAATTTGAGAATGTTCCTGTTTTTAGTTATTTCTTCAAGAAATTCATAAAATTTTACAATTTCAAATTTTCTTGCTTACTTTAAAATAATGTTCCGAATTTCAAAAAGTGTTCGCCTTTTAAAATTTTCTTCACAAACTAATAAATGTTCGGTTTATAAAACATGTCTCAGTTTTCAAAATTAAAACAATATTCAGGTTTCAAATTTTTTTCATAAACTCAAAAATGTCTGTGTTATAAAATTTTGTTCACGAATTAGAAACTGTTCGGGATTTAAAAAATCCATCTTCAAAAATTGTTCTCAAAATTCAAAAAATGTTCCCGTTTTTAAAATTTGTTCAAAAATTCAGAAAAGTTTCATGTTTCAAAATTTTGTTCACAAATTCAAAAACGTTTGTGAATTTTAAAAAACTGTTCTTGTTTTCAAATTTGTTCATAAATTCAAAAAAAATCATGTTTCAAATTTTTTCTCAAATTAAAACATGTTCGGGAATTTCAGAAAATGTTCTTGTTTTCCAAAAAAATTGAGAAATTCTGAAAATGTTTCCTTGTTTGAAAATTTTCATTTAAACAAATGTTTACAAAGCTAAAATTGTTTCTGTTTCATAAAATACTCAGTTTTGTTTCATTGCGTTTGAAATTCTAGAAATATGTCGGATCGATGCTGGATGTTGATTTTTAAATCTTTACGCTGCTATTTGTTCAACAACCTTCGTTAGCTCAACTGGTTGCGGCGCGTGGTCTCTTCCACGAGATCTTGTGTTCGATCCCTTCGATATATATTGAATCGCATGTTGGCTTTGCACGTTCCACATGCTAATAAATTAAAAAAATAATGCTATGAATTTTTGTAGCAGATTAATGCAAAAGCGTGGATTGGAGTCTTAGCTCGGTGAGGGAGAAATTTCCAATTATTCAAACAATATACTAATTTAGATACCGTCAATAATTTAGACATTGCCCCTTATCTGATTATTTTGTTGGCCACAGACCAAGATCTATGACATACGTGGACGCGAACCAGATGTTGCCAACTCTTGCATCACCTTGATGAGGTCATCGGAATGCCGTCCCCAAGTAAAAATGTTGTCACTTAGTTAGCATCATCCTTACAAGTTTAGAGCAGCGAGCCTCCAAAGCTTCGTCTTCCACCTATTTTCTTACCCGCCGTTTCATAAACAGCGTTATATTTTTTCTAGACTTTCGTTGCAACGCACGGGCATTTGTGCTATCTCTCCCTAATAATAAAGCACGGATTGACTTTGTCGGGTTCACCGTCACAATACGCTTCTTCCCGTGATTTTACGCTTTCAATTTGACTTTAAAACATATTCGAGGTGGTACTAAATTTCTAATGGTCCAAAAATCTATTTACGAAAACTTACACTTGGTCGCTGCATTGGGCCTCGGCGCGCCTGGGCCTCACCAATCAGACCCGTCCGATTTGAGGAGGCAAAAAATAGGAGCTGGCGTGGTGGATCGAACTCCCGACATGACGTACTAACACAAAGCCCAAGTCCGTCTGAGTTACATCATTGGTGTTAATAGAAAAGACTATTTGTTAACTTATTAAATAGTCCCACCTCGCTTGCTTATACTGCATCAGAACAACTTATATACGTTTATAATTTGATGTCAATTAGTCTCCTGAAGAATCAACGGACAGAAAGAAAAGTCATAAAAGAGGGAATCAATTTCGATATGGTCCAGGAAGGAAAGCATCACTGGCTATGGTGACACGGAGGAGAAATCGTAACATAATAGAATAAGTTGCTAAGCGCATATGAGGATTTGTTTCTCCCGTCAATATATTCTTCCACTCTATATGTTACCAGTGTCGTTGGTGTGAGATACAGAGGAGGGATGGAGAGTTGAAAGAGTACGAGACGGTGCATCTTGCTTGAACTGGGTGAAGGAGGGGCCACGTCTTGTTCGCTCCACACGTCGGCTATGGAGAGAGAGGAAGAGAGAAGCATGTGATCATGCCTAGGATGACCATGTCCTTAGTCCTTCCATACCCGACCTTCATGTGGCTACTCCCCTCTGTCGTACCATCTCTCCCCCGGCTTTGCATGCCCCAATACTGGTCCTCCTTGAGGCTGTGATGTTGGTGTCAAGGGAAGCATGGCTGCGTTGATGCAGTCGGTTTGCTCCTACTGTCGACGACAATGTTAACAAAAGAGCATCGGTCATTGTAAACTCTTTATGTGTTCTAACCGGCCATCTTATTTTTGAAGTGGGCAAGTATAAAATATGAATTCATATTAAGACAATGAATAATTTAACGGACTGAGAGATATAGCTCAGTATTTCACCACGACAGATAAACTCCTCAATATCACGTGAACTTTGAAATTTACTTTATACCCGTTGCAACGCACGGGCTCTTTTGCTAGTTATAATAAAGCATGGATCGACTTTGTCGGGTTCACCGTCACAATATGCTTTCTTCTCATGTTATAATACGCTTTTACAATTTGTATGGACAAAATCGTAATATAAACAAGGTGGTACTAATAATTACGTAAAAATCGTTCAGCGTACGTAAAATTCCTGCGCTTGGCGTTACACTAGCTTCATGGGCCTTCAGAAGCCCAGTTGGCTCTCTGAGGTGCTGGGGTGCTACTCACACAAGCCATCGATGAGCGCTCCGGGTAGGCCGGCCTGTTTAGCGTTCAGCCATACCAGGTTTCGGAAACCTTCTATGATCTTCCAAGCCGGGGTTTTTTCCGGTTTTCGGAACCTTCTAGAAGGTTCTTGAACCGGTTTTTCTTTTTATATTTCTTTTTCGTGTTTATTTTTTTCTTTTTTCTTGATTTTTTCCTTTTTCAACTAATGTTTCAGAAATTTGAGAATGTCCTATTTTTAGTTATTTGTTCAAAACTTTCATAAATTTTACAATTTCAATTATTTTGCTTATATTCAAATAATGTTCAATTTCAAAAAGTGTTCGCCTTTTCTTTCTTCTTTCTTTTTTTCCCTTTTCAACTAATGTTTCACAAATTTGAGAATGTTCCTGTTTTTAGTTATTTCTTCAAGAAATTCATAAAATTTTACAATTTCAAATTTTCTTGCTTATTTTCAAATAATGTTCCGAATTTCAAAAAGTGTTCGCCTTTTAAAATTTTCTTCACAAACTAATAAATGTTCGGTTTATAAAACATGTCTCAGTTTTCAAAATTAAAACAATATTCAGGTTTCAAATTTTGTTCATAAACTCAAAAATGTCTGTGTTATAAAATTTTGTTCACGAATTAGAAACTGTTCAGGATTTAAAAAATCCATCTTCGAAAATTGTTCTCAAAATTCAAAAAATGTTCCCGTTTTTAAAATTTGTTCAAAAATTCAGAAAAGTTTCATGTTTCAAAATTTTGTTCACAAATTCAAAAATGTTTGTGAATTTCAAAAAACTGTTCTTGTTTTCAAATTTGTTCACAAATTCAAAAAAAAATCATGTTTCAAATTTTTTCTCAAATTAAAACATGTTCGGGAATTTCCGAAAATGTTCTTGTTTTCCAAAAAAATTGAGAAATTCTGAAAATGTTTCCTTGTTTGAAAATTTTCATTTAAAAAAATGTTTACAAAGCTAAAATTGTTTGTGTTTCATAAAATACTCAGTTTTGTTTCATTGCGTTTGAAATTCTAGAAATATGTCGGATCGATGCTGGATGTTGATTTTTAAATCATTACGCTGCTATTTGTTCAACAACCTTCGTTAGCTCAACTGGTTGCGGCACGTGGTCTATTCCACGAGATCTTGTGTTCGATCCCTTCGATATATATTGAATCGCATGTTGGCTTTGCACGTTCCACATGCTAATAAATTAAAAAAATAATGCTATGAATTTTTGTAGCAGATTAATGCAAAAGCGTGGATTGGAGTCTTAGCTCGGTGAGGGAGAAATTTCCAATTATTCAAACAATATACTAATTTAGATACCGTCAATAATTTAGACATTGCCCCTTATCTGATTATTTTGTTGGCCACAGACCAAGATCTATGACATACGTGGACGCGAACCAGATGTTGCCAACTCTTGCATCACCTTGATGAGGTCATCGGAATGCCGTCCCCAAGTAAAAATGTTGTCACTTAGTTAGCATCATCCTTACAAGTTTAGAGCAGCGAGCCTCCAAAGCTTCGTCTTCCACCTATTTTTTTACCTGCCGTTTCATAAACAACGTTATATTTTTTTCTAGACTTTCGTTGCAACGCACGGGCATTTCTGCTAGTAAACAACAAATAACCAGACGAGCCTTTTATCTCGATCGATTCCCAGCTTCCGACGCATTAGGCCAGACTCGATCGGCTAACAAGAAATCCTAGGGCACTAGGCAGCAATTTGGCAAGGAAACTGGCAACCATGGAGCTGCTGCTCTCCGACGACGTGCTCGCTTGCATCCTCCGCCGCCTCAACCCGCGCAGCCTCGCGGCGTCTGCAAGGCGTGGCATGATGTCGTGGACGCCCGGAGCCTGCTGCGCGCGGACCTCCTCCCGCTCTCGGTCTATGGGATCTTCTTCGTGGAGGAGGTGATCCTGAGCAGCATGCGATTCTTCGCCCGCCCCCTGATGGAGCACAAAATCGCCGTCAGATTCGACTACCTGGACGAGGACGTCCCCCGCCCAGCCTACCACCATCTGGAAGTGCTGGATCACCGCAACGGCCTGCTCTTGCTCAGGGACTGGGTGGTTAACCCGGCGACCCGGCAGTGCACGCCCTTGCCCCCGCCCCCGCCTCTACGCGCGGGGATGGAAGCTTTCTTTGACACCAGATACCTTGTGTTTGATCCCGCTGTATCGCCGCACTACCATGTGTTTTCGATCCCTGAAGTCTCTCTCAGAACTGGTGAGCTGACCAAATTCACCGACGAGACGGAATGGCCGCCATCGCCGTACACGCTGACCGTGTTCTCCTCGACAACACGGAGGTGGGAGGTGAGGTCTTTTGTTCGAGAAGGAGAAGCGGCCACACGGACTACCATAGCCGACATCAACTTCTCTCCTCGGAAGCACCGCTACGCCGTCTACTGGCGGGATGCGCTTTATGTGCATTCCGAAGACGATTCCATTATACGGTATATATGAGCTCAACCCTCCTTTTTACTACTACTAGGACATTTTTCTCTAGCTACTAGTACCAAAAACATACGTCTGCTTATAGTAAGATCTAAGTATTAATTAACACGACATGCATGGGTCTCCTCCGATCCATATCATCTCTGCATGCAGCATAACCTTGTCCACCCATAAGTACCAAGTGATTCCATCTCCAATAGGACGTCAAGTGACATATCTAGAATCTCTTTACTTGGGGAAATCCATCAACGGCGTCTACTGTGCACTAATCTTTAACTGCTACGGATTTTTTGGCTACTTAATGATGATGAGGTATGCGGTCAAACAAAGTGGGTGCTCAAGAATGACGTGAGCATTCAACCACTCGTGGGAATAACACATCAAGACTTTGGCCTTCAAAACTATGGACTTTGGACTTTGCAAAACACTGAACCGATGGCGGAGCAGAAATTTGAATGGGATCCTGACGGCGGCATTACCCTTGAAGCTGACGCTAATTAAGGCTCCAATAGATCACTCTCATGATCATATTCGTACCCTAGGATTTCACCCTTACAAGGAGATTCTCTTCTTATGGACAAATTCCAAAAGAGTAGTAGCTTACCATTTGAACAGTTCCAAGGCTCAAGACGTGGGAAAGTTACTCGTACCATCGGTAGAAACGTCTTTTGCATACACACCCTTGTTGGATGGGGAAATATTAGGAAAATAGTTAACATAGCTGTTACCATCAAAGTGGTATATCAGTCAAATGTAAGATGATCCGTAACATATGTATACCGGAGTATCGGCGTTGATAAATTTTTGTCCCCTACCTTTTCTTGTATTTTATCTTAATTTAGTATGTGTGTTTCCACGATGTTCTGCAACCGAATGCTGAGTTTGTGCAACGAGGACACCATGCCATTGTTGGATGAGGGAATAATAAGAAAACAGTGTACGTACATGGTACTCAGCATTGACACTTCGATTTCCCACTACTAGTGGTATGAGGTATCAAGTGCGAGATGTGAAATTTCATATTGATCCGACTGGATAGCGCTTCATTTTTTAGTATCTTACCTTCTTTTTGTATTTTAATTTATTTATGTGTTCCCACGATGTCGATCGAAGTTGGGACCGAATGTTGAGCTTGCCAAGCAATGAGGAAACCATACTATCGGCGCCATGCACCACCTCGTTGGTGCTGCTGGTGTTAGTCTAGGCTTTGTTGTGGCTTGGACGAACGAGTTATGAATCATCTTTGTGTGCACCGTAGTTTAATCAGTGGCTCATCCTACACTAGGGGCGTGTTTGGTTGCTCGCATGGTCGTTTCTCACACCGCAGTGGCACGGATTTGGGCCGTTTGGTTTGGTGTCATGCATGGAATATTTGCATCGCACGAGTTTTAAAGCAGGCCAAAAGTTGGCCTGCTGGGAATGCTCGATCCCTGCGTTCTTGCAGGCCAGGCCCTGGCGAGCCAAAAGTTGGTTCGCGCCGCACGCGCGCGGAAGGGTGGGAGACGCCGAGACGCATCGAGTCTGCGCACCATAAATCCCCTCACCGCTCCTCTCCCACCACTCACACACCCCATCCAGAGATGCTATTCCCTCTCTCCTCTCACCGACGACGGTTCCTCCGCCGGTGGTAGATCGGATTACACCATCTCGTACTCCTTTGACTCTCTCCTCTCAACAACGTACGTCAGGAGATTGGCCGTGATCTTCTACGCCGCCATCGCATTCTGCCAGGCTCCCTCAATGGCATCAATGGCGGTAAGTGCTCGATCATCCCACAATCTTTGCTGTTATGGTAGATCTGTTTGAATCGGCACATTTCGTGTCTAATTTCTTACATGCACGGTACTTTGTTAGTGCTAGGGCGGATTTTAAGCACTAGGGTTCTTGTTCGTACGGCTAGGATTTTTGTTCTTCTTGTTGGTCGTTCTCATATGGGGTTCATAGATAGTAGATCTGGCACTATATATATTCCTCACATCTCGATTTATATTATACCGATTAGCCAGATTTGCAAGATTTTCCGATTTTAGTACTGTTTAGGGCCGATTCACACTAGGGATTTAGTAGCAGAACTGTTTGTAGGAGGCCGATGATGTATCAGTATCGTGTTGTATTTCAAAGGTGGGGTTTGTGAACCATGATGTCTGAACACAACTAGTGTTCATTCAACACGGTTCGCTTACACCATCCCTGGAGATCATGCGTGACTACTGCCACATGCAGTAAGTTTTCACGCACCATCTGAGGTTGCCTTTCCACATGCAGTAAGTTTTCGAATTTAGGATATGTTTGCAATTTTGCTGATGATTTAAAAGTAGGGTACAGATGAAGGGATGGCACTGTGGAACCTAGGTGCAAGATAAACGATCATTTTATCGTGTCCGTTGGTTCCACAATATCACTTGTTCATTTGTTATGTCCCCATTGTTCTATGAGGCAGCATTTCGTGTTAAATCTCTTGGGTCGATGATTAAATCTAGCCACATGGTTCTTTAAGGGGCTGGGTTGCAACAACAAAGATCGTGGTGCCTCTAACTTGGTTCAGTAACACTGAGTCCCTTTCAACTACTGCGAACGATGATTCGACAATACCTTGTGGATTGTGGGATGACATTTATCCTACATTTCTCTTGGTATTGTTGCGTCATCGTCTTGCAATTTGTGGGTTTATAAGGCATGTTTTAATTCTCGCTTACTTGTGTTTGCGCGCTCTCTCTTTTAATTCCCGCATACTTGTGTTTGCGACGATTCAATTCTTTAGCACCATGTCTTTCGGGGAGACGATCTTGTACTACCTGATGCCATTCAGATTGTTCTGAATTTTTTTTGGTAGTATAGATTCATCTCCCTTATCTGTGTGTGCTTCTCATATGAGGCTTCGAATTTTATTTACCATTTTTGCATACACCTATGATTTAATTTTGTGCCACCTTGTGATCAAGGAATGAGCTTTAGTACCTAGTGTTGTGCATGATCAGATAATATGCTATGCATGATCCCTGGTACTAAGGGATCATCTCTTGAGTGCTATGCATGCATGATCCCTCATGTGTTATGAGGCATGTTTTAACTCTCTGCTTTCTTTTGCAGTGCCTTGAGGAGGAGGATGTGCAAGCTTATTCCAAGAGGCCGACGGGTAGGCCAATGCAGGTTGGCCACTTCCATGACGACGTTGGCCCAATGCATTTCTCCAAGATGATCATGTCTGCTAGCCTGGAGTATTTGCCAATTCCCAACGGCTTCTGTGGCTTCATTTGCACTATCCCGAGGACCATCACGCTGAAGACGAACACCGGATGCAGCTGGAAGGTGAAGCTGAAAGAGATTGATGGAAGGATTTCCCTCGACCAAGGATGGGCAGGCTTTGCCATTGCTCACCAGATCAAGATCCGCTACCTCCTCACCTTCAAAGTCCTCAAGGGTGACGTCTACAAGATCTTCGACTTCTCCATGGTCGAAATCCTCTAGAAGTGCGGCCAACACGATCCAGCCCTTACATTGATCGGCAAATGAAGGTGATCTGGTCATGTCGTTATGTGGTTGTTATGGTTTCGCTTTGAATGTGATGATGTGAACTTGTTCGTCTGAACTTGTTGGTACTATGTTCTGTGGTGCTGCTATATATTGCAGCCTGGTTATCCCTAATATTGTTGCTTACTACTTTCATATTGCTGCTTAGTACTTTGTTCTTATATTTCTCATATGAGGGGGTAACCACACCTCTTGAGAAAGTGGTTATCAGGCCACGCCATATGCGATCAACCAAACAAGCAGTTTTGCTTCTGCAAGGCATTGTGCAGCCAACCAAACAATGTGCACAAGGTTTAACCAAAGTGCCAGAAATTAGCATTCAGGCAACCAATCAAAGTGTCTAACCAGGCCCAAACCCAATCTCCACTCAATCTTCCCCGGGGACAAAAATCAAGAAAAAGGAAAAAGTGGCCGGAACTTGTTTTACTGTTTTCGGTTGTTTCTTTCAATTCGGAAAAAGTGGCGTGTAGGTCCAACTTCGAATTTGAACAAGAAGCTTTCGTGATGTCTTCCATGCAAAAGAAAATTGTTTTTTTCTAAATGTTCCTACTTCAAAAGGAAAAAAATGAATTGAACAAAAAATGTAGAAAAATAAAATCCGAAAAAATGCAGTGACTTTGATGTCAGGGACTCTTTTTATTACTGAATATTCTAAAAATGTCATACAAGGAAATTGCCCAGGGAAAAAGTCATACAAGAGATCAAATAACGTCTTTATCCATTTTCCTGGACTATCGTAGTTTTTTGTTGAAAATGTCTTCAAGTAGTTGTTATACCTTGTTATTAAACAGAGGAAAACAAAACTGTTTGTCAGTATATTGAAGCATCCACAAAACACATAATGAAAAAAAAAACACTTTTAAATTGCAAAGAATGGAAAAAATGATCTGAATGTGCTAACATTTTTCCTTGACCATAAAGTGCTACTCCCTATAGAATTGAACATTTATATTTTTATTTAAAGTGAACATTCCGTGTTGATCGTAATTGAAAAATTAAATTTCATCCATTTTAAAAGAAGTTTATTATATAGAAGCATTCCAAAAGAGTTATTGAAGGGAAATGAATATAGAAGGTAGTCAGATGTTTTGATGAAAATAAATCACAAAGTACGACAGATGTTTAACAGAGAGGTAGAGAGCACAAAAACTGCCTAATTTGTAAATTAATGGTAAGCAGGAGAAAAAGATTCTATGAGTAGTATACCTGCATTATAGATCACTACCTGATAGTAGTTGTCAAACTGTTTCCTTAAGTTGCTCATTTCGATAGTCGGAAGCCCTGTTCAGAAAATATGTGTCAGGAAATTAGAAAAAAAAAGTTTTGGAGCTGAAAATGTTGCTCTTGTATGTCATGTTTCCTTAAGTTGAAACAAACTAACAAACGAGTAGTGAAGAACATTTAAAACAAAATGTGGTGTATTACATGTTTCTGTAGGAATGTTTTCACCACGTCGAGTTGAATTTCATTGTGACTGCAAGTAACAAGTTCATAGAAGAATTTCTCTCGTAGTGCTTGTATGTCAGCCTGTACAAATCAAAAAAGTATTCTTGAGAATCCTTGCAAACCTATTCTTTTGTACCACTTGATATATTTCAATATGAAGATCCCAGAGTCGCACCTATTTTGATATAAAAACAAGTAAAAACAAATGAAGTGCAACCTCTACAAAAAGTTGTTTCAAATTAGTAGCCACTACTTGTCATTTATGCATGGCAAGTGAACCTGAAAAAACAGTCATGCATAGGAATGAACAAAGTTGTAAGAATGCAAAAAAAGCGGTCTGAAGATACAGATTGAGCTTATGAAAAATGTATTTCTGCAAAAGTAATTACCACAGAAGCACTCTGCAAGTAGATACCAATTGATTCCTCATCAAACATCTTAATGCACTTGGAATGGTCGAGCATGGGGTCCATTAGCTTTTTCTGTGCAAGTTGAGTTGTACACGATTAGGGACGAAGAAAGATAAAAAAATATGGAAATAATTTACGATTTTGGGAGTACTATTTCTCACTATATCTTCTCTACTGAAAACATGTGTTATAATATCGTGCTTTTTTAGTAGTCCCTATCTTCCTTTGAACATTTGTTCTTTATTCATTTATTTTGAGAAACAGTCCACAACGTGTGGGCTTATCCAACCTCCTGGCATCAATGATAGGGTTAGAGTTCTTTGCTCGACACAAATGCTTTCACATTCAAATATCCTTGGGCTACAAAAAAAGATTAAAAACAGAAAGATCAATGAACTGAATGCTAATGTCAAAAATACCATGAAGAACAGCCAAAATCATTTATGAACTTGCCGAAAACAATCTTAACCTTGGCTCCAATGATGAGATGGGAGAAGTCATTGTTGTGTAGAAATCATTCTTTATTGCATTTGAAAAAAGTAATTGCCGGGTAGCAATAATAGGCTCCAGATGGTGGGCACTTTGGACTGGAGAAATGTTTTTGTGTACTTAAAATGATGTTTTCACATTTCTAGATTTATTCCTCTTGGCTGCTTCTGCTTCATGTTGGTCTAGCGCTTGAACTAGAAGTAGATCTACCACTGGTGTACCGAATGTTTGTGATGGAGCTCTGGGAGGTTCAAACTGCAATAAACTCACAGCACTTTTGCCTCCAAAAGAATGTGTTGATGTGGAAACATGTGTGGCTAGAGAAGAGTTTTTGCTCATAATGAACCTTGTTGGTCGACCTACTATTAGAGGAAAAAGGTAACTAGAATTTGGTTGTTGAGCAACTGGAGTTGTAATCACATCTTGCAAACAATCTGTTATATCATTGAAGCTTGGATATTCTGATAACAAATGTTCATTAGAAGAATAGAGTGTGGTTCTTTTTCTTGCGCCCGTTCATTGAGGGATAGACCCCAAGATGGCATTTGTTTTCCTGGTGCTTGCACAACATTGTTCCGCATGGCTTGGGGATCAGAATTGAAATCATCTAGGAACACTTTATATTGCTCACTAAGAGGATGGTTGACACAATCTGTTTGACATGCAGAAAAGAAGTGACCATGCAAGTAAAAAAATTATGGGATAAGTGATTTGAAATTATTTGTGGGTTAACAAAGGGAGAGTTAGAAAAGAAAACCTTGTAAATTTTCTCCTGGTTTAAGGAATCTGAAAAGTGGTAGACTGAATTTTGTTTCAGGTGATGTCCTTTTTATCTTAACTGTTTGTATCTCTCATAATAAGCCTGCACAAAGGAAATTCAGTAAAGTTGCAGCAGAAAAGATAATGTAAGAAAAATTCAAACTAATCTTGAATAATTAGTAAGAAGAAATGAAAACTATCAAACTTGTAATTACCTTGAATGAAATCCATCAGAAAGTTCGTTGGTTGTTGTTCTAGGAGACTTTGTTGTTGACGTAAATCAGCCAAAGCTAATTCCTCGTAAGATGGGCAATTTGTCTCTGGGAACTCAAATTCCATTTCTGATTGAGGGAAGTTAGTTATTGTCAAGAAATTTTTGATGATATCTTCGAAAACTTGGTGGGTGTAGCTGTTCTTAGCAAAGGTGTCATCCTTCGGGGAGCTAGGTAACTCTGGAACTTTTTCTTTTAGAAAAGGAGGATGACCCCCAGCCTCTGCATCTGGGAGATGCATACGGCCACTTTATTGATTATTCTCGAGGACCTTACAAAGTATTACAACAATATGCCTGAATCCGCCATCTTGGCACCATATGCCACTACTCCTATCCATATGATGAAGGGGTGCTACCTGGGCCAAATACCCGGACCACTCACCTAAGCCTATCATCAAAAGCCAGAAGCCCCAGCCGAGCCACATACCAGGTCTGAGGCATAAACTGGTCTGACGCACTCACATGTGTCGTCGCCGCCATCTTTCACAGGTCCGTCTTCAGAGTAGATATTCAGGCTTCTACCTTGTCAGGCCACCCTGCCATCGACGCCACCATGATGCCAGACAACTGCCTCCACCTGCGCGAGTCCATCACCGCGCATCGGGCGCCGAGTCTCCACTGCACCACGCCGCCGAGATCCGCCGTCATCAATGTGTAGGATGAAGCACCGCTCCACCAAAAAGGCGCCCACTGGTCCCTTGATCCTCGGCTGCTGTCACCGACCCCATACTGAGCCCGCCACCACACTGCCCTCAAGGCGACGCCTTCAAGAAGGTCACGGCGCCAAGGACGCCGCCGTCGCCCACCGGAGTTAGGTTTTCACCCGAGAAGCAAGGTGGTGGGGGGTGGAAGGGCAGACCTTGACCGACGTCTCCATGAAGAAATCGGCGCCCGCGTCGTCGTCGCGGCCGGCTGGAGCCGACCAGGGGTTTGCCCCAATCTGGATCCCGACCACCAGAATCACCCGCAACCCAGAGGCAGGCCAGCCACGCCGGCACAGCCAGGGACCGTCGAGGGTGAAGCACACCGAGCAGGGGAAGATGGCCAGCAGCCAGATCTGACGCCGCCAGCCACCAGGGCAGCCACGCGAGGTCCCAGCCCACCGGAGATCCGCCGGCCACCTGACCAGATCGCCGGCACCACGCCCACCCCACTGCTCACCGCAGGTGACAGGGGCCTCGCCGGGGGCCGCCGCCCAGATCCAAGACCCTCCGATGTGAACCAGAGCAGCGCATGCCCCGCCGCCGCAGTCCCCGGCTGCGCCATGGGCCTTGCCCGGCGGCAGCCTCGTGCGGCGGCGAGGGGGAGAGGGGAGGGAGAGGGGCTACTCCGGCGAGGGAGGAGTTGCCCCCGAGACGCCCACTAGGGGCGGCGCGGGGGAGGGGACGGGTAGAAACAAATACTGACTCTGGAACTGCTAGTACAAAGTTTTATAGTTGTGCGTGAGCAGTTCTTTCGCAGTAGGTTGGTGTAGTTGTGCTTGTAGATGACGAAACTGAAACAATGTTGTCGATATAACTCATCAAGGTAGGGGTGTGGTTGCGAACTAGGCCTTGGAAGAACTTCTGCGTGTTAATTTGAAGGATCAACTTGTCCTGTTTGGTTGTCAGTTGAAGGATTTAATAGATTAATTCAGTAAATAATTGTGAAAGGACAAAAATGTTTTTAAAAAATAAATCTGAAAATACTGACATGTGTTTTAGTAATGTGTGGGAATGTCATGTAGAAGCTTGTAAGAGTAGAAGCTTTCTGTATCATTGAATGGAGTGCATGATATGTGCTTCAATTGTTTTTGTGTTAAAACTAATTAGCTTAGAACACATAGGGGAAAATTGGGATTACACATAAAAAAGAAACAAAGCCCAAGTGTGAAGGCATTACCGGCCGGTAGTCTGCCAAATTCAGTACTTCTTTCGAAATTAGTGTCAAGAGCAATGAATGTTTTCAATAAGTTCGCTGGCCATAAATGAAGTCTTGGTAGACTATTTGGTATCTTGAAATCAGACGCTGTAAGGAACTCAAAAATATGGAACCTGTAGTAAGGAAAAAAACATTAGGTTGGCAGTTGAAAAGTATATTGAGGAAATGCATGTTTAAACTTTTATAAAGTGGCAATTTCCACTTGTTGTTTGGAAAAAAGACTTACCACCAAAAGCAGTCTGCACCCTTCAGGCTAACTGTCGATTCCTTTCGAAAGATTCACTTTTAATTTTTGGATGGAAGCTAGTAGGTAACTTAGGGCGAACAAACACCAGTCATGCTTGTGCACGAACTTTGTGTCAACAATGCCACTGTAGTATTCTTGACTGGCCAATCCTTGAGAATTTGGGGCAATTACAGTTGACAGTACAATTAGCATAAAAATCCTGGAGAATGCTTCGTTAGGTACATCATTTGCATGATTTGAATGAAACTAATTCGGACTGACGCTATTTTTATGCAGAAATAAAAGTTCTCAGAATGGAATGAAACTTTTTGAAGAATTATTTTACAATAAAAGGAAATTACTAGAGCCAAGAACCACTAGAGGGGGGGCCCTGATTGAGCACAACCCACCAGCCCCCCCCCCCCCCCCCCACCCATGGAGAAAAAAAATCAAGGAGGAAGAACTATCGCGTTTCACGAGACGGAGCCGCCGCCGCCTCCTGTTCTTCATTGCGAGGCCAGATCTGTTGCTAATATATGTACAAAGACATTACATACATACTCTAAATTCCAAGGATATTAATTACCCCCAAACATTCTAAGGAGGAGAGTAGTACAAGGAGCACTTGACATATGAGTGTGCTGTGTTATGTTGAGTACAAACAGAACTCAAGAGCAAACGAGGTGATCACTACTTATATTCTTGATCGTGGAAAGAGACTCGATCTCCAGCAAATTCACTAGTTGGTACTACTTGTTGATCATGCCAAGAACTCTATTATTTTTCTGCTCACTAAAATCTGTCAACAGTCGACAGCGCGGCGCTATATATAAAACTCCATGGCATATATATAAAACTCCAGAAGTTTGGAAGCTATACGCCATGAATGTAATCTCTCTCAACTACCTATCCCGTACCTTTTCTATCTCTTTCTCTTAATTGTTCTCCACGACAGATGGACGTAACCGGATGCATGAATCCTAGCGAGCGATCGTCCTGCTGCCTTGTAATCCACGACAGGCGATCAATATATATACAGCAACGCCAACGCGGCTCTCCCCCTGGAGAGTAGGTAGGAACCAGCTTCCAGCGATCCATCTAAGACCATATATAATGGCAGCGAAAATCCGTCATTCGACTCTTCTTCTTCTACTACTTGTAGTAGCTTTCTTCCTACCCCTGGTCTGTTCCACGGAGTTCGTCCACCTGTACTTCAATTACACCATCGACCCCTACACCAAGAACTACGCAGACTTGAAGAGAATACTGGTGAGGAACCAGCCTGAGCTGCGAGTGCTGACGAGCAGGGCGTTGGCGGTTCGACGCCTCAACTTCTATGACCTGCCGGCTCGAGTGATTTTATGCCACCTCAACGGTGAATGAATCCAGCTTAATTTCAGATCCGTTCGCTTTTCGGCTTTTCAGTTCAGTTGTAGTTGGACCATCCTCTCTGACTTGGTTTACTCTCTCTCCTTTATATTTATTTACGGAAGGTGATCTTCCCCAGGACAAGTGCGTCGTCGCCTTCGCAGACGACGATATCTCCGCCATGGGCTTCAGGAACTCCACCGGGCACTGGCACTGCATAGGAGGCTTCCGGTTCGCGGGCTGTACAGTTCTCCCCTTCGGGGAGAATTACGGCGAGCTTCTAGGAGAGGGTGGCCACGTAAACCTCCCGTTGGTACCGCTCGGGAGGGAGGCGGCGAAAGAGGGAGTGCGCCTTCTGGCAAGCTACTCATACTCCCCCGGCGGGGACCTTGGACCGGCTAAGCGAGGCATGGCCAGGTTCATCGTCATGATAGCCGAAGCAGCCCGTTTCCGGCCCGTCAGCAACAGGTTGGCGGATCACTGGGAGGAAGAGACTTACATGCTCGAGGTTGAGGCAAATTTCTGTATAAACTGGGGGAAAATGTCGTTTTTACTTATTGACTGGGATAAAACAACCGGGCGTACAAGCTGGGGAAGGGGCCATTACACAGCGGCTCAAGAGCTGGAGCGGGAAACAGGAATTAAGAGCCAAGGAGATGTTTTACGCGTCCTAGACCTGCTGGTGAGGCCAAGATCAGGTTACACTGTCCCCAACTAACTATAAGATTCCAAGACAAAGAAAGTACAATATATATATATATATATATGCATGCAGTAGTAGTAATGTACGTGTGAGGCTGCAATGAAGGACTAGTACAGGCTGGGTGCTGAATTTGTTCATTTGATACTTTGGTATTAGTGTTCAATCTCTAGCTGATTTTTTGATAAATCATTAGCTAAAAGTGCTGACGGTCATATTTAGATTAGACTGTACATCAACAATAGCAGTTCACCTATTGAGTACGCAGTGAATTGAGAGATTTAGTCTGCTCTTGCAAACAAACAAAGGAATCATAATTGCTTTCTGAAGGAGAAAAATATACTTCAAGATCAAAGGAGGAAATAGTGTTGCAGATGAAATTATAGTATAAACGTGGAAGGTTAGAATTCATAGTACTCGTGTACCTCCTAATTTGTTAATTGGTTAAGAATGTAGTAATGCTATACTAATGCAGATTCTTTAATATCTGTACTTTGTCTTTCCCGTGTCCCTAAAATAGTCAGTTAATTTCAGCATCCAATGCAAGGGTTCACATGTTAAAACATGGGTAGGCATCGAACAATTGTTTTAGTTAGTTGGCAACACTGACAATCTTCTTAAATTTATAAAATATTGTATTTTATATCATTATCAGAGATCTCTCATTCTCTTTAGAATGCAGCGTTTTCTTTATAAATATCTTAAAATTGCCAGACACTTCTTGGTGCGCATGTTAAAGTCTGGATATCCATTGCATTATGTCTCGCTCAACTGTCCGGTTTATCAGTTTTAGTATTCCATCCTATTGGAATTCCTCAAAATTAGGCCATCTATTCTTATCTACACCTTAAAGGCATGAACGGAAGCAGAGCATTCTTCGGCGTGGCAAAGGCCGCTAAATGCTTCTAGTATTGTAGTAAACTGAAAGATGCTCTTGTCTGGTCCTTGAATAAAATTCCACTAGGCCTATGCGCTGTTGGACGGGGGTCATCCTCCTTTTCTAAAAAAAATGCGCAGTTGGACTAGGTTTCTTTTTGTTCAGTTAGAATCTTGATAGCGTTTTTCCTAGTAGTGGACTGATGATGTTGCCCATATAGTGTTAGATTTCATCAGACCAATCACCAAACTCGTATGGCAAACTCCGTTTGAGCTATTACACCATGTTTGGTACAATAAACTACAGATTTAACTCCAGGTTTTGTTTTGTTCTCTTCTGGCAGGTGCTATGATGGAAAACACAAACAAAGCAAACGGTATGTGACATCTCTTTTGCTCTGTATTATCACCCTGCTCTGCACTACAGAGCACTACACTTCTTGTATGCTGCTACATGGATGATTTGAGGAAATCCTGTTACTCTACCTTCTGCTATCTATCCTTAGTTTCTGAAAGCATGCATATACCATTATACTTTTCTTATTGTGAAACACGCTATCATGGACTTGTTCTTAATTTCGCTCTGCTTGCATGTATTTTTCCTCATTACTTGAAGAAATGAAGAGCCATTCTCGTTTCTACTGTTATTAGTTGCTTGAAAATATTCGGCTTATGCTTGTTGTTTTTCAATGTGCACATCAGGTGAAGCTGAAGCAATTCTTGCCAGGTCATAGGCCACTGCTGAAGGGATCAGGATGGTCTCAGAGTCGTTTAAAACTGAAGGCAGCACAGAGGTATCACATGTTTTTTTTCTTGATCCTTCAGTTAGGATTTTTCTTTTGCCTAACAAAACATACATGGCTGCTTGTATTTTGTTAGTGCACGAAACGGCGTCACTGCAGCCCAAGTGGATGAGTCGGCCGCCCACGTCGTAGGTGCCCCGGATACCAGCGGAGGTGACGTTGGAAACTATGATGCTCTTCTTTTACTTGTTTTTTGAAGAAGTTATAGCTTGCCGTATGTGCATGGTAGATTCAGTTATGCAAGTAGGTAGTATCTTGATTTCCACTGGACATGTAGCGATGGAGCTGAAAACAATGCTTTGCGTAGGTTCATGGCCCTGCCATGTGCTTGCTTCTGTCTATGTCCATGAGCAACAGCAAAATCAATCATTTAGTAGCATATCGTTCTTAGACCTTAATACTTGTCCTAGCAACTGGATATACCGGAGAATTGGGTGTCAAGCCAGATGATCTTAGCCTGGAGAAATATTTTGCTGCTAAAAGTCTTCTTTCATCAAGGTCCTTCCGTATAGATAAATATCATGGATATGCTGCATCAGTTACGTTGTGGTGAGTGGTGGGTTATAGTGGTTTGAATATTAACATGGATATGTGCCCTTCACTGTATTTGGTTATCAGTTTTAATCACAAGACTGATGGTGAACATGTCCACTTCACTAAGTCAGAAGCCTCAGACTAAGATGATGATGATCAAAGCAATGCAGAAGAAATCGAAATGGGGCTGCGGAGGCGACTATGACAACATCATCACGGTGCTGCGGCGGCGGCGACGACGACGATGCCGACATCAACACCATCAAACACGGGCTTGTGGAGGCGCCGACGCCGACGACCTATACGCGTGCGTATATTGTGTGTGTGTGTATATATGTGTGTATTAATTAGCTATATCAGATATGTATGTTTGTCTGTACACATAAAATGTACGTATTATTAAATGCATGTATGTGAGTACTATGAAATGTATGTCTAAACTGAGATAGGTAGATTTCTATTTTTTTAAATCCTAATTAGTTACTAGTAGCGTGGGTGTATCATATATGTGCTACCACTATTCCATTAGTAGTAGCGCTGGTGTGAACTAGTAGTAGCGTAGGGCACAGGCGCTACTGGTATGTCTGGTTATCAGTAGCGTGGGGTAAAACACGCGCTACTGCTAAAAAATAGTTGTAGCACCGTAGCAGTAGTGTGGGAACCCACGCTACTGTTATGCAAAAAACCCACGCTACTGGTAATGTTTTTCCTAGTAGTGTACTCCTGCAATCACAAATGCGCTAAAGTTTGTGTCTTATGACTACGATATCCGTTCTGCAATCTGTTTTGGTTTGATTCAAAGTACACACTCTTAAAGTTTCTTCAACTTTATATCATAATTAAGTATTAAAGTTTGCATCAGAAAAGTTCTCAACTTCCAGTAGAAACTTATCAATTGATTAATTTCAGTTGTACATGTCTTCACGTGCATCAGCAGAATTATGCTGCGTTTTTCTATATATTTTTTTTTGAAAAGGGGGTTTGTCCCGGCCTCTGCATGCATCAGAACGATGCATACGACCATATTATTGATAATCAAAAGGTCCAACATAAGTCTTGGGGTCTAAAAGAAAAGAAAAGAAGGCTCACAAAGTGCATGAATGCAGAAACAGGATAGCCACAACCGGCAGGCAAAACATAAGATAGGAAACTAAACACCTATCCTATTACATGACCGCCATCCAAACCGAATGAAGATAGCCCTTGCTACCGTCTCCCATCAGATAGATCCAGTAACCAAATGCTCCCTGGCCTCCGTCGGAGTGAGTAGCGACCACATACAAATGACTGTTGTGGCCCAAAAATAACCTGCAAGAAATGAATATTTGTTGTTCTGTTAAAAACCAAGTCATTTCTGCAGTTCCAAACTGCCCATAATAAAGCACATACTCCTACACGGATATGTCTCGCTGTTTCTGCATCAATCCCATCTAGCCACGTCCCAAATAACGTGTTGATAGAATTTGAAGGAGTGATATTAAAAGCTATGTGGACCGACCTCCACAATTTTTTTGCCAATAGGCAGTCAAGAAAGAGGTGTTTGATTGATTCATCACTATCACAGAAACTATATCTTTTAGATCCAGTCCAGTTGCATTTTGTCAAATTGTCCTTAGTTAGAATGACTTATTTATGGACAAACCACATAAACACTTTGTTTTTTAAAGACACTTTGACTTTCCAAACATGTTTCGAATGAGGAATAGCGCTAGCGTTGATAATATTCAAATACATGGATTTAACCGAAAACTCACCATTCTTAGTTAGTTTCCAGCGCAACTGATCGGGCTGTTGAGAAAGGTGGACATCCATCAATCTTCTCACAAGATGGAACCATGCTTCCCAACGGTTTCCCGCTAGCGTCCTCCTGAATTGAATATTAAGATGATTGGACTGTAATACTGTTGCAACGTAAGTGTCTCTTCGCTGAACAATATTATAGAGAGAAGAATATTGGAGTGCAAGGGGTGTCTCCCCTAGTTATGTATCCTCCCAGAATCTTGTGGAAGTACCAGTTCCAACTACAAATTTTGTTCTGTTAAAAAAGACTGATTTCACTCTCATCAATCCCTTCCAAAAAGGCGAATCAGTCGGTCTTACTATCACCTGGGACAAGGTTTTGGACTGAAGGTACTTATTACACAGAATCTGGGCTGATGTGGCATCCGTCTCTACAGATAACTTATACAGCCACTTGCTGAGAAGACATATGTTCTTCACCTCCCGAGACCCCCTTGATCTTTCGGCCTACAAATGAGCGAGTCTGTATTTTCGTTTTAATTAATCGCTCTGCCAGAAGAAGCGCGATCGATAGAAATCTAGCCTTTTTTGTACTCTAACTGGTACTTCAAAAAAGGACAAGAGAAACATAGGCATACTTGTGAGAACCGAATTAATCAGAATCAGTCGTCCTCCGTATGACATAAGCTTGCCCTTCCAGCAGCTCAGTTTTTTTCAAATCGATCTTCAATGCACTTCCACTCTTTGTTGGAAAGCTTGCGATGGTGGATTGGTATACCCACATACGTGAAGGGTAAAGACCCCAATTCGCATCCGAACAATTCCTTGTAAGCTTCTTGTTCTTCTTTAGCTCTTCCAAAGCAGAACAATTGACTTTTATGGAAGTTAATCTTTAACCCGATAATTGTTCGAACAAGCACAATACAAGCTTCACGTTTCTAGCTTTAGCCAAATCAGCCTCCATGAAGATGATAGTATCATCAGCGTACTGTAGGATAGACACTCCTTCGTCAACTAAATGTGGAATGAGGCCACCTACCTGTCCATCATCCTTAGCCCTTCCTATTAGGATTGTCAACATGTCAACCACAATGTTGAACAGAATCGGTGACATCGGATCTCCTTGTCTCAGACCCTTGTGTGTCTGGAAGTAATGACCTATGTAATCATTCACCTTGATTCCAACACTCCCTTTTTGCGTGAAAGAATCTACCTGGTCCCTCCAGGACTGATCGAATCCTTTCATACGCAGGCCTGCTGAAGAAATGGCCATTTTACCTTATCGTACGCTTTCTCAAAATCCACTTTGAAAACCACCCCATCTAGTTTTTTCGTGTGGATTTCATGGAGCGTTTCATGTAGGACCACAACCCCTTCTAGGATGTTTCTGTCCGGCATGAAAGCAGTTTGAGACGGCTGCACCACAAAATGCGCAATCTGTGTAAGCCTATTAGTCTCAACTTTGGTGAAAATTTTAAAGCTGACATTAAGAAGACATATCGGCCTATATTGCTCAATCCTCATGGCCTCTGTTTTCTTAGGAAGCAAAGTAATTGTCCCGAAGTTCAAGTGAAACAGCTGCAACTATCCCGAGAATAGATCCTAGAATATTGGGAGCAAGCCCCCCTTAATGATGTGCCAGCACTTTTTATAAAACTCCGCCAGAAAACCATCCGGTCCTGGAGCTTTATTATTCTTCATTTGTGAAATTACTTCAAACGCCTCTTTCTCCGAAAATGGGGTTGTCAAAATATCGTTCTCATCCGCTGCTAGTTGAGGAACATCCTCAACCCTCAACTCATCCAAGGATACGAAATTATCCTCAGGAGGCCCAAACAGCTGCTTATAGTAATTGGTGATATATAATTTTAGGTTCTCCTGTCCTAAAATCGTCCCCTCATCTTGCTCAAGATGAAAGATTCTCTTCTTTCGATGCTTGCCATTCGCAATCATATGGAAGAATTGTGTGTTATCATTCCCTTGGACGATTTTGCGAACTTTAGCTCGCAGTGCCCACTTCAATTCCTCCTCACAAAGCAGTTCTTTCAATCTTATTTCCGCCTCCACTTTAGTTTCCAGCTCTCTGGTATCTAGAATCGAGGACTCGGCTTTTAAATCTAGGGATTGAATAAGTAAAAGGAGCCTTTCCTTCTCAGCCTTATATATCCCACTCAAGTGTTTGGCCCAACCACGTAAGAACTGTCTTAGATGCCTAATCTTATTCTGCCATCTCTCAACATTCGATCTCCTCCTGAATCTTTAGCCCATTCTCTTGCCATTAGATCCAGGAACCCTTCTCTTTCAAACCACGCTAATTCGAAAGAAAAAGTATTCTTGTTCCCCACATGCGTTGCCTCTCCCGAGTCAACCAATAATGGGGTATGGTCGGAGATCGCGCGAGAGAGTGCTTGGACCGTCATGAGGGGAAACTTCTGCTCCCATTCGACGCTAGCTAGGACCCGATCTAGCTTCTCAAGCGTCGGGATTGGTAACATCAAGAAATCTTCAATATATCATCAACTATAACTGTACATAGATGTATTTGATCAAGCTACTGTATTTTTTTTCAGGCATGAGCAGAAGGCTTCATGTAATTGTTTACAAATGCCTAATAACTTGATATGTATCCATTTCTTAGGCGGGGTACTACTAGTTTCCTTACTCCTTTCGTTGACTAGTCGCTCCCAAAGGTGGAGCACATGAGCATCTGCCATTGCTGCAATTTGTAGTGGGAGAATATTTTCTGCAATTCCAGGTTCTAAATGCAAGATAATCGGATGGTGTTGTAGTTCTACTCCCTGAACAGTTCAGATTCTATTACTGTTCACTTGTTGATTTGAGTTGCTCTAAACACAGCATTTGCCATAATTCAGCTGGCAAGGTAAATCCTTGAGCTTGCTATATACGCACTTTTTTTAATATTTATGTTCATGTTTTCTAATGCAATTTTTCGAATCTCTACTGACTACTCTCTAATGGAGCTTCCAGATTTAACAACAAAGGCGTTTTTTCTTGCAACAAACCTGGGACAAGAAAGGCCATGATGGTAATGAGGCATTCAAGTTCAAAGCTGATGAGAAGCAAGTGATTGAAAAACTTGACATTAGTGTGCCAGCTTCAACAAGGTGCTAATGAGGTGGCCTTCAGCACCGTTCTGCCATTACATGTAGGATGGAAATGAACCATTACATGCATGTTGGGAAACTAATTCCTATGTTTTTAATAGGCATTTTAATTAGACCAGCTGATATGTATACTATAGGGGCATTAGCACATGAGGCTATGCCGACATGTATATGTTTTACATACCCTTGATTCAATGGCATAAGAGTTTTTTTCTTGCGGGTGAAAAACTTGTATTACTCAAACCATATCAGTGTTACAATCAGCAGAAGCTAGTTCCAGTGCACACGCAGGGCCAGGACCTATCCAAGTCATTGTTATACGCTCTACACGAGCGAAATTCGCTAAGCTATAGCTAACCTTATTTTGAGAACGGATTATATGAGTAATACAATTTTCACGAAGAGATAAGAGATATCTAATCTCTTTTAACTAAAGAAGCATAGATAGACCTGTCTTGATCACGCCCCTGGACCATCTTGACCGCAACTAATGAGTCCATCTCAATGGCAATTGGGAGCTCGCTTCTCTGGATCGCAATCGATAAACCCTCCATGCACGCACACAACTCTGCCTCTAAAGCTTCCCGGCAAGAGTAAAGTGTCCTGCAAGCAGAGAATATTATACCTCCCTAAGCATCTTGAAGCACCATACCTGCACCAGCCCCTCCTGCTGAATGAGACCCATCTGAGTTGAGTTTGACCCACCCATCTGGTGGAGAAGACCATGGGGGGGGGGGGGCGGCCATAGGTGTTAATTGAGTTGGTTCCCTATACCTGATGCGATCATATGATACCACTGTTTTACCCTTCTTAGGATCCATATGTGAGTTTAACTTTGTAGCAACTAGAGACTCCAAATAGCTGAGAAGAAATCTCTTGGATACTTCAAGAGGGGGGCGGCTTCTTATGGTGGAAAATTTCATTTCGAATGAACCAACAACGCCACAACGTCAACAGAACCATGCATCTTTTGAAACTCATGCAAGGGCTCCAGAACATGGAATAACCACTCCTTGCATGTGTATTGGACCTGATCAACGTCCGGAAACTGCCACACATCCAACATATAACACCATAATTCCCAAGCTCTAGGGCATCGACACAAGGGGTGAAGTTATTTTCAGGCTCCAAAGCACATACCGGGCACACATTAGTAGTCTCCAAGGTTCTCTTGTGCTTATTGACCCAAGTAGGCAAAGAATTCGTAACTACCCTCCAAGCAAAATTCCGTACAGTAGGGGGTACATCAGTAGACCAAATCAGTTTCCACATACCCCTTCTGCCATCAGGATTACTGCTAGACGCGAAATCGTATTCTCTGTACATTTCCTCAAAAGCGAAGTCATAAGCAGATTTAACCGAGAATTGTCCACCTCTCCCCGGTCGCCATGCTAGGGTATCCTCCTCATCCCTAGGAGAAGCTCTGATTCCGAGGATCTCATCAACATCACAAGGCAGGAAATAGTTCTGTAGTAGCTCAAGGTTCCAAGAACCATATTCATTCAGAAGCTCAGACACAAATCGAATGCGGTAATGACCTTTGAGAGACACTGGTTTGAACGAGTGGGTCTTGGTATCCAGTTATCTCTCCAAACTCTTATGCTTGAACCACTGCCAACCCTCCAAACTAGGCCTTTTTTCAGTAGCTCGAGTGCCTAGCTAATTGCTTGCCAAGAGGGCGATGTGTTCCCAGAAAAGACTGTGTCCTCCAACTTATCCTCTAGGTAGTATCTAGATTTTAGCAAAGCGCATAATCTCTCGGGTCTGTCAATGAGTCGCCGTGCTTGGCATGCTAGGAGTGCTTGATTGAATAACATGTAATCCCAAAATCCAAGCCCACCTTTGCACTTCGGCTGTAACAATTTGTCCCAAGCCTTCCAATGCACTTTTTTCGACCATTTTTAGAACCCCAACAGAAATTTAACTATCCTTGTTAGATCATTGCATACTGAAAACGGAAATTTCAAAACACCCATTATAAATGTAGGGAGAGCTTGAGTGAAAAAGTTGAGAGGGTTACGACAAAAACTGGATGCACTTCGTGTACAAAATGGACAATCTCTTTCGAAGTATCAGGGTTTCGGACGAAAACTCATCTGTTACAAAGGGATTTCATTTTTTTAACTTATTTCAACTCCAGACTTTTTTGTGTTCAAAATGCACCATTCAAAGTCACATCATCAATTTTCAACCCTTTCTGACTTCATTTGGTATTTTTCATGCATTTACTGATTTTTTTGAGCTAAATGACCCTTAAATTGAAAAGCACTACAAATGAACTCTGAAAAGGTTGAAAGTTGGCATGGTATCATCATTTCACCCACATAGCATGTGCTAAAAAGTTGAGAGGGGTACTGCAAAAACTGGATGCACTTCGTGTACAAAACAGACAATCTCTTTCGAAGTATCAGGGTTTCAGACAAAAACTCATCTGTTACAAAAGGCATTTCATTTCTTCACATGTAAATGCAGTGATATTGTAGATCAAAGGCATCATCATAATAGTTGTGGAGAGAAAGTCTTCACTTTTTCTTTGCTTGTGTCCTTCGCTTATTGCAACGTAAACATGGATAATCTTCATCGTTTAACAGGGTGCTTGGGTCAGTCTTGACTTTGAAGGGAGGAATTTCATGAAACTTTTCATAATCTTCAGACATGTCTGTCTTGCCCTCCAATCCCATGATGTCTCTTTTTCCTAAAAGAACTATGTGGCGCTTTGGCTCATCGTATGATGTATTCGCTTCCTTATCTTTTCTTTTTCTCGGTTTGATAGACATGTCCTTCACATAGAAAACCTGCGCGACATCATTGGCTAGGGTGAATGGTTCGCCTGTGTACCCAAGATTGTTCAGATCCACTGTTGTCATTCTGTACTATGGGTCTACCTGTACCCCGCCTCGTGACAAATTGACCCATTTGCACTGAAACAAAGGGACCTTAAAATCATGTCCATAGTCAAGTTCCCATATGTCCACTATGTAACCATAATATGTGTCCTTTCCCCTCTTGGTTGCTGCATCAAAGCGGACGCCACTGTTTTGGTTGGTGCTCTTTTGATCTTGGGCGATCGTGTAAAATGTATTCCCATTTATCTCGTACCCTTTGTAAGTCATTACAGTCGAAGATGGTTCCCTGGCCAATGAGTACAGCTCATCAGAAACAGTGTTGTCACCCCTAAGACGTGTTTGCAACCAACTGCCGAAAGTCATGATGTGTTCACATGTAATCCAGTCGTCACACTGCTTTGGGTGTTTGGAGCACAGAATGTTCTTGTGTTCATCGACATACGGGGTCACCAAGGTAGAATTCTGTAGAACTGTGTAGTGTCGTTGAGACCAAGAATGCTCGTCCCTACATATTATTGAGTCCCCTCCTAGTGTGCCTTTTCCACTCAGTCTCGCCTCATACCGCGATTGAGGGAGACCAATCTTCTTAAGGCCAGGAATGAAGTCAACATAAAACCCAATGACATCCTCTGTTTGATGGCCCATGGAGATGCTTCCTTCTGGCCTAGCGCGGTTACGGGCATATTTCTTTAGGACTCCCATGAACCTCTCAAAGGGGAACATATTGTGTAGAAATACAGGGCCCAGAATGACAATCTCGTCGACTAAATGAACTAGGACGTGCGTCATGATATTGAAGAAGGATGGTGGGAACACCAACCCGAAACTCACAAGACATTGTGCCACATCACTCATTAACCTTGGTAGGATTTCTGGATCGATCATCTTCTGAGAGATTGCATTGAGGAATGAACATAGCTTCACAATGGCTAATTGAATATTTTCCTGTAGAAGCCCCCTCAATGTAACCGGAAGCAGTTGCGTCATAATCACGTGGCAGTCATGAGACTTTAGGTTCTGGAACTTTTTCTCTGTCATATTTATTATTCCCTTTATATTTGACGAGAAGTCAAACGGGACCTTCATACTGAGCAGGCATTCAAGGAAGATTTCCTTCTCTTCTTTGGTAAGAGCGTAGCTGGCAGGACCTTCTTACAGCTTTGGAGGCATGCCGTCTTTTTCGTGCACACGTTGTTGTTCCTCCCGTGCCTCCGGTGTATCTTTTGTCTTCCCATACACGCCCAAGAAGCCTAGAAGGTTCACGCAAAGATTCTTCGTCACGTGCATCATGTCGATTGAAGAGCGAACCTCCAGGTCTTTCCAATAGGGTAGGTCCCAAAATATAGATTTCTTCTTCCACATGGGTGCATGTCCGTCTGCGTCATTCGAAACAGATAGTCCGCCAGGACCCTTTTCGAAGATTACTTCTAAATCATTGACCATAGCAAGTATGTGATCACCGATACGGACGGCGGGCTTCTTCCGGTGATCTGCCTTGCCTTTGAAATGCTTGCCTTTTTTTCAACATGGATGGTTGGTCGGAAGAAATCGACGATGCCCTAGGTACACATTCTTCCTGCATTTTCCAGGTATATACTTTCAGTGTCATCTAAACAGTGCGTGCATGCGTGGTATCCCTTGTTTGTCTGTCCTGAAAGGTTACTGAGAGCAGACCAATCATTGATGGTTACAAACAGCAACGCAGGTAGGTCAAATTCCTGCTGTTTGTGCTCATCCCACACACATATACCGTTTCCATTCCACAGCTGTGAAAGTTCTTCAACTAATGGCCTTAGGTACACATCAATGTCATTGTCGGGTTGCTTAAGGCCTTGGATGAGAACTGGCATCATAATGAACTTCCGCTTCATGCACAGCCAAGGAGGAAGGTTATAGATACATAGAGTCACAGGCCAGGTGATGTGATTGCTGCTCTGCCCCCCAAAAGGATTAATGTCATCCGCGCTTAAACCAAACCATACGTTCCTTGCGTTACCTGCAAAGTCCTCCCAGTACTTTTTCTCGATTTTTCTCCACTGCGACCCGTCAGCGGGTGCTCTCAACTTCCCGTCTTTCTTGCGGTCCTCTCTGTGCCATCACATCAACTTGGCATGCTCTTTGTTTCTGAACAGAGGTTTCAACCATGGTATTATAGGAGCATACCACATCACCTTGGCAGGAACCCTCTTCCTGGGGCGCTCGCCGTCAACATCACCAGGATCATCTCGTCTGATCTTATACCGCAATGCACCGCATACCGGGCATGCGTTCAAATCCTTGTACGCATTGCGGTACATGATGTAGTCATTAGGGCATGCATGTATCTTCTGCACCTCCAATCCTAAAGGGCATACAACCTTCTTTGTTGCATACGTACTGTCGGGCAATTCGTTATCATTTGAAAGCTTCTTCTTCAATATTTTTAATAGCTTCTCAAATCCTTTGTCAGGTACACCATTCTCTGCCTTCCACTGCAGCAATTCCAGTGTGGTACCAAGCTTTGTGTTGCCATCTTCGCAATTAGGGTACAACCCTTTTTTGTGATCCTCTAACATGCGATCGAACTTCAGCTTCTCCTTTACACTTTCGCACTGTCTCTTTGCATCAACAATGACCCGGCGAAGATCATCATCGGGCACATTGTTTGGTTCCTCTTGATCTTCAGCTTCCCCCATTGCAGCATCACCGTATTCAAGGGGCACATAGTTGTCATCATCTTCTTCTTCTTCGCGGTCTTCCATCATAACCCCTCTTTTTCTGTTCTTGGTCCAAACATTATAGTGTGGCATGAAACCCTTATAAAGAAGGTGGGCGTGAAGGGTTTTTGGGTCAGAGTAAGACCTCGTATTCCCACATATAGGGCATGGACAACACATAAAACCATTCTGCTTGTTTTCCTCAGCCACTGCGAGAAAATTATTGACGCCCTTAATGTACTCGGAGGTGCGTCTGTTACCGTACATCCATTACCGGTTCATCTGCGTACATCATGAATAGATAAGTGACCAAATTAATAGAAGTTCATCATCACATTAAAACCAAAATACATACATAGTTCTCATTGAACAACATATAGCTCTCCAGAGCATCTAATTAAACCATACATTGAAACTATGTAAAACATTTCAATGCAACAACAAATGCGATCATAACCGCAACCAAGGTAACAATTGATCCAACGGCATAATGATACCAAGCCTCAGTATGAATGGCATACTTTCTAATCTTCAAGCGCATTGCATCCATCTTGATCTTGTGATCATCGACGATATCCGCAACATGCAACTCTAATATCATCTTCTCCTGCTCAATTTTTTTCAATTTTTCCTTCAAGTAATTGTTTTCTTCTTCAACTAAATTTAACCTCTCGATAATAGGGTCGGTTGGAATTTCCGGTTCACATACCTCCTAGATAAATAAATCTATGTCACGTTGCTCGGCATAATTGTCATAAATACTAAATGAAACTAATAGTTATAAAAGATGATACATATATATATATATACCACATCCGAATCATAGACATGACGAGGGCCGACGGACGCGGATACCAAAACCATCGCACTATATAATAACAAACAATAACAAGTAAGGAAACTACACAAGTATCTATCTAAATCATACAAGTAAGAACATTTTTCTTTTAGAAAGAAGATAAGATCAAGAGGCTCACCACGGTGGTGCCGGCGACGAGATCGGCGCGGGCGATCAACGGTGGTGAGGACGGGGACGGGACAGGACGGACCGCCAAACTTAGACAAATCTCAAGGAAAATGGAGTTTGGACAAGGAGCTTCGAGAGGAGAAAGCTTAAGTGTGGCTTGGGCATTTCATCGAACACCTCATGTGCATAGGAGGTGAGCTAGAGCACCACAAAGCTCTCCAACGGCCGGCCA
Source organism: Triticum aestivum (assembly GCF_018294505.1). Lineage (NCBI taxonomy): Eukaryota > Viridiplantae > Streptophyta > Magnoliopsida > Poales > Poaceae > Triticum > Triticum aestivum. Next base: position 1,801,635 of record NC_057799.1, on the reverse strand, counting down.
GAAAAACAGAGCAATGGAGTGCTCTACTCGCAGGCGAGGGGGTATACATAGGCATCTCATTGGTCCCGTTCATGGCTGGAACCGGGACTAAAGGACACCCTTTGGTCCCGGTTGCAGCCACGAACCGGGACCAATGGTTGTGGGCCAGGAGCGAGGTCCATTGGTCCCGGTTCGTGTCTGGAACCGGGACCAAAGGGGCCAGACAAACCGGGCCCAATGCCCCACGAGGCCCGGCCGACCCCCTGGCCTCACGAACCGGGACCTCTGCCCCCATGGGTACCGGTTCGTGACTGAATCGGGACTAATGGGCTGGCCCGGCCTGAACCAAAGCCCTGTTTTCTACTAGTGGAAGTGGGTGGCATCATCTGCAAAACCAATAGAAAACACGAAAAGAAGGTGTGGGCTTCAATCTGGAATATCAAGGTTCCTTCCAAGCTGAAAATTTTTGTATGGAGATTGTGCTCTGATTCGGTACCAACTACAGATGTTAAGCATCATCGGCACATGGCCCCATGCCCGGCCTGTCCATTTTGCTCGGCGGAGGACAGTTGGAAACACGCCTTGATATCTGCTAGGTGTGTCTGGTCGTTGTCATCAGAGGACACAGTGGAGCTGATGTGTGAAAACCTAAGTCTGAATGCCAAAAACTGGGTATTCACAATGCAAGAGAAGCTGTCACATACAGAGTTCACTCGCATGGTTGTAACCCTCTGGGCAATTTGGAGGTCGTGCCGAAGAGCCATTCACGAGGAGATTTATGACAGCCCTATGCAAATTCATCTCTTCATCAATGCTTTCCTAAAGGATCTAGAGATTTTGACAAAACCTACTGAGAGGAGCAATGCTAACTGGGCAATTAGGCCAAATCACTGGCTGCCCCCGCCAATGGAGTATGTGAAGTTTAATACTGATGCCGCTGTCTCAAGTGGAAGCTGTGGTTCTGTTGGTGTAATATGCAGGGATTTGGATGGCACTTTCCTGGGTGCTTCTTCTATCACTTTCAAGCATATGCATGACCCTGTTACATTGGAGGCATTGGCGGTAAGGGAAGCGTTGGCGCTAGCGGAGGATTTATATGTTCAGAAGATACATGTGGCGTCTGATTGCAAGACCGTGGTGGATGAAATCAAGCAGGGTTCGGCAGGAAATCATGCAGCTATTATACGTGAAATCATAGAGAGATCGAATGCGTTTACTTGTAATTTTGTCCATGAGTTTAGGAGCTCGAATATCGAGGCTCACAGTCTCGCTAGGCATGCACTTTCACTCGGGTTAGGCCGCCATGTCTGGTTAGGCCTTCTCGGGGAGTTGAACTTTCTTCATGTAAATGTTCCAATTCCAACAATTTGAATAAAGCCTGGCAGCAGGGGGAGCGGGTCCTGTACGCGCGTTCGTACATGGTTGACAAACAACAAGTTAATAATTAGCGGCCGGCCGTATTTTACATTCGAAAACCGCAGCGAACAAAGCAGCTGATTAGACGATGACCATCGAGCAGCTAGCTACGGATAAGAAAGTAGAGAAACCGCAGCAAACACGCACCGGCCGCCAGCGGCATTGCGCCGCCAACGACGTCCACCTTGCGCCGCCGACCTCCACCTCATATAGAGTTGAACGCGTCGCCACCACCGCCTCAGATCGACGAGGCTCTGATACCAGTTGTTGGCGCCGCCTCTCGCAGCGCTGCTGTTCTCCTTCCTCTCGAGCTCTCTTGTGACTTCTTTCATGAACACACACCATGCATGGAGAAACTCTACACGAGCACAAGAGCTTTGCGTAGAGGCCCTGCCCTTGGTGTACACACGATGGCTACATTTTTCCACTAGCCCTCAAGTCTTTCTTCACTTACTCAACTTAAATAGCCAGTACAACATGCTCGTACTAATCAGCCACCACGATGACCACTAACCCACTTACTAGCACATGACCGCATCTCTCTTTGGATCGCTAGCTACGTGATCTGCACGGCCGGCGGCCATGCAAACGAATACACCTATTTTCTTGGCATCTCCCGGTCAAAGCTCCAGCCTCCTACAGTAAGTGTCTTGCTGTTTCACGCGCCGTGTCGGCCGCATCACACATCCTCACAACTCACTTTCCTCACGCTTGAGCCAAGCCTTTGCCGGACAGCACCCTAAACTAAACTACATGCAGACCCAAAACACACATGCAGATACATGAATCAAGATTAAGTCTAACAATGTAGACCGTGAGGAGGCGCGTGGCGTTGAGTCTGGCCACGGCCAGCTTGGGCTCGGCGGCAACGCGGCAGAGGCAGTCCCTGAGGTCAACGGCGGCCACCATCTCTGCGCAGCAGTGCGCGGAGGTGATGTCCGTTGCGCAGAAGCGGGCGACCTTGATAGCCAGCAGGGCCGGCTCGCACGGCGGCGGCCGCGGCCGGGAGCAGCAAGGCCAGGAGGAGGAGGAGGCGGAAGGGCCCCTCCATGGCTGGCTGGCTGGGATCTCCCCCTCTCTCTCTCGCTCCAACGGCTAGGGTTTCCTCTCTGCGCGCGGCGGGGCAGTGTGCGATGAGGAGGGTGGAATGGAAGCCTCCCTCCAGTGGTGGTGGTGGTGGTGGGATGACGATGGGAGAAGCGGGTGGCAGCCTTATAAAGGCGGACGAGCCGTGAAGACTAAGCTAAGGTCAAGGCCGATCTTGTGCCTCCGTTCGAGGCGTGGACGGTTGAGATGCAGCTCCCGGCGTCACATGAGAGTGGCTGCCTGCGTGGGGTTGGTGGGTGCGCCATTCCCCTGCTTGATTGCCACAGCTTGGTATTTTTTTTTATTTGATGCTTTTTTCAGTTTCCCCTGATGCTTTTCATGTGACCTATGTGTTACTATGTATCAATGTACAAACTACTCCGAACTAAAATTTAATTCAAAGCGCGCGCCTCGTCCAAGTGGTAAGTTTTCAGATTTTTACCTTTGACAATTGTTTCACTTGAAGTTTACATTTTTTTTCGTGAAAGCCTTGAAGGTGTCGATTCTTCTGTCGTTGATCAAGTTATGGGAGGAACCGACCAAGTTATCAATTGATTTGGTATTATTTTTCTTTTGGTATTCCCATATTACTATTTATTTATACTTCTGGTGTGATTTATCTATTTTGTTGGATCATTGAGCATCAAGTTTAAATTGTAGATTATTAAGAAATTGAACTTTATTTGTGTATACTTCTACATCCGGTATTTTTTTAGAAAATGGTACGTATGAACTAGCTTTAAGTGCCAAAGTTTTTCCATGTTGTTGAAAAAGGAAAACTAGGCCCGGGGTTTGCTTTATTCCTGGCTCTGCCACTGTGTTGCCACTTGCCAGCGCAATGTTTACTCTCACATATGGTTTTGGATTCATCTCAAATTGAGTTCATGTAACTCATGAAGTTCATTCCCCCAGGGGACGCCCTGTTGCCTTGCCGTCTCCTCGTTTGCCTTTTGGTCTCCACCCGAAACTTCTAGGGTCTCTCTTGTCTAGAAAAAAAATTCACAAAGTTTCATAGCATTTGGACTCAGTCTGGTACTGATTTTCTGGAAAACCAAAAACAGGCAAAAAAAAAGCAACTGACACTAGGCACTGGGTTAATAGGTTAGTCCCAAAAATAATATAAAATACATCCAATATTGATAATATAATAGCGTGAAATGATAAAAAAATATTGATACGTTGGAGACCCAAGCTTAATTCCTGCTCGTACTCGAGTAGGTAAATGATAAAAACAGATTTTTTTTTAATGTGAAATGCTACCCAACATGTGTATCATGTAACCTCTTTGACGGTATAAATATTGAGAAACGATGAAGTAATCATATCAACATAATAATATCCATGGATCTAAGAAGCATACAAATATCTCTTCTTGTAGGTATGTCTTATTAAGTGTTGGAACTTTTTATTGAGCAATTTGTCTTATTAAGTGTTGAAATCTGTTTTTAATAATGAAATCTCCTATCAAGTATTGGAATCTTCTTTATTGCCGGAATGTCTTATTTAGGTATGTCTTATTAAGTCTTGGAGTCTTCCTATTAGAAATAGTGGTAGTACTGTAAGATATGTGCTTCTAGTATGAAGCTCTTGAATGAGGTACTCCTTCTGATCCATACATCCATATGAGAGACAATTAATATGGATCGGGGTGAGTACTACAAGCTTTAATTAGGCCAATTAATAGGTATGTACTATTTTATTGCTTGATGTTTTCTGCACCAGATCTCTATCTCTCCATCTATACAAGCCCTGTGTAGATAGACCAATCGTGCATATCTTTTGCCTAGCATTTTCAAACTGCATTAGAAGAGGATGGACAGGTACACGGTTCGCATCTATGGTCTAGCCTTGCTACTGTGTCTCCATCTCCTATGCTCCGCACCTACTGCGCAATGTATGCACTTCCACATAGAGTTATCAGTTCTTTCTCACCTTTCAGTATCTGTTGCTTGTTTGTAATTAATCAGTCCAATATGATCAGTTACCATATCAATGGTCAATTTATTTGTTGTTCCATAGGTTTGATCATCGAAGAAGACATGGATAACGAGAAGATCAATTTACCGTATGGGCTTTGCGTCAACGAGAAAGATGCAAAGATGGATGGCTTTGTTTGTGTTGTCTCGCGAATCTAGAGTGCTACCCGTCCATGGAGGCGTGCAAGAAAGACTGTCTGAAACCCTCTGACATGGTGTCGATGACAATGACCCGTTCTCCTTTACGTGCCCCCTCTCCCGCATCTTCATTAGGTTCAATTTAAATTACCTATATTTTGCCTGGGACTTAATGGATATTGTGTTAAAAAATAAATTGGGATAGAAGTACCTAATACATTAGTTGTTGCAGTTTGATTTGACATGTTGCATCAATCTTCTTTTCTTTGCTACCAAATATTGCCGGTAACTCAGTTTTTCAACTACTCAACACCCGACGAGGATGCCCGGTCACTTTACACTACAAGTTTGGTGGTCATACTCAAGATAAAGAATGTTGATTATCGGTATTGTGTTCTGGTCAATCTATCGCTCCTTGATTTTTTGTGTGTGTTTGAATCGATGCCATGCCATGTTTCCCGTGAATCAATATTGGATGACATAGAAAGTCTTTGGTGAATCAAGATTAGATGCATGGTACCATCATTAGCTTCAATATATTAGTAGAAAATATCAGCACACTTATATGTAAACGTGCTCTTCCCGATGGCCCTGGCCCTGGCGGCCAACTGCCCGCAGGCCGCCGCGTTCCCGCGCACGGCGGCGGCGAGCATCTCGGCGGCGTCAGCCTCGGCGACGGGCACCTGCTCGGCTCGGTTGGCGACGCACCAGTCCTGGATCATGCGGGCGCGTGGCGTTGTTGGGGACGAGGTCGGCGAGCCGCACGTGGCCGCCGGTGATGGGGCATGTGTCGCGGCCCCGCACCAGCCACCTCTCCCGGACATTGTTGATGCCCGTAGGTGCCTTGACCGGGTCCTTCATGAGCTCAAGCGAGATCGGGCACCGGAAGTGCGGCAGCTCCTCATCGTTCCCGACGTCCGCCACCTGCCCTCGTCGTTAGCCATGCGTCGATTGGGAGCGATGGTGCGTTGGTTCGTGGGCGGAGCGGCGGCGACTTTTCACGCGATAGAGACAGGAGCGAGGGGTGACCGAGAGCGCGACGTGCGTTAGTGGGCAGTTGTTTCCCTGGTTTGTACGATGGATTATTTCTATTTCTACGGGGAAGTAGCGATCGCAAGAGGCCCGCGTTTTTCTGATCGTACCGGCGTTTACAATGATTTTTTTTCCCTGGAGAAATAACGATCGTAGAGGGGGAGGGGGAGGGGATTCCCCTTCCTTTAATAGTAGAGAGATTAGTTTGGGTGCGTTGGTACTACTTGCGATTTGTGTTTGGCACCATGTCGTATCCTACTCAACTCCCTTAGATCGACGACGACGAGGTGGTTGATTGCCGGAGATGAGCGGCGGCATCCGGCGGTTCGTGAACCTGGGGGGTGCATGATGGACGCAACCGTGTGTATTCGCTCCTACGCTTGGACCTCTCCGATGGACTTGTTTCACCGGACGACAGATGAGGCGGGCCCCGCATGACAAGCTGTTGCCAACGCTGACACCCGCCAAGGCCTCAGCGCCCTAATGGAGAAGGATCTGCAAGGCTGACACGACGGTGGCGGAGGCGGCGCCGCCCAGTATCTGGACGCCGGCAAGCGAGCTGCTCATTAAGCTACCGGAAGTACCGTGCAGCCTGTCGACCCATCACCGCATTCATTTCCTCCCCACCGCCTCCCAGGACAAGGTCGTCTTGGGAAACCGCGCGAACCGCATGTTCTACTTCGACGCCGGTGAGGGCTGCCGCTGGATCCAGAGCCTGCCAAGCCTCCACGAGTTCAAAGACTCGGCGCTGTCCATTCCCGTCCCTCTGTCGGACTTGCACCTCCATGACGGCCAAGACGGCGGCGACCTGTACATCATCGATAGGATCCCCCATCCGGACAAGTCGGAGGCGAAGCCGCAGTTCGAGGCCCTGGTGTGGAGGGCGGAGCACCCAGACTCCTTTTGTAGCAGTACCTGGCACCGCGACATCCTCCCGCTGCCACCGTGGTTCATCCACCAGAAGCACGCCTATGTCTATGCGTGGTCACACTCTCGTCGGCGGCGACACCATCTGCTTCTCAGCGCCGGCACCTACTGCTTCCACATTTCGACTCACGAGTGGAGTAAGGCTGGCGACTGGGTTATGTCGTTCCAGGGCAAGGCGGAGTATGTTCCAGAGCTCGAGCTCTGGTTCAGCAAATCAAGCAGCCTCCCCTGCGCTGCTGACATCTCTGACGTCATGAGAGGGGGGGCGGCGTCGCGGGAGAAATTGCGGATTTGGGTGAATGATGACACTGCTTGCCAGAGGAGTGGCAGCCGAGCGAATTTTGTGTAGCTCCAAGGTCATCAACCTCGGTTCCGGCAGGTTCGTCACTGTAGACTTCTTGGATGCCATGGTATTCGACAAGGATTGCAATGAGATGGTTGCGGGCAGCAGTTTCCCCTCTTCACCGGTATGGAGGTAGTGTATGATAACAACCTCAACAAGGGCAATGCCAAGAGTGGCAGCAATGGTGCTAGCAAAGACAATGCCAACTACACTAGTGGCACCAATGACTCCGACAACTAGAATGGCAACAACAACAGCAAAGTCAAAGGTTAAGCACCAATGACTGCGTATGGTTAAGCACAAATCCAAACGTTACATGTTTAACGTGCAACACTGTATCGATGCGGTGCTGTAAATGCGTGATTCAATAATGTGCAACAAGATCTTCAGCTGCAATTAATAGCTCACATACGGTTCTAGATTTCCTTCTTAATTTCCTTTATATACTTCATTTATTATTACTCCACATACAAATGCTCAACACAACCACTGCCAGATCTGTTATTTTGAACAATCACCCGGGGGGGGGGGATCCCCACATGAATATATTACTCAAATGCCCAAGGGGCGAGTTACATCATAGATTACAACGAGAGGACAGGTACAAGCGACAAGACATGGCTACCTCACTACTAACAGAGTCTTTAAATCTAAACACCCAAAGAGTAAAGTCTGAAACCACGTTTCGAAGAGTATCAAGGGGGGGGGGAGTGAATCTCATTACGAAAAACACGAGCATTCCTAGAGTCCCATAACTTCCACAGTATGGCGAGGGTGACGGTAGGCCAAATGTTGACGTCGAGGCCAACCGGCGTAGGAGTGTCCCAAATGTGTCTGATGGAGATAGGAGTCTGGAGGCCCAAAATGGACCAAAGATGTGCAGCAGCACAGGGGCAAAGGATGGCGACGTGAGTCGCGTCCTCCCTTGCATGGTCGCACCGAGGGCAAGAAGAGTCAGAGGAGATAGTTTTTCGTAGCAAGTTGGTCTTCGTACTCAGCCTGTCACACCAAAGAAGCCAACCGAAGATCTTGACCTTGATGGGAGCCTTGGAGCCCCAGATGTGCCCAACGTTGAGATGAAACTCATGGTCGGAGGAGAGCAGCGAGTAGGCGCACCTCGAGAGAACGCGGAGCCATGGGTAAGGAACCTGTCATCGGGCGCATCATTGCCATGAACATCCTGCAACAAAGATAAAATGGAAGCAAGCTCGACAGAAGCAACATTGGTTAGGCGATTCCGTGGGTTAGCCAGTAAACCAAAATGCATGACCTGAGATACCAGGACGTACGACGAAGTGGAGTGGGAGAAAATGTGGGTGGTAAGTGATGGCCCCCTACATATATGGGATATTTTAAGAAATGAACATCTTTCTTCGTAGCACGCAAGGGGAGTAGGAAGCAGCGAAGCATCGAGCCAGAAGAAGGTGGAAGCGCCGCAGTTAGTAAGGACAAAGGAGATTTTTTGAAGAGGGTGAAGTTGGTCGTTCACAATATTTCGGGAGAAAGGAGGGGTTGTGGGTTTTGTTGGCAAAGTCAAGAGAGTAGTGTTGGAAGAACCAGTTAACCCAAGGCAAGTAAGGCTTTTGAAGAAGTTTGGAAGCAAGTTTCATGAGGAGGCAATTGTTTTGGAGAAACAGATTTTTTACGCCTAGACCATCGCTGATTTTAGGCTTGCAAAACGTTTTTCCAAGCCAAATATGTTTGTATACTCATGAACTTGCAATCTTGGTGCATATTCCTTTCTCCATCTCTATATATAGGTGAGGCTACTTATTCCACGGTCGGTCGATCAGTGCGGTCAGCGGAATCGGCGCGCGTTGGCACTTTGGTCACCGTTGAGCGATTGCGTAGCAGATTGTGTCCACTTGAAAATGCATGCACGCATGCGTTCTACGTACTCGGTCAGGTGCATGACACAAGAAAGGAATGCGTACATGCGTGCATGCATTTTCAAGCTGCCACAATCTTGACGATGCATACCTCCATTTTTCCTCTTCTGTGCGCAACAGCTAGCTCTTGAAGCAGTCCAACTTTTGATGTAGCAAAATCTCTCGGCCGTACGGCAGCATTCGATGTAAGCACCGTCCGTCGGTGCAGCTCGGATCCTTGCATGCCGCGTCGAGGTCGCCGATGCAGTGCTCGCCGGCAAACTCTCCGACCGTCTTGTTGCCGCGTCGAGGCCCACATCTTGTTGTCGATGTCTAATTTTCTAGACTAGATGATGGGCACCGGTGGTACGGTGTTGATCGAGATGCTATCATATCTTAGAGCTCTGAGCCATATATTATATGGATGCCAAATTTAAATTGGTGCTTGCACTTGTACTACTAGACCGGGCAAAACGCTCACCCGCACACACACGTAGGGATGGAGCTTAATTAGCGTACATGCATGTGTTGGGTGCCAACAACTTTTTCATGAGCCTTTCCTCCTTCCTCTCGTCTAGCTAAAACAAGAAAATGGAAGGGACACAAGATGGATTGTTCTCTATCAATTTACAGTGATGCATGTAATTGTGAGGCCATGAGCCATTGGAGCTCCATACATGCCAACCCAAATGCAATTTAATTTGGTGCATGCACATGTACGTACGAGACCCGCACGTAAGGATGAATGATATGGTCAAAAGTACTCAAAACTGAGCATTATGTATTTTTTTTAAAGGAAAAAAAATTGGAACCTGCATTATATTGGATTCTTCAGCTAAGCTTAGCGATAGCACAACTTTTCCGGCGGCGGCTCCTCCCCTCTAACGACGCCCGAGAGGTCAGCAGCGCATGGGAGCTTGTCTTGTGAAATGCCAAACCAGAGTCTAAGCTCGGGGACGTAATCCGCTTTGCCATAGAAGGGTGTGAGCCAGTCGCCAGCTTTGCTTCACTCACGAGTCACAATGTGGAAGCAGTAGGTGCTGACACCCTCGGTGCCAAAGATGGAGAAGCAGATGCCGTCGCCGACGAGGGTGTGGCGGTAGACCATGGCGTGCTTGTGGTGGCTGATCCGGGGCGGCAGCGGGAGGATGTCGCAGTGCCAGAACCTGCTAGATAGGGCGGACGGGTGGAACCCCCTCCACACCAGGGCCTCGAACCGCCGCCGCACCTCGGCCTTGTCCGGACGGAGGAGGCCATCAATGATGTAGAGGTCCCCAGTGTCTTCGCCGTTAGGGAGGTACAAGTCCGTCATCCTTGTTGGCAGCACATTGCCATGCGCGGCCACCCTCTTATGCCGTCGGGTGAAAAAGATTCATCTTGGAGAGGTCTAAGCGCCGCAGCAAATACACGCGTTTGTGCCCGGATCGTCCAGTTCCTACAGAACCTATCTCTCCAAACAGGCACAAGCTTATCGCCAAATGTCCCTTTCGCTTCTCTGATCTTTAATAAGCGAAGCAACGAGCCTGAAAACACCTCTCTGGATCCTCGAATTGAAAGAGAGATTGAGAGGGATCAAGAATCCTAATTCTCGCTATTTGGAAGTCATACAACCCCAGGTTCAAGAACCGGCGGATGTCGCTACTCATCTCCGTCGATCTACTTACTATGATCCTTGTCTCATGGGTCTATAAGAAGGACAAGACTTAAGATCAAACTAGATCCTTGATGGCGCGCGTTGCCGCGCCCATTAATTTTAACGCTAATGGCAGGGAGTGATGCAAATATATGGAAATAGAAGTCATGTTAGTTTGTAAGTAAATTGGCATGAAATAATACCTACATATTTGTCACTACTTTTTGAAGTGATATGTTTTGTTTAAGAATTAGACGATTAATATTGGACTGCTATGTTCCTATGGTGGTGAGCTAGTATACATGAGTTTATACGTACATTAGTATGTCGAACTAGCTGGGGTTGAAGTGGTATGGATTCAGTCATGCATCGGAGCATACTTGCAGAATGACCGTGTTAGTGATCACAATCCGAGCACAATGCAGCCTTTTATTCATATAAGTTGATCTTTGGAAACATTGATGCAGATCTATTTGACAAAAAAGTACATCCTGAACATTTCAGCATGAACACCATGGACCTCGAATATCAGGCAAAATAAACGTAAGTAACCTAGACTATAGCTAAATGATCTAAATAATAATCACCCTTCAGGCCATGGTCGTCTATACACTACTAAACAAACTGAATTTTTTATTTGAAGATGTACAGTTGAGCTTTTGATCACTACAAGGTCATGCACATCAATGTAGTAAGCCCAATTATTCCATCTTCATTGGACATGTCCTGTATCTGAATGTACTGGCCGTTTCAATGAAACGATGCACTCTCTACTTGGCTCATAGTAGCACTTGGCATCCTGCTATTTTTCCCTCCAGTTATGTGGATGGTCTCAGGGACTAAATTTGATTTGTTGTCCTGCTTCATAACCCCAAAGATCTACATACTGCATTTCTCTTGCTTTTATGAGGATGCGTTCGAAATTTCAAAACGGTGTGAACCAAGGCATTCTGAAGCGAGTCATAGCACACACTCCCATCTTTATGCACTTCTACAGTTTGTTTAGCATTTCCCTTAAAATGGGTAGCCATTGTAAGATAAGAAAGAAAGAACATCAATCCTTGTAAATATTTTGAAATCTGATCGTTGCAATACAATATGCACATGCTATTCTACAATCTAACAATTATATTTGGCAATCAGAAAAAGATTGGTAGTACACTTATTTTATCACATAAATCATATGAATTCATGATCAATTTTCTCTTCTTACATGGAACTATCATCAATCACAATCAGCAATCAACAGGTGAATCATTTTTTCAGAAGTCAAAGAGAGTAACATTCATCTCCAGCCGCCAAATATCAAAGTATAAGCATGGCAAGAAACCTTGTCCATATGTGATATCGGCAGACAGCAAGAGGAATGTACTGTCTTTGCAACTTCCAGGTGGGGCAAGATCTAACATGGAGAGGGTGGCGTTCTAACTTGGGACTAAATATATACGACACTAATCTGTTGGTTAGTCATTGGAGGTTAAAAAAAATCTGCTGCAAGGTAGAAACCAACACAGGGGACAACACAAACCCAGCAGTACCGAGCTCGAATTCGTCGTCGCCTCAGGCCCACCATCGTCGTCGGCACACCGGGCAAGCCGCCGCTGTGGCCTCGCGCCCACCATGGTCGCTGCCTCTCAACAGGTCCATGAGAGAAGAGAACTCGGATCCATCACAACTAATAGCACAAGGAAGAAACAATAGAATCAATAAATATGAGTTTGAGATTTGAGGGAGAGGAAGGAGTGGAGAAGATGAAGTGATGAAAGGGTGAGGAAGGAAGAATTGGGCGGAGGGAATATATATGGACACCCGTGGATTAAGAAAGAGCCATGGACATGGTAAATGACTTAATGACATGCAATTATCCGCCGCACCATTAAAGTCTAGCAACATTGATTTGATTTTCTTCCTCAATCTCCGGCTACTGGACTTGAATCGACAGCGACGAGTCGCTGCACCGTGGCGTCGCCCCGCGAGGTCACACGATTATGGACCAGGCATATCCATCTACAGTTGCACAGTCGCACCCACCGGTTCGCCTCGCCGCGAGGCGTGCGTGTTTTATCCTTCTGATGATGATGAAGCGATGGATAGAAAGCGGAGCCTCCTGTCCGCAAGGGCCGGGATCCACCCCGCCCTCATAGTCCTAAGGCTACCGGAGACGAGGCGGACCTGCAGTGGTGTCGACGAGAGACAGAGGAGCCCTACTTTTCTTGGGAATATTTTATTAATGGTTGATAAAAAAAATATTGATCCGATCCTGAAAATAATATTTGACTTTTTTTAACACAATACAGATGCTCATACATACACATGTACATACTCACCCCTATGAATGCACATACACACCCTACCTCTACGACCACCTTTGAGAGACGCCAACACATCATCCTCAGATTGACGAAGTCGTCACAGACACCTTCAAAATCGATGAGAATGTCTCCTCCCACTAAACGCACATCACCGGAAGGACTGAAATAAATTCAGAAAAATGCGAGCACCAGTGTCAAGTCTAGGGCTTGAACTCTAGTGTGCGGAGATACCACCGTCCTCCTAACCATCCAATAAAAGGTTGGTTCGCAAAAGAAAAACTATTGATCTTGATTTTCTGGCGAAAAAGAAACTTTACACTTCTTGGAAAGGACATGTCACAAAGCCGCCGTTCGCTCAGGCACGTGCGTGTGATCCTTCATCGTTTTTTAGGAGACCCCATGTATTTTATTTAATTACACATAAAGCCCCTCAAATACGTGCACAGACCGCTGGGTCCCCGCATTACTGGGTCCACGTATGGGTTTAACGAGCTACCTGTGCAAAAAAAGCTTTTTTCCACATGCAGCTAACGTCTGATATTTTTAGAACGAAGGCTCGCGAAGAGCCCGACTTTGAATTAACAAAGCCATCAACCGGCCAAGAATTACAGACACACAACAGAAACATCGGCCCAATGATACAAGGGAGCATTCTAGGGAGCTTACAACTCAACACAGCGCACAAGCACGAAAGAAAATAAAACAAAGCCCATTGCTTGCACTAGCTGAAGACCGCAACAAACTGGTACTGAGGGTAGCGACCAGCAAGCAGGATGAGGATCTGCTAAAACAAAGTGTGGGCATGAACTGGGCTGACGCTCAGGATGGAGAGATCGAAGCATCTTCCTCCTCTCGTGCCGCCGAGGGACCCTTCCCTCTCGCCTTGGATCAAAAGGCGTCGAACCAGCTGACCTGAGAAGTGCTCACCCTAGAGCAGAAGAGATGCCGACCTCGAGACCTGGAGCAACCGCAGAGCACAACCCCATGGCCAAAGAGCACACAACATCCACCATACTGCCGCAACATAGGACACCAGTAAGCTGCAGGAAAGCCATCGGGGGCAGCTACTGAAGAAAGGCCAGCAAGGACATCAAGGAGGGCCGCAGAACGTCGAGGAGCAAGGCCCGTCGGCCGTTCAAGAAAGAGAACTGGAGCCCACAGCCGGGACGTGTTCCTATTGCTGGGAAGGGGAACCCTATCCCCTACCGCTGGATCGAAGGCGCCGCACCGCCAGCCTTGAGACAAACACGCCGCAACCAGTGAGCTCCACCCATGAGGGGAACGGAGACAATGCCAGCCAAGCAAATCTAGATGAAACCGCCGCCACCAGATAACCAGAGCCGCCCAAAGCTCCAATATTTGACCCACCTCACCCGAACACGATCCCTCCCCAGGCGGCACCTCCAAGGAGGAGCACGACACGGGACGCGCCGTTGCTGCCCAATCCTAGCCGGATTTTGGGCATTCACCCGGGAGGGGGGAACGAGGGTGGGGAGGGAAGGACCTTCGGCTGCACCTCCAAGGAGGAAGAATGGCGCCAATGGCGTTGCTGCCGCCGGGCCGGACATGCCAACCAACGGTTTCCTGCAGTCCTAGACCTCACCACCGAGCACACACCAGCTCCAGATCCGGGGTACATGACACTAGAGACCGGAAACAGGGTGCTGAGGGAGTCAAAGAGGAAGGAGCCAGACCTCAGATCCGGCGAGGAGGGGGAACTCCGCGCCGTAGCCAACCCCCGCCGGCGGCTCACCACCCGCGTGGTCGAGCATGCCGGCCAGAATCACCCGCACCCGGCTCCAGCCGAGGAGGACGCCGTTGCCTCGCCAAGAAGGGCCGCCGCGCAGATCGAGGAACCTCCACCAGGAACGGAGCGTCAGAGGCCTCGCCGCCACCTTCCCGGGCGTCCGCGGGATAGAGCCCGGCGAGATCCTCAGGTAGCGGCGAGGGAAGAGCGGGGAAGGGGGTGGCGGCGTGGGGGGAACCCTAATCGCCAGCCGAGTCGCCCAGGCGGACGACGCGGGGGCCGGGGGAAGACCTCCTCGTTTGGGTTCTAATTACACGTAGGAATGGAAGGTATCCGCTAAGGTCTGATATCATGCACAGTGCTAGAATGCCTGCGAGGATCTGAGTATTTCGAACAGAGCTAGTGCTCACATAGAGTTTGACGCCGTATAGCCTTGAAGTGAAGGGTCGAACGTGGAACCGCCAACGACTTTTTGATGCGACAACTTGTAGGAAGTCAAACCTCAAGATATATCACACCGAATTTCGTGCGACTAGAGCCACCTTTGGCCTCAAAGTTAGGCCTCCTTTGGTTTACATAAACTAGCCAAGATAAGACGCCACAACCGGCTGGCTAAAGATAGATAGGTAAACTAATTGCCTATCCTATTACATGACCGCCATCCAAACCGGTTGAAGATATCCCGAGCTACCATCTCCCAGCGGATAGATCCAGTAACCAAATGCTCCCTGACCTCCATCGGAGTGAGTAGCGACCATGAACGGATCACGGCCGTGGCTCGGAAAATAACCTGCAAAAAGAGAATACGTGATGTTCTGTTAAAAACCAAATCATTTAGTATACGCGAGCTGGCAGCCCGGTCATCTTCGAGCACCACTGGTTATTTCTACTCCACTACAGTTATTTCAGTAGTTTATTTTCTATGCGCTTTGCCCCGATAGATAATTGTGATCATATATCTTCCTCTGTTTATTATGTGTACCATGACTATGTTGCTCGGTGTATTTCAACGTGCCGTGCTTAAGATAGTTTGTCTATATGCTTGTCTATTGATTCTCTGGCGCTGCTTTGTTATCCAACTAAGTTATGCCGTGATGAACATATCTCGGTAGGGTGTATTTAGTATTGTGATATGTTTCGTCATATTGTCCCTTCATGGTGTTTGTGTTGTTTTCTTTCTGTGTTACCATTGTTGTCGCGAAAGTTCCCTGTACTATTCTAGGAAGATTATCATCGCTTTCATCGAAAGTTTTGCCTAGTCCTGCTGGTTTAGCTTATTTGTCTTCGTGTGCCTGTACTTACTTTTGTTTCAGTGTTCCTATTGTAGTATTACTTCCGCTGTTTTGTCCCGAGAGATTGAAATTTTGAAAAGAAATTTTTAATCTTCCATTCACCCCCGCCCCAAAATTTTGTTCAAGTTTATATGAAACCTATCAACAAACACAATACCAAATTAGTTATCCTTAAATACATCATAGAATGTAGTTTCTAAATTATATCAAATTAGCATTGTAATTTTTGGTAGTTTTTCTGCAAACATGGTCTATATTTTTTATATGCACTTGGTTTAGGTGGCCTTCACCGAGTGCTCGAAGGTATGCACTTACCCGTCATATAATCTTTCCCCGGTAGTGATTTATCTCGGAAAACAATCTATTGCCGGTCATGGCGTCTTTGAACCTTGGCAATATTGGAGCTGAGTCTCTCAGGTCTCAGCTCTCTCAATTCATTTTCACCCGCAAAAAAATTAAATAAACAAACCATTTCACAGGTCACAAGACAAGTACACAAAATAGGTTCAAAACGCTAATAAGGATGGGAGCGTATGTCTTAATTTGATCGCTTTGGCTATGTAGAAACGATTTGATTTTTAATGACAAAAATGCTTCTCCTCTACACGTTATTTTCCGGTGTACACACTCACTACGTACATGGTCTATGCTACAACGACCGGAGTACCAACCACTGTTCAAGGCAGTGTGTACGCGATTGGAGCAGGTGGCTACGGAGGTTTTTTCGCGACATGGATGGCAGCATAACCTACGGATTGGTCCACCACCTTCTTTGACATAGGCATAGTGTCGGTCTATAGGACTCTACTGTTGCCGATTTGTCGGTTTGTATTTCATGATTTTTTTGGTCAGACTTTTGGTTTTGGCTGTGTGCATCTTAGTTATGCAGAGGCCGGGTGTTACCCATATTGTTTTGTATCCACTTGATGCTACATTTTGAGATAATAAAATTGCCCTTTATCGAAAAAATTATCTTCTTCTGACCCCCCAAAGAAACCATGATTGTAACCTCCCTACATAGCGCGCATGCAGCAAGAGAAAACAGGCGTGCCCTGATTTTGTGCCACTCGCGCATGCACGAAGGTAAGAAACTCTGCCAACATGCAAACACATCTATAGTACGAGTAGCTAGCTAGCAAAATGTAACGTGTGAGGTTAGAGATCATCCAAAAGTTATATACCACTCTTTCTTTATTGCTTCTCCAAGAACAGCAACAACAAAATGAATTTTATTTTCGCAACAAAAAAAAAGACAAAATAAATGTTCAACAAAAAAAAATGAGATGAATACATGCGCATGTGAAAACATGCATGAATGAGGCACTCTGAAATGAAGGAAACACCCTCAAGTACAAGGAAGGAAGGAAGGAATGCATGCATTTTCATTTTTCAAGCGGCCGGACTACTCTTGTTGAGGATGCATTCATTACGGCAGTCTTCACTCTTCTTCTGCGCGCAACAGCTCTTGAAGCAATCCAAGTTTTGCTGTATGGCTTTCTTGTTGGCGGGGGTGGCCTTGATGTAGCAGAATCTCGACGCCGCACTGCCGCATTCGATGTAAGCACCGTCGCTGCAGCTGGGATCCTTGCATGCCGCGTCGATGTCTGGGATGCAGTGCTCGCCAGCAAATTCACTCACCGTCTTGTTGCCGGGGCAGGCCCCATGCTCGTCGACGGCATCGCCGAGGGCCACGTGCCCCCATGGCCTTGCCGTAGAAGCCAAACCATAGTCGTCTCCACCGACCTTGGCGAGCTCGTCGAACATGCCCTTGATGGCCTTGACGCTGTCGGCATCATCGTGGCAGGTCGTCTCGACCATGGCGGTGCACGCGGGGTCCTTCTTGCCGCAGAGCTTGGAGTACTCGCCGACGCAAGCAGACTTGTCATCCCCCTTCACCACCGGCATGGATGATGCGGCCACCACCACCACCACGAGGGTGACGGCGAGGGACGACCCGCCAGCGTTAGCCTCTTTGCGCTCACCGGCCATCGATCTTGTGGTCGATTTCTACTTTTCTAGACTAGATGATGGCTTGGCACTGGTACGTACGGATGACAAGTCTGCATTATCTTCTCTCCTCATATGATGGATGGCCCAGAGTCGGGTGATGTGATTGTGAGGCCATGAGCCATTAGAGCTCCATACATGCATGCATGCCAAATTTAAATTGGCGCATGCACTTTTTTTAATACTGGACCTCGCAATACGCCCACCCACACATGTGTTGGGTGCATAATCCTTTTCTCTATCTAAGAAAAGAAAATGGAAGGGGCAAATTTTGTTTTCTTCCTTCTTGTCTCTTTTTAATGGTCAGAAAACAAGTTGTACGTACTACTAGTTTCAGTTTCAGTTTCAAGTATTTTGTGCCGCTACATCTTTTTAGACAAATATAGAATATGATGAGTTTAATTATAGAACAAGATGGACAGACATCTACTACTAGTTTTAAGCTGACATTACACTACATTGTACTGTTGGGGGCACGGGTTGGCAGCACCTTGGCATGCGCGGCCGCCTCTTGTGCCGTCGGGTTAAAAACAAATTCATCTTGGAGAGATCCAAGCGCCGCAGCAAATACATGCGTCCTTTGCTATGCATCGTACGTCCTTGATCAGATGGCGTACCACCATAGCTTTCAGTTTTTACTGAATAGGTGTTTTCACTTGATACTTCGCCCTTTTTAGAAACCCAAGTCTACGATGTTCCTTTGTATTGGCGTCCATGATGCAATTTGAGAAACCCAACAGATTTTTTTTTGATATGTTCCGTTGTACTGACGTCCATGATGCATTTACTACCGTTGATCTGATCTAAAAGACTACTATTCTATTTTTTTGGCAAAATAAAAACAAATGATTTTTTGGCACGAACCACATCTTCCTCTTGGATGCTGATGCCGGCTCCTGCCCCATGGTCACCGTGATATTTATTTGGATCTCGGGCATCTAATAGTTTCGCCATTACTTATTTTGATTTTGTTTCACAATGTTTTTCACGCGCTTCAACAACCAGTTGCTTGGCGTGCCACATGATATAGTTAGTTGGAAAAAGTCTAAAATAAACCTTGAATTCATGCTCTAAGTCTGAATCAAAACTCGACCTCAAAATCCCTAACACTGGCACCTTGTACTATCTAATCCCTGTTGATATCTGTTAAATGCTCATTTGGCGCACTGGGAAAAGGATGATCATCACTGAGTTATGGGTCAGGAGAGTAATATACGTACGTTCATGAAATTGTTAAATGCTCGTTAAGGAAAGAAAGAAGAGTAGTCGCCACTTGCCACGGGAATCAAGAACACAACGGTACCATAAATTTTTTACCAACACATGAACACATTCCAGGAGACAACGGGCGATTTGATTCCCACGGAAACATCTCCAAATTACTGGAAAATATTGTCACCCTAGTACGTACTCCCTCCGTTTGAAAATAAATGACCTAACTTTGTACTAATTTTATATTAAAGTTTGTATAAAGTCGGGTCATCTATTTTGGAACGGAGGGAGTAGTACAGAATACTGCCCACATCGATCAGAAATTCGGAAGCAACATTGAGGATCCCGGCCACGACGTCCATGGCGTAGTCGCTGCCATCGGCAAACTGCGGCAGTTCCTCCCACCCGTTGCACCCCACATCGCACATGAAGCAGCCGTTGGCACCTATGTTGCTTGGTTTTCCGTCAATTAATCGGGCAATTCTCACTCCTTAATTAATGAAAATTGCAAGTCTTTTGCCTCGTTTCAAAAAAAAATGTTGCCGGGACCTGATGCGGACCATGACGCCGTGTCCAGGTACTGCGACAGAACAACCATGTAGGTCCCTTGATAGAGTTGCAGATCGTTTGGCCAACTATAGCCATACGGGGAGTACAACTGCTGTATGGTTAACCTCGGCTCCACCTTGTATCGAGGAGTTGTGGTCTCTTGATTGTAACACTATTATCCAGTAATAAAACTCCTTTACCCCGCAAAAAAAAGGTTGACGACCCTGAGCGTGCCTGTTTCAAGATGAATATGACATGTGGATCCACGGATCAGTGAGGGTAGTGTGTGATTACGGCGGGATCGTCCCTTTCTTGGTACGCCAAACAAACATTTAGCAAAAATCAACCGGGATTTGGGCCACCCCGGCACAGTTCGGGATTTGGTGTGCCTAGTGCACACACATCGCCCCTCTGTCGTGTTCATCTCCGAGACACGGCAGTGTGAAGAGAGTGTCAAAAGAATAAGAGCTAGAATAGGACTTAAGAACTCACCCATGATGGGGTTGGAAAAGGTGCCGGCATCGCCCTATTTTGGGACCATAGCATTGAAATAAATTTGCTCTCTTATAGACCGCGGTATATCGATGTGCATATCCGGGATGATCCCAATGGCCCGCTGTGGCGGGGTACATTTGTGTATGGAGAGCCTCGTGCTCATGAGAGACACCACATGTGGAAATTGATCGGTAGAATAAAAAACAGATCATCCGCACCTTGGCTGGTGATCGGCGACTTTAATGAGACTATGTGGCAAGGGGGGCACTTCTCAACGGCAAAAAGATCTGGAAGAAATATGTGTAACTTCAGAGAGGTGCTAGAACGGTGTGACCTGCATGATCTCGGATACAAAGGCCCGGACTGGACTTTTGATAAAAAATTGCAAGGCCAGACTAGACACACTACCGGAATCGCCCGTATGCCGACGGCCAGGGCCGTTGAGAAAGGCCTATGCCGACGGGCCGACGGCCCCCGTCGGCAACATATCCGTCGGCGTAGCCAGGGATGCCGTCGGCATAGAAAGGCCGTCGGCATAGGCCCTATCCCGACAGTGTCCGTACATCTATGCCGACGGCCAGGGCCGTCGGCAATGTTATCGCCTAACGGCGGCAGCCGTCAAGTGCTGACCAACGGCTACTCGCCACGTGGCACCTCTATGCAAACGGCCTAGCCGTCGGCTTAGTTTGGAACTAGGCCGTCGGCATAGAGGTGCCACGTGGCGAGAAGCCGTTGCTCCTGGGGCAGGTCTACGCCGACGGCCTAGCCGTCGGCATAGTTCCAAACTAAGCCGACGGCTAGGCCGTCGGCATAGACCTGCCACGTGTCAGCAACTGGGCACTCCTGGGGCAGGTCTATGCCGACGGCTGCTCACGCCATGTCTATGCCGACGGCCTAGCCGTCGGCATAGTTTCGGTCTGTTTTTTTTCTTTTTTCTGTTTTTTTCAGCTCCATTCATTTGAATATATACAGCATATATAAGAAGCAGCATCATGTAACAATAAGGAGCAGCATCACACAACAAAATCATCATCACACATCATAAGAAGCATCGCAAAGCATAAACATATAAGTATCATCACCACCAAACATATAAGAATCTCAGAAACAACAATAAGATAAGAAACATCACAAACATATAAGTATCCTCACCACCAAGACCGCCACAATGTGACCCAAAGGCTTAAGCGCCAGGACGTCGAGCACCGCGGAGGTCGTCACTGCCAAGACCGCTGAAGCCCAGGTCGTCACTGCTAGCGGCAGCGCTACCGCCAAGACCGCCTCAACCTCCGCCTCCGTGGATCGGAGTGGTCGGGCTCCGTGACTCGGGAGTGCTGCGAAGACCACCGTTAACGGTTGGTCCACAGGTTCTCTGGATGTTGAAAAGACATATTAACGGGATATATGACTGTGTTGAAAGGCATGATATGCTTTGGGTGAATAGATTGGGGATGAACTAACCGGCGAGGGGCCAGCGTTCTGTGCCACAAACTCCTCAAAGGTAAGCAACGTTGGTTGTGGTGGAGGAGATGCTTCTGGTTGCAATTGAGGAACCCTGCTGGCCGCCATTTCCTGAAAAGCATACCGCATTTGGCGATTGTTCTGCTCATGGTATGCGTGGAGGGCCGCGTGCCACGCCATGGTCTCCTGGCGTGTGTACTCCATGTAGGCCTACAGTATGACATGATGGAACTCATAAAACTACTAAATGCGGAAAATAAAGTCAGCAATAAAGATAAGAGAGAAAATACTTACAGATTGCCGCTCCTGAAAGAGGGACTGTGACGGTGCACTACTCATGGGCGTGCTCGTGCGCTGGCTCAGGCTCGGGTCGATCCGACGGAGCTGTGTGTAGGAGATAGTAGGAGTGATCACAACATCGAGAACCGCCTCCCGACCGTGCTCCTTCGGCCCCATGCCCACCACCACCCTTTCGTCCAGATCCGCCGCAATGGGGTCAGGTGTGTCAGGCTGTAACCTCAGATACCCATCGGAGTAGGCCTTCTTCCTTTGCACGGTCTTCTTGTCGTAGTACTTGGGCTCGCCAGGCTTGGGGTCCTTCCGCGTATGGGCGATCTCCCACGCCTGCATGTGTGAGAGCGGCCGCTTCAGTTTCTCCTCCTGCACCACCAAACAGAGGTTAGTCATACATAAGAAAGTGATGGTAAATAGAAGAAGAATGTTTAATGGGGTTAGTCATACATTAACTGCCTTGTGGAGATAGTGGTTTCGGTTTCCTTGAGCATGTACTCCCTCCTTCCCTCGGTTAGCCTTGTTTTTGACTCTCATAGCCGCCCAGGCTACAGCCTCATCACACCAAAGATCCACCAATGCCGCCCAGGACTCGTCTTTTCCATAACACCAATTTGGACACAACTACATAATGAAAGCATAATGGCATGTCAACATGAAACGGTGAAATGTACCTCAAGGTAAGAAAGCATAATGAAAAATATTTTATACTTACCTTCAAGAACTCGTCCCTCTCCAAGGTAATGCCCATCCTCCGCGCTTCTTCCTTGGCCATCTTCACACCAAGATAGTCGTGATAGTATGTCGAGATGGCCACATAGCGCACCTCGTACTGCATCTGGCGGGCCTTCTTCTTGCATTGGCGCAGCACGATCTGGTCCGCTCTGGCCCTGTGCTCCGGAAGAACTCGATAGAATTTCTACAATCATGCATGAAACAAGAATGGAAGAAGCCATGAGTTAAATCATTCATGAAACTAGAATGGACTTGTGCTTCTGAAGAGAACTCACCCAGAAAGTGGTGATCACGGCCTTGGCATAGGTCCCATGGTCCGCGTGGAGGGCCGCTTCCCAGTGCTCCCAGCTCGTGGCCAAGACCCGATGGTCCGGGTGCCTGACTGGATCCGGACAGTACAACCCCGGCCAGTGTAACTTCAGCAAGACGGTGATGAGGCCATTGGGAATACGGACCCCTTTAGAATATATCCAGTTGCTACAAAAGAATGAACTATTAGCATGTGACAAGCAAAATAAATAACAACCGGAATGAGCATGTGACAAGCAAAATAATGAAATTATTATAAAGTGGCACTTACTCTTTCCCTGTGGGCTCAATGAGCCACTTCTGCTCCTCAGTGGCACGAACCTGCTTTGGTAGCTTTGCGTTACCATGCAACCATCCCTTGTTGTCAACCCCCTCGCCGCCGCCACCATCATCCCCGCCACCACCCTCCTCCTCGCCTGCCTCCCCCTCCCCAACCTCCTCCTCCTCCTCCTCCTCGTCCTCCTCCTCCTCGCCTGCCTCCTCCTCCACCTCCTTCTCGGCCCCATCCCGAACCTCCTCCTCCTCCTCGCCTGCCTCGTCCTCCTCCTCCTCACCAGAGGGTACCTCACTAGAGGAGGGTACCTCACTAGAGGAGGGCCTCGAAGACAACACCCCTAAGTCGGTGAGGGTGCGCTCTTTCTGGCCGCGACCCCCTGTAGTGGCTCTCCCCCCACCACCTCGCCCTCTAGGGGCTCTCCCCCCACCACCTCGCCCTCTAGGGGCTCTCCCCCCGCCCCCTCGTCCTCTAGGGGCACCTCTCCCTCGACCTCCCTGTGAGGAGTCATCGTCAAGTAGCCGGGGGGAGGATTACGTGCTCGACCACTCCGACTAGGCAGGCCGACGACCTTGCGTAGGAAACCCACGCCGTCAGCCGTCCCCTTGCCCATGTTCCACGAACCTGCATTGAAAAGAGAATAAGCAATTAGTATATTAATGAAATAAAGGAAAAAGCATGATAATAAGGAATAATAAACAAATTAATAAAAATGCATAAAAAGGCATATTCCTAAATTATAGAGAAAAAAGACTTGAAACGTACATCTGCTAGAACCCATATGAATCATCACTGTTGTAACCTCTTTCTCCGTCTGTCTCATCATCACTATCAATCATATCATCTTCGTTGTCTGACGGAGGTGGAGGCTCTTCCTCGTCGTCAATGTCTTCGTTTAACTTTTCTAGCATAAGTATGTCATTTTCATTGACAATGATCTCACCATCATTCCGTGCATCATCGTTGTTTGGATCCACATCATCATCACCCAATGGTCTACCGTCATCGTTTATAACCACATCATCATCAGGTTGCTCTTGGTAGAACACTCCCTCATATGTCATGGGGTTAATGTTGTAGTAATCGTCTTCATTCGGGTCCGGTAGCTTACCATGTGGCGACACCTTGAACACAACTTCCCAACCCTTTAGGTACTCTTTCTGGCATGGGTAAGGCAGATAATATACTTGTGTAGCTTGGGTAGCCGCAATGAAGAGATCGGCTCCGACATAGACGGTTGATGGTTTAACTTCGACCAAACCAATGGAAGGCGTATGTTTTACCCCCTCCCACGGATCGAACCATCGACATTTGAACACAGGCAGACTTAGGGTCTCGCGCCCCAGGCGGAATATATATTTTGTACCCTTCCGTAGTAGTCTACTGAATTTTGACCGGGGCTGTACACTCCGGTATTTATAGTTTTGGGATCGGGCCGGCTGTTCTAGTGCTCCTCTGTATGGAAGCGATACCCATTCACATCATACTTTTTACATGTCATGACGGCAGGGTCAAAACCCATGGAAACCTATCTCAATTCATCATCCATAGATATGTTCGGATCTTTTCCCTACAAGTATAATTGAAATTGCTGCGTGCATTAGTTCGGTTAACTAATAAATGTTGAACTAGGTATTTAATAGGGGAGTGTGGAAAATTACTTTCTCCATTAACCAAGCAACAAAATTTTTACGTCAAGGGTTTCCATGACGGAGAAGAGTAAGTGCCTCCGCCTCAGTAGGAGGATTCATTCCCGTCCATTCCTCTTGAACGAAATCACTAAAAAAAGAAAAGCGGTGTTAGACCAGGACTAAGTGAACATAGAACATGATGATGTGGAAGACATAAAGGAATGGTGTAGTGGTATTACCTCATCCACACTTCCTCAACTTCCTTGATGTTGTGCAAGATATAGAACATGAGGTCCTCCCACTCTTGTCGTGGCATGTTATAAGATTTCGAGGCCCCAGCCCTCCCACCTTGCGCGTTGAATAGATGGAGCCTGGGTTGATACTTGGGCTCTTCTATATTGTATCAAGGCACCTTGTTATGCAGATGGGGAACGTGGTCTGGATAGTATGATGTCCTGAGGTCTGATACCTCCTCTAGGATAACTGCCTCAGCTATGGAAGCTTCAATCTTAGCTTTGTTTCCACATTTCCGTCGGAGATGCTTGTTCTGTCTCTCAGGGTCGTACTGCCAGCGATTCTGCACAGCCCCCCCCCCCCAACAATACCTCGTTCGCGAGGTGCAGAATGAGATGTGTCATCGGAGTAAAGAAGCCTGGCGGAAAGATCTTCTCTAGCTTGACTATCAACTCCGGTGCCTTCTTATGCAATTTTTCAATCACGTGTTTACTTACTTATTTAACACAGAGCGTGCGGAAGAAATGGCTTAGCTCGGCAAGCACTCGCCAGACATGCTCGGGGACATAGCCTCGAACCATCACCGGCATTATCCGCTCAATCCATACATGGTAGTCATTACTCTTCAGGCCGGTCACTTTGCCCGTTGAAAGATTGACTCCCTTACTTATATTCGATGCATAACCATCGGTGAACTTCAAAATGTGTTTCAGCCAGATAATTTCTTCCTTTTTTTCTAGCGGTTTAAGGACAAAGTCAGCATCTGGCTTGAACCAGTTTTTTCGACCGCCTGTGGGAGGCTTCATGTTCAGACGTGGTCTATCACAAATTCTCTGTTGATCTGCTCTAGCTTTAACGTTATCCTTCGTCTTATCAGGAATGTTGAGGATCGTGTGGAAAAGGGACTCTGCCCCCGAAAGGAAGTTTGAGGTCCTTGAAATAGGGAAGCTGCGAGAAGGGGGTAATGTGAGTCCAGTTGTGCGTCTCACCATATCCCTCAAAGCCTTTGGCTTTGGCTTTGCCTTTGCCTTTGACTTTAGGCTGGAGTGCTTTTAGCTGAGCAAGAACATCTGCCCCCGAAAATGTTGGAATCTCGTGCCTAAACAAAAGGCAATTCTTCGGGCAAACATCTATTTTCTCATAATCCATAGGGAGTGCCTTCATGATTTTCTTTGTATCGTACATGCTTTTCGGCAGTTCATGACCCTTGGGGAGGCTGTTAGCCCATACTCCCAGGATGCTTCGAAGCATTTCTGGCTACAGCCGTACTCAGCCTTAACTGCAATCAGTTGCGAGATGGCATCCAGCTGAGATATTTTCACACCCGCATAAAGAGGTTTCTTCGACGAGGCCAAGACCTCCAAGAAGGCCTTTGCGGTTGCCTCCGGCTCCTCCGGTTCATTCTCTGAAGGTGCCGCATTTGCCGTTTCTGCAACAATGACATCATCTAGCATGTCCCTGACCCCGTCGTCCTCATATCCATCGATGCGCTGTCGCATCACCTCCTCTCTACCACGGTCCTTCTCGGCTATGTTTATCGGCGGCATGTCAAAGTTTGTCATATATCCGTGCATGCGAAGGTGCTCACTCATGTCCGTCTTATTTCTAGGGTGACGTCTGGCACATCTCGCACAGGGGCATGGTGGGATAATTCTCATTGGATGACGGAATATCTCCACTCTGATGTTACTCGATTCCGACGGATAAAACCACTGTACATCCACTGATTATCTGCCATCCTCTGCTTTTTTGCAAGCCACACAACATAATTAAGGATTCACTTAAATTAATCACATCAAATTTTCAGTTTCTACCGCGTTGAATCCACCTACATATCTAATAGGTAAACATGGGTCCTAATCCCACCTGAGGATGTGTAGATTGAGTATGTTCTCCATTCTACCCCGTTCCGAGACAAAATTTCGGCAGCACCTCCCCGCTGTTCTCCAGATACACGTCTCGGCAAATAGCCGAGAGAATGTGCTCCGGAGAACAACGGGGAGGCGCCACCGAAATCCTGTCTCAAAATGGGGTAGAACATGGAGAACATTCCCAATCTACACATCCTCGGGCTGTCCATGGAAAACGCTGGACAATCCAAAAGAGCTGCGGTGATAAATATGCAATTGAATGCATATTTATCGATGCAACCCTTTCGGACGGGAGACGCCTAGGTTACGCCAGTTGACTTGAGAATGAAATCTAGTGATATGAAAAAATGGAGGAGATGGACTTGTAGCTCACCCTCGGCTGTAGAGGAAGTAGTCGAACAGCAGAGGGGTGCTCAGGGGGACCAACGCGTCGGACAACGGTCACTCCGATGAAATGCAACACCACAAAGCCTGCAAATTCCATCGCGACAAAAAAATAGAACATCACAACTCATAGAACATCACAATATCATCATAATCTAACAATCATCGAATAAAAAACATAAACATCTATCATCAACATCATCATCTAACAATCATCTATCATATATCATCTATCATCATCATCATCATCTCAAAATCATCGAAGCATAAAAAATCATCATTATCTCTCCTCATCTAACAATCATCGTCATCATCATCTAAAAAAATCCGTATGAACAAGTTATGAACATCACATTTTTCTCAAATAACTAATTTTTAGCAAGACCATTATATAAGTGTCAAAAAAAATTCATCATTGTTTTGTAGCAACACCATCATGATCAAAATACCACCGTGCAAAAAGTATATAATCACATCACAAAACAACATTGACACTTCAAACTAAAAAAAAGCTCATATTTCTAATAACATCCATTGATCCATATTTTGCAAACTAACTACATCTAACAAATATGACATACATTCCATCTATCTGTGCATTCATCCACCTAAAAAACAGTAGCAAAACACTAAAAAAATTGCTCACGTAGAGGGCCGGCTGGTCGGGTCGGAGGAGGGGGGCGCCGGCGGTTGGGGGGCGGTGATGAGCAGCAGAAGAAGAAGGGCCGGCTGCTCCAGCCGGCCGGGAACCTATGCCGACGGCCTCGCCGTCGGCATAGGCCTAGCCCTTTGCCACGTCATCGATTTGTGGCCGTGTGCGCTGCTATGCCGACGGCTAAGCCGTCGGCATAGATACTTTGCTTTTTTTTATTATGGCATATTGTGACTCTCAGCACACTGTAAAAAATAGTCCCACCTCGCCCAAAGACAAGCAACATGACCTGTTTAAATAGTTGGCTAATCCATACGACGTGAGCTCCGGTATTCATTAGACTTCTGTTAAGAAAATGGACAATTACGGTGAAACGTTCAGTTACCGGCCCGGTGCCCGGGTCTGAAGGTTTCACCGTGATAATCCATTTTCCATGATGGATGCCGGTGTTTTTTATAAATTCAATTATTACTATTTTTCAGTTTGTCGTGTGTAAGTTGTGGTGGCCGTTTTCCCCCTCCGAGACATGGCGGCAGTGACGCCTGTGAGGGGGGCACACCCCGGAGCCGCGTGTCGGGTGACTGAGCGTGCCACCATGCTTCCACAAGCGTAGGAGGGCCCACCGCAACACCTGGCGGCCTTGCTACCCCCCTCCGGTACCCCGTCCCGTCTAACCCTGACACAGACGACCGCCGGATCTAGCTCTTTGACTTCCGCCGGACTGGGTCTGACCGGTGGACCTTTTAACCTGGTTGTCGTCGCCCAGCCCATAGCTGCACCCCCAACACCATCCCGTGGTCAAACGCTACAGGGTTAGGCGGCACGGGGGCCCTGGGGGGTAGCAATGCCACCGGAGCGTCGCACCGGGCCCTCATACATGCGGGGTGGTGTGGTGGCATGTCCGAAGAGGCGTCATGCGTCTCCGGGGTGTGCCCCCCTCACGGACGGCGCCGCCGCCGGCACCTGGAGGGGGGAAACGGACGCGTCAGGTCTACACGGAGGGGATCTTGCTGTGGGTCTGGCTCGGATGTTGCTCCAAAGTGTTCCTGTGGGCTTACCTAACACAACCGGGTGGATAGGTCCACTGGTCAATGCCCGTCCGTGCAAAGTCAAAGGGCTAGATCCCATGGTCAAACGCTACAGGGTTAGGCGGGACGGGGCCCTGGGGGGTAGCAATGCCACCGAAGCGTCGCACCGGGCCCTCATACATGCGGGGTGGTGTGGTGGCATGTCCGAAGAGGCGGCATGCGTCTCCGGGGTGTGCCCCCCCCTCACGGACGGCGATGACACGGTAGTAGATGTTCTCCGATGCGGCGTGAATATTATTAAATACTCGGAGCGCGATAAAATCATGAGGTTTTTTACAGGACGCGGGCACATGTGCTATAGGACTGATGGTAATTTTTCATAATATTTTGTGATGGAGAAGTATCTGAACACTTTCCTCTACGCGGATTGCTCTCCGCGTGTCTACGACTATGGCCGGCGGCCTCCGAGGGCTCGCATGCCGCCAAATCTTGCGTAGGCGGCCTCTCACAAGTCTGGAAGTGTTGTGGCAGTTGCAAAAGCCCGGCACGCGTCTCCGGGGTGTGCCCCCCCTCACGGACGGCGCCGCCGCCTTCCGTGAGGGGGGAAACAGACGCGTCGGGTCTACACGGAGGGGATCTTGCTGTGGGTCTGGCCCGGATGTTGCTCCAAAGTGTTCCTATGGGCTGACCTAACACAACCGTGTGGAGAGGTCCACTGGTCAAAGCCCGTCCGTGCAAAGTCAAAGGGCTAGATCCCGTGGTCAAACGCTACAGGGTTTGGCGGGACGGGGGCCCTGGGGGGTAGCAATGCCACCGGAGCGTCGCACCGGGACCTCATACATGCGGGGTGGTGTGGTGGCATGTCCGAAGAGGCGGCACGCGTCTCCGGGGTGTGCCCCCCTCACGGACGGCGCCGCCGCCGGCACCTGGAGGGGGGAAACGGACGCGTCGGGTCTACACGGAGGGGATCTTGCTGTGGGTCTGGCCCGGATGTTGCTCCAAAGTGTTCCTATGGGATGACCTAACACAACCGGGTGGAGAGGTCCACTGGTCAAAGCCCGTCCGTGCAAAGTCAAAGGGCTAGATCCCGTGGTCAAACGCTACAGGGTTAGGCGGGACGGGGGCCCTGGAGGGTAGCAATGCCACCGGAGCGTCGCACCGGGTCCTCATACATGCGGGGTGGTGTGGTGGCATGTTTGAAGAGGCGGCACGCGTGTCTGGGGTTTGGCCCCCTCCAAGTGACGGCGGCACTGCCTTGCGTGGAGGGGGGCCACACCGCGGAGCCACAAGACGGGCTTCTACGCATGCCTGAACACTTTCACATATGCATCGGGACCCGTGCGATGTTTCGGTGACATAGCTACACCCCGAATCCTCCCACTAACCAGATTCCCTCCGTGTCGACCGCCCCCCCCCCTCCGTGACACGGCGACAGCGACGTTCGTAACGGGGGCAATCGATATACCATAGGGGTATGTTTTTTCAGATAAGGCATAATTATCTTATGGAAAAACAAAAAATAATATAAAGCAAAAATAAAAAAATAAAAATAAATTAAATATATGCCGACGGCAAGGCTGTCAGCATAGATACGCACACGGAGGTGCAGTCCCATGGATCGATGACGTGGCATCGCACACAGATCGATGACGTGGCAGAGGGGCATGGGCCAGGCCTATGCCGACGGCTATGCCATAGGCATACCTCTGCCATAGCTTGTATAAAGTAAAATTAAAAAATAGAAATAAAATAAACATATGCCGACGGCGAGGCCGTCGGCATAGCTTCGCACACGGAGGTGTAGTCCCACGGATCGATGACGTGGCATCGCACACAGATCGATGGCGTGGCAGAGGGGCATCGGCCAGGCCTATGCCGACGGCAATACCGTAGGCATATCTCTGCCATAGATATGCCAACGGCCGCCGTTACATCCCGTCGGCGTAGTTTCAACGCCGTCAAACGGTCAGCGCTGACCGGGTATGTGGGTCCGCACTATGCCGACGGCCGCCGTATGCGTATATCTAGCTGTCCCGACGGCCTCGTCTATGCCGACGGCCCCGTCGGCATAGGCTTACGTATGCCGACGGCTTTGCTATGCCTACGGCGGCCGTCGGTATAGGTCTATCTATGCCGACAGGGGCCGTCGGCTTAAGCAGTTATTCTGGTAGCGACAGAGGGGTAGCCTCAACGCAATGGATTGACATGTTCCCACATGGTCAGGTGCACCATATTGTTACTTCCAGGTCTGACCATTTTCCATTACTCCTCACTCTAGCTATGAAACAGTCTGTACATAAGGGGAAAAAGTTCAGATATGAGATGATGTGGGAAAGAGTGAACACTCTGGAACCTACAGTAAGAAAGGCATGGGGAAACAAAGCGACTGCAAATACGCTAGCAGATGTGGCGCAAAAACTAGGGGAAGTGCAAAAATCGCTGACTTCCTGGTCCAGAAAGGACTTTGGATCCGTCTCATGGAACATTAAGAAGAAGAGACAGAAGCTGAAAGAGCTCACAGAAAATTCAAGGCAAAGAGAGAATGAGGCGCTGATCAAACAGACTGCGGCTGAACTTGATGAACTCCTCCTCAGGGACGAAATCATGTGGCGACAGCGATCTCGAGCAACCTGGATCAGAGAGGGTGATCAGAACACGATGTTTTTCCACCGTAAAGCAACTTGGAGGCAAAAGAAGAATGCTATTAAGAAACTGAAAAATAATGTGGGTGTTTGGGTTGAGAAAAGGGAGGCTCTGAACGAGCTAGCTACAGAATACTTCAAGACTCTGTACACAAAAGAGAACGGGGTGGCACCTTTTGAACTGATTGATATATTACCTTGGAAAGTAACTGAGGATATGAATAGCAGCTTGACGAAGGATTTTACGGAGAAGGAAATCGGAGATGCCCTTTTCCAGATTGGCCCACTAAAGGCACCGGGACCTGATGGATTTCCAGCGCGTTTCTTCCAACGCAATTGGGACACATTAAAGGAAGATGTGATTGCCGCAGTGCAGAGGTTTTTTGCAGATTGAATTATGCCCGAAGGAATAAACGACACATCCATAGTGCTCATTCCCAAAGGCAGAAACCCGCAAAGCCTAAAAGATTTCCGGCCAATAAGCCTATGTAATGTAATATATAAGGTTATATCTAAATGCTTGGTAAATCGGTTGAGACCGCTCCTGAATGAGTTAATCTCTGAAACGCAAAGTGCTTTCATCCGGGGAGATTGACCACAGATAATGCTATAATCTCCTTTGAGTGCTTCCATAAAATACAACACAGCAAGAACCCTCACAATACGCACTGTGCGTACAAGTTGGACCTTGCCAAAGCATACGACAGGGTGGACTGGGATTTCCTCGAAGGTGCCATGGAGAAGATGGGGTTCAGTGCAGTGTGGATCAGCTGGATAATGAAATGTGTGAAGTCCGTCAGGTTCTCTGTAAAGTTAAACGGGGAATTACTAGAAGCTTTCTGCCCGTCAAGGGGTCTCCGCCAAGGCGATCCACTAAGCCCATACCTGTTCCTATTCGTCGCTGATGGTCTGGCAGGCATTTTTAATAGAGTGGTCCAAGGAGGAAGCATCTCACCGGTGAAAGTGGCACGCAATAGTCCAGGTATCTCAAACCTGCTGTTCGCGGATGATAGCATAGTGTTCTTTTAAGGCTTCGAGTGACCAAGCTTGTGAGGTGAAAAGGGCCCTTACAATGTTCCAAAAATGTACAGGACAACTCTTGAGCAGCAGCAAGTGCTCAATCCTTTTCAGTGAGCACTGCCCGGTAAATGTTCAGAATGAAATCAAGGGCATTCTGGCGTGCGAGACGTCCACATTCGAGAGTAAATATCTGGGGCTCCCAACTCCGGACGGACGAATGAAAGACAAACACTTCCAGCCTATCATGGATAGATTTCGAAAAAGATGCAATGTCTTTTGCTGCAAAGGAGGTAAATGTCAAGGCCATTGTACAAGCATTGCAAACTTTTGTCATGGGAGTCTTTAAACTGTCTACAGGTTTCTGTGACAAATACGAACGGCTGATCAGAGAATTCTGGTGGGGAGAGGAGGGAGAGAAGAGGAAAGTCCATTGGATGGCATGGGACCAGACGGTGAAACCCAAGAGAGCAGGAGGCATTGGCTTCCGGGACATGCAAATTTTCAACCAGGCCTTGCTAGCAAGACAGGGCTGGTGGCTCCTTCAGCATCCAAATAGCCTGTGTGCAAGGATCCTCAAATCAAAATACTATCCGAGGGGTGACCTGCTTGACACTGTATTTGCGGCGGACGCGTCACAAGCATGGAGGGGCATTGAACATGGCCTAGAATTGCTGAAGAAAGGCCTCATATGGAGAGTGGGCAACGGTGAAAGTATCAAAATACAGAGAGACAAATGGGTCCCCAGTAAGAGTGGACTAAAGATCACTGAATTTAAGAGGAGGTACAGGTTGAGATGGGTGTATCAACTAATGAAACCCGGGGGTTTTTTTTTAAATAGAGGATGACCCCCGGCCTCTGCATCTGGGAGATGCATATGACCACTTTATTAATTATTCTCGAGGACCTTACAAAGTATTACAGACAATATTCCTGAATCCACCATCTGGGCAACATATACCGCTACTCTTATCCATACGATGAAGGGGTACTAGTTGGGCCACTACCCAAACCATTCACCTAAACCTAACATCAAAAGCCGGAAGCCCCAGCCGAGCCACATACCGGGTCTGGGGCACAATCCGGTCAGACACACTCTTGTGTCGTCGCAGCCATCTTCCACAGGTCCGTCTTCAGAATATATTGAGTCTTCTACCTTGTGTAGGCCACTCCGCCATCGACGTCACCATGATGCCAGACAGCTACCTCCTCCTGCGCGAGTCCATCTCCGCGCATCGGGCGGCGAGCCTCCACAGCGCCATGCCGCCGATCTTTGCCGCCATCAATGAGTGAGATGAAGTACCGCTCCACCACGGCATGTACAAGGTGAGGAAGGGAGAGGTCCCCATCGGAGACACGGCCGGCAGAGAAGCACCGCAGCCACGAGACACTGCCCGAAGCTGCGACGCGGTAGATCAGACGGGCCGCCACCAGGAACCAGACAAGCTCGCCATACACACCCAGCATCCCCATGCCCAAGTCGGCGCCTTCAAGAAGGTGACGACGCTGTGGCGCCGCCGCCGCTTACCCACCGGGGCTAGGGTTTCCACCCGGGCGCAGGGGAAGGGGGGAGGCAGGGGAGGTTTAGCCTCGGCGCCGCCACCAAGGAGGGAATGGCGTCCGGGACGCCATCGGCGCCGTGACCGCCACCGGCAGCCAAGGGTTTCCCCCGGCCAAGCACCCTGCCGCCACCTCCGAACCAGCAACAACATCAGCAGGCGCGTGCACGCCGGAGATCCAGGCCGGCCGGAGGTCATGCATCACGAGCGGACCAGATCGCCTC
Organism: Triticum aestivum; assembly: GCF_018294505.1. Classification (NCBI taxonomy): domain Eukaryota; kingdom Viridiplantae; phylum Streptophyta; class Magnoliopsida; order Poales; family Poaceae; genus Triticum; species Triticum aestivum. The sequence continues at coordinate 1,767,311 of NC_057799.1, read as the reverse complement.
CGATCTGGCGAGGGGAGCCCGGGGCCTCCCCGCGCCATGACCAGTGCCCACCGGGACCTCGCTGCCCGCGCAGCCGAGGGGATCCGGCCAACCTCACCGACGAGCACTCCCCGCCACCGGAGGAGCGCCGTCCGCACCAGCGAGGCCGCCGCCTCAGATCCGGGCCCTCACCACCGAAAGGGAGCGGTAGATCAGATTGGGGGGAAGGCTGGATCCAGCCAAGTCGCCCCGCCGCCACCATCCCGGGAGCCGGCACCGGCTTCGCTGGCCGTTCCTCCGGTAGTGGCGAGGTGGGGAGGGAGGTGGGAAGGGTGTGCGGCCGCCGGATCTGGGTTCCCCCGTCGCCGCCAGGGAGGGCGACGCGGGGCTCTCTTTTCTTTTACTGCAACAGCCTTTACATCAAGAAATGGAATGAGGACCCAGGGGTAAAGAATGGAATGAGGACCTAGTGCATCAAGTGTTTCATAACTATGATGCAGATGAAATTTGTAAGATTAAGTTACCAAGAAGCAGGGTAGAAGATTGCATGGCATGGCATGAGGAGAAGTCTGGAGTGTTTTCAGTACGCAGTGCATACAAGCTAGGTGCAAACCAAAATTTCAGGGCCATTTAAACGCTTCCAGCTCGGGTATTGACGCGGACAACAGAAGTATTTGGGATATAATATGGAAAGCAGAGGTTCCCGAGAAAATCAGAATCTTCGCGTGGTGGGTGGCGACAGAAACCCTCCCCACCTCTCCCGTCCCGTCCCGTCCCTGGCGTCGCCCCTAGGGCGACTCGGGGGAGTCTAGGGTTATCCCCCGCCGCCACCCCCCACCCCCCCACCCCCTCGCCGCCACCGGAGACGACCGCCGGGAAAGCCCGCGCGGGCGCCTGGGAAGGTGGCGGCGGGGTCTTCGGCGCTCCTCTCTTGTGGAGGCCCCCGGATCCTGGGGCGGCGGCCCCTGCTGGCGTGGCGTGCGGCGTGCCTGAGGGTTCGGCCTGAGGACGGCGAGCCGTAGGTGGTGGTCGAGCGCGGCACGGATCTTCCCGTGCCAGATCTGGAGGTATTGCCCCCTCCCTTCCATGCATCCCTTCCCAGCCCCCGGTTTGGCTTTGGATCTTGCCGGATCCTCCTCCGGTGTGTTCTGGTGAAGCAGATCGGTGTCCGAGGGAAACCTTGGCCGCCTTGGCTGGCCGGCAGCGGCGACGCCGCCTTTTGGCGCCGCTTTCTTCCTTGGGGGCGCTGCTGAGGACACCATCTCTCCACTCCGACCCATGTCCGGGCGAAAGCCCAAGATCCGGTGCGTATCGGGCGTCTGCGGCGCCCCGTGCACCGTAACCTTCCTGGAGGCGGCGCCAAGGACATTGGGATCGGATGGGAGGGTCTGCAGGTGAGGGGTGGGGGTGTGCCGCCTCCCTTTTGGTGGAGCGGTGTTTCTTTCTACATATTCTTGGCGGCGGCTCTTGGCGGCATGGAGCAGCGGAGGCTTGGCGTCAGATGTGTGATGACGGACACGCGCAGGAGGTCGACGCTGTCTGGCGTCGTGGTCGCGTCGGTGGCAGCGAGACCGGGCAAGGCCGATGCAGCAGTACAGCTCTGAAGATGGATATGTGGCAGGTGGCTGTGGCGGCCTCATACCCGGCAGGCGTCCTGGTTGAGGAGCACGCCGGACTGGTGGGTGTCCCATACCCGGCAGGCGTCCTGGTTGGGACCTCAGATCTTAGATGTTAGGTTTGGCTGCGAGGTCTATTTGGTATTAGGCCCAGACCATCAGCGCCCCTTCATCAGCTAGATAGGAGTAGCGACAGAGGTTGCTCAGATGGTGGCTTTGGTCTTACTGTTGTACGACTTCATAAGGTCTTGTGTTAATAATGAATAAATTGGCCGTATGCATCGTCTAGATGCAGAGGCCGGGGTATTCCTCCTTTTCTAAAAAAAAACAAAAGGAAGAGAACTTTGGAGGTGGATAATATATGTTGTATGTGTGGCAGAGAGAAGGAAGATGAGTTCCATGCAGTAATAAAATATACGAAAGCTAGAGCGCTTAGAATAGCGATGAGGGAGAACTTAGGGTTTAGGATTTAGGATTTAGGGATGAGCATAAATTTCGGTACACATGCGTCGATTGGCTACAAAATCTCCTGGGAAGGAGCGACATGGAGGAGAGGAGAAGGATCCTGCTACTACTATGGCGAGCTTGGTGGCTGCGAGACGACTGCGTCCATGCAAAAGGAAAGGCCACCATTAGCCAGTCAGTCCAGTTCCTGGTAAGGTATGTGGAAGAAATATGCTCGGGTTCGACGGACATCTTCGAATGCCAAGCTGGACCTCTGAGCGACCAGCAAGGCAATGCGGTGCGGACGTTCATAAACATTAATGGTTGATCAAAAACTATATTGATCTGATCATAAAAATAATATTTGACTTTTTCTTGACTCAGTAAAGACGCTCATACATACGCATTTACACACTCACCTCTATGAACGCACGCACGCACACCCTACCTTTACGAGCACTTTTGAGAGAAGCCAACATATCATCTTCAGATTGACGAAGTCGCCATAGACGTCTTCGAAAACGATTAAAATGTCTCTTTCCACTGAATGCACATCGTCGGAATGACATAAATAAATTCAGAAAAATGCGAGCACCAGTGTCAAGTCTATTGTGCGGAGATACCACTGTCCTCTTAACCATCCAACAAGAGATTGGTTCGCAAAAAAATATAAAAACTATCGATTTTGATTTTCTGACAAAAAAGTAACTTTACACTTGTTGAAAAGGAAATGTCACAAATCCGACGTTCGCCCAGGCACGGGCGCGTGATTTTTTGGCAACAAGAGGTTGGTTCACAAATCCGTCGGCCGCTGATTGTCGTCACGAATCGCCGAGCACACGGGCGATGTTCTCTTTGTAGAAAAACCTCCATGTGTTTTATTTAAATACACATAAGGCCCCTCAAATACAACCATAGATCGGTTTACCAACAAGCTACTTTTGCGCGAACCAACCTGTGATTGGATGGTTAGAGGGACTGTGGTATTCTCAACCCATCAGGGTTCAAATCCTGGTGCTCGCATTTATTCCTGGATTAATTTCAGGATTTCTAGTGATGCGCTCCTTCTATCGAAGGTGCTCATAGGGGTAAGGTCTGCATGTGTGTTCATATGTGTAAGTGTATGCGCGTATAGCCTTAAACTGGAGGTTCGACTTTTTGATGCGCATGGCCAACGACCTGTACAAAGTCAAACCTCAAGATATGTCATAACGAATTTCGTCCGACTACAGCCACCTTTGGCCTAAAAGATAGGAATTTTGTTGGAAAATTTTCTTTAGAGCCCTTTCATTTGTAGTAATATATTCATATTTCTATGTACATTTCCAAGGATAAAAACATTAACCTAGCCTCTGTTAGAATATTGATCCGAGGCCATTGTCGATCATCTGAGGACCAAGCAACCACACGAGCACGCATCGAGATTTGTTAACGAGGTTCACCGATATGGCTACAGGGGCCTGACTATGGGCGCTCTTCCCCATGACGCCGCTACAATACACCACCCGGTCGCCCGGGCGCCGGCTCCCCCGCATGCCCGTGCTATTATGTTGGCTAGGTTATATCGTGTGTCTATCCCCTCATATATAAGAGGCCTAGGATATAAGTGTCCTACTTGGACACGACTCCATATCCTATCTAAACGCAATACAACTACAAGTCCAACTGTAACCTATCTTTGTACAATAATATTCGACACAACTCTAACAGTCTCGATGAAAAAAAAATCCCTATCCTATGCATCAAATGAAATCTATTTTTGAGATACATGCCATCTCACTGCCTATGATGTTTCTATTTCTATGATATTCCTACATCCTATATGAACCAAAGCAAGCCTTGGTAGGTTCTTTCTTTGGTAATAATAATTGTGTGCACCTTGCAAAAGCGAAGCGAACATAAATAGTATCAGGGAGCACACATTACAGTGGGTGCCGTACAATAAATTGTTGCCCAGGCACTGTCGGTGCTTCACCTTTTATGGCACCCAGAACCAGCTCAAGATGAAGCTGCTGCTGCAGCCTACGTACCTGCCATGCACACGCGTCGTTCAATTCTTCACGACCGCTGCGGAGAACAAGCAGCAGGCCATCTTCGCCGACAGCATGAACCACGTCTTCCTCGCTCGTCGATGCTCCTGTCCCGCCCTGTCACGTGGGCACCATGATATTTATTTGGATATTGACATCTAATCGCTCCCTCAATTCATTTCACAGGTACAGTAGGTCACAGCACAAGCAACAACAAAATGAGATGAATACATGCATGCATTCCATCTCATTTTTCAAGCGGCGGGAGGACTCTTCTTGAGGATGCATTCTTTACGGCACTCTTCACCCTTCTTCTTCTGCGCGCAACAGCCCTTGAAGCATTTCAACTTCTCCTCTATGGCTTTCTTGTCGGCGGGGGTGGCCTTGATGTAGCAAAATCTCGCGGCTGTACGGTAGCACTCCACGCGAGCACCGTCGTGGCAGATAGGGTCCAGGCATGTCACGCTGAGGTCGTTGATGCAGTGCTCGCCGGCCAATTCTTCCACCGTCTTGTTGCCGGGGCAGGCCCCATGCTCGTTGACGGCCGCGCAGAGGGCCACGTGCCCCCACGGCCATTCCGTGAAAGCAAAACCCTTGCTGTCTCCACCGACCTTGGCGAGCTCGGCGAACATGCCCTTGATGGACTCCACGCTGTCGGCATCGGTGCGGCAGGCCGTCTCGACCATGGCGATGCACGTGGGATCCTTGCCGCAGAGCTTGGAGTACTCGCCCGGGCAGCTGGTGGAAGCATCATCCTTCTCTAGATCTTCCCCCCTCGCCACCGGCATGGATGATGTGGCCACCACCACCACCAACACCACCGCCACCATGACTAGGGTGGCGGCCATCGATCAATCTTCTTGTCGATTTCTACTCTCCTAGCTAGCTAGTTGATGGGCGGTGGTGTTGATCGAGATGCTAGCTAGAGCTGCAGCATTATCTTCTCTCCTCATATGTATACAGGCGATCGATGGCCGAGAGTCGCCCTGGGGTGATGTGATTGTGAGGCCATGAGCCATTCGAGCTTCATACATGCCAAATTTGGTGCATGCACTTGTACTACTAGCCTACACGTGTTGGGTGCAGATACAACAACTTTTGCTTGAGCCTTTCCTCCAGTCTAGTCTAGCTAAAAAAAGAAGGGGGGGGGGGGGGGGGGGGGGGGGGACAATCTACAGTACGTTTTCATCATACCACAAGATGAATGGTTCAAAGGGAGTCTAGAGTGGAGCAAATTATGTGCATGCAGCCTTCAAAATGTCTGTTTACTGAATTATCCTCTGTTGCACGTTAACATGTAACTGACGAGCTGGATTTGTGCTTAGTCATACGGAGGCCGTGCATCACCTCTTTGCCTTTGCTGCCATTGTTGTTGTTGGTGCTGCTGCTTTTGCCATTGTTACCTTTGCCTTTGTTCATGCTAGGCTTGAACTAAAGCGCTCGGCTAAAAAATTTATACTGCCCCTTGCTTTCTTCCTTCTTGTTTCTTTTTAATGGTCAGAAAACAAGTTGTACTGCTGAGTAGATTAGTTTCAGTTTTAGGTATTTTGTGCCGTTACATCTTTTCAGGCAAATATAAAAAAGTGATGAGTTTACGTTGTTCCTCAAGTTCTGACGCTACATATGGTCAAAAAGGTCAAATTTAATAACAAATTAGAACCTGCATTCCGGTTACCACTCTCATACTCATACCTCAAGTGAAAGGAATGATTTTGATCTTTAAATGCAAGTGTAGTTGATCAACAATGTCAGTGACTTCAGGATGAAGAGCTTGTATTTGACCAATCTGCTATTTTTGTTCATGACCAAACTGTAGTTGCTTGAAATCAACTCCGGAAACTGAACTGGTATTACTATATACTAGCAAAAGGGCCCGTGCGTTGCAACGGGAGAAAAACAAAATCATAATCTCGAATGGCTATGACCATATTTTGTTCACATCTCATCGCATGATTTTGAAAATTTGTTCAGAAATGCAAGAAAATATTTCATTTTTAAAATTTATTCACAAATTGAAGCAATGTTCACATTTTAAAAAAATCATGGTGTTAAAAAAACTTGGTAATTCAAAGAATTATTCTGAATTTCAAGAAATGTTTTATAAAACATACTATGATATTCCAATCTACGCCCCAGTAAATTATTCAAAAATCACGTGGCTATATAGTCACAAAGAATCGGAAACATTACTGTTTGACTACATATCTTTGATCATTCATCAGCATTTTTTTACAAATTTAGGAACATTATTAAAAATCGTGAAAAGTGTTTTACTATTTGCAAACTTTTTTTAAGAATTGTGAACATTTTTTAAGCATTTTCCTTTGAATCGACGAACAATTCTAAAATAGACGAACATTGTTTTTGAAATTGATCGATTTTTTCTGAAGTTCACGGACATTTTTTGAAATGCATGAACCTTTTTTGAATCAGCAAACACTTTATGAATCAATAAACTCTTTTGTAACTCACAAACTGTTTTTAGTTTTTAGTATATTTTTTTAAAATTCAGGAACATTTTTTGAATTAGCAAACACTTTGTTCAATTTCATGAACAATTTTTAATACATGGACTTTTCTGATTTTATGAACATTGTTTTCAAAATTGCGAACATATTTTTAGAAAAATCCCGAGCATTTTTTGAATTTACAGATATTTTATGTTTTCTTGAACATTTAATTTTGAAATTCGGAGTTTTTTAAATGACACAAATTTTTTGAAGTCTCATTATTTAAAGTAGAAAAAAGGAAAACCGAAAAGAAAACTAAAAAACAGGCCACCCGCACATGGGCTGGCCCAAACGGGTGCGCTCCATCTTCTCCCGCGTGCAAAGCGCAGTATAGGAGGTCCCTACTGCGTGGGTTGGCCTAGTCGGGGGACACCCTGCAAAACGTTTTTTGTCACTTATATGTGGCATTGTTGGTTAATATTTTGCAACTTATAGCCCATTTGTTATTAGGTATTGATACATACTAGCATATATGCCCGTGCATTGCAACGGTAGATATAATTAATGTGTCAACTGAACGATGATGCACATATAATACTCTTGGTACGGTTTTTGTACGACGATTCTGATCTTAAAAGAGTCTAATTTTCAAATCTTTCGTATCAAGAAATTATTTTGAAGTTGAAGCAATGTTTGAAATTTGCACCAAATCATGAAAAAAAATCTCAATATAAGGGTTCTGATAAATGGGTTTTAGGCCATCTCTTGATACACTTGAAGATCAATAAAAAATGTCCGCGTCTAAGCAAAACGACCCTAGTTCGTTGCATGCAACTCATGTTTGAGCTTACATAGCGCCTCTCACCTTCTTGATTGCTCTATTTTGGTTGCACATCATGGTCGCACAATTAACCTTCATTTTTGTAAATTAATATATAGGTCAGCTCAACTGTTTGCAACTTTCTAAATGGTGGTTGAGGTCTCGGGTTCGAGACCATATGAATCAATTAAATTTTTCTATGACAGAATTCTTTATTGCACAATGACCATGGGTCGGCCCCTCTAGGAAAATGCTCAATCGCACTGGGGCGGAGGGCCGGGCTCATTGCCTATGTGCGAGACGTTCCACCAATGATCGGTGGAAGAAATCTAATCGTCCATTGTGCGGGCCGTGGGCAACGAAAGGAAAAACAGGGTGACGTGGGTAGTTCAGCTGAATGGAGGGAGAGACATGCGTGACCGGTCCTCAGGTAACAGATGCTGATGTGGCTGTTCTATACGTTGCTGAATCTAGGGTTGGTCCCGCCTGTAAGCCTGTTACACTCTGCTGACATGGTAGACTGCTGATGTGGATAGGTTGCATGTCAAGAGAAATATGGTAGTGGGGATGAACTATTTAGGTATTATAGATAAACCTAAAAAATCGAAGCCAAATGAAGAACATTTTTTGTTTTTATTTATATACAGAGGGAGAAACCAAATGACAGATGAAAATCTGGTAATAAGCTATGTACGGAAAAACGAGAGTAAGAAACGTACGTTATATATATTGTGTTATTATAGAAAAGAAAAAAAATACTAATTAAAGGTTCAACATAAACATAATCTTAAAAATATTAACATGCTAGATAATATCATATTTAGAATCTACACATCTTTCTGAGCAATTTTTATATATAATATGCTAAATTTGGAGTTAGTGTTTTAAAAGATATGAATATTTAAAAAGTACTTGAATCCGCGAAAAAACTATAGCTAGGCCGAAATTGAATTAAAATTCGGGGAAGAAAAGGCGCGAGAAGCTAGTATCAAGCGCTAGTATCGAACCTTGGTCTCGACGATGGGGAAGTGACCCCCTAGCCACTTGGATGGAGGTGGGCTTGTGGGAATCTTAGGGCATAGTTGTAGATGAACGGCAGTGAGTCCAAGCTCCGGGACGTAATCCGCCTTTCCATCGAATGGCATGAGCCAGTCGCCAACTTTGCTCCACTCACGAGTCGCGATGTGGAAGCAGTAGGTGCCGATGTCCTCGGCGCCAACGATGGAGAAGCAGATGGTGTTGCCGCCAATCAGGGCATGGCCATAGACCATGGCGTGCCTGTCGTGGTTGATCCACGATGACAGCGGGAGGATGTCGCAGTGCCAGAACCTGTGAGATGTGCGGACGGGCTGTGGCCCCTCCACACCAAGGCCTCAAACTGCGGCTGCCCCTCCGTCTTGTCCGGATGGAGAACGCTATCAATGATGTAGAGGTCGTCGGTGTCTTCTCCATCATGCAGCTGTAAGTCCATCGGAGGGACAGAGATGGCCAGCGGGGAGTGCTTGTACCCGTGAAGGCTAGGCATGGTATCGATGTAGCTGCAGCCGCCGAGGGCGTCGAAGCGTAGCATGCGATTCGCGCGGTCGGCCAAGATGACCTTGCTCTCCGAGGCTATGGGTAGGAAATGAACACCGCGAGGGCTCCTCATGGAGCGGCGGCAGTGTTTGTTATCTGTTCGAGGGAGCGTCAGCATGCATGGTTGGTTTGTTGGCGCCAGACCATATGATGGATCAATGAGCCCAACCCAGCAGCGGTGGGGAAGATGTCTTCCTTGCTCAGGCCCGTTTACTCCCAAGTCTACTAATATGATCCTTTGTACCGACGTAAAAAAACTAATCTTGATCTATTTCAAAAAAAAAATCTTTATCCGATCCTTTAAAAAATATTGATATTTTTTTAACATAGTATAGACGCAGACGCTCATGCATAAGCACATAAACCCATGCCTATCCCTACGAGCACCTCCGAGGGACTGAGCCGACACATCATCTTGAGATTGACGAAGTCGTCACAGACATCTTCGTAGTCGACGGAAATATCTTCTCCCACTAAATGCACGTCACTGGAGGGCCTGAAATGATCCTAGAAAAATACGAGCATCAGTGTCAAGTTTATGACTTGAACTCTGGTGGGCTGGGGATACCATTGTCCTACTAATCATCCAATAGTTGCCACAAAAAACTAATCATCCAATCACAGATTGGTTCAAAAAAAATATTGATCTGAATTTTCTGGCAAAAAAAAGAAACTTTACACTGATCCAAAAGATGATTGCATTACCGCAATGCTTTGGCTCCCTCCTTAAAGAAACTAGATGATACCCTGCCCGTTATTGCGGGAATATTTTAAAAGATATTTCAATGTGATTTTTTGTATGAAACATGAATATTTTAAGTAATAATATAAAAAGCTAAAACTGAAAATACATATAATTTCACTGTCAAAAAATACATATAATTTATTATGTTCTATTACTATATAATTGTCAAATGTCTATTAAATATAAATAGCATAATAGAATAAAAATTCTTATGTATGTTTGCATGTTGAGATGAGTCTTTTTTTCCATGCATGTTGAGATGAGTCTTTTTTCATGCATGTTTAATGATGAAGTGACATGCTTGCATGTTGACAGACATATGACAGTGAGGGTGGGCCTTTTCTCATGCATGTTGGGAGATGATGTGACATGCTTGCATGTTGAGAGAAATAATTTAGTGGGGGCTAATTATTTAAATATTGAAGATATAAGAGCGTTTAGATCACTACTTTATAGAGGGAGTACTTGTGTTATTTGATTATTCCCATTTCCGTTATTGCAATATATCAGATTCAATGTGTGAATCGTGATGGATTGTGTTGGATGTGGTTGAGTCACATACCACTAGTATAAAACTAATTGGACCAACGAAGGAGTCACATACCAAGGAGTAATCCCTCAAAATAGTTTTGAAAACGGAGCTTCGAGCAAGAATATCGAAAATCGCACGAAAATGAGCAGGACCCCGGGTTTGAATGCAATGATGATTTTTTCTGGAGGAAGGAGAAGGCAATGGGCTGATGGAATAACTTGTGTTATTGGGTTATTCTCATTTCTGTTATTTCAATATCACGGATTCAATGCTTGAATCATAATGGCTTGTGTTGGATGTGGTTGATGCTGATAATCTCCTACAAAGTCGCCCTTTGTTTTTTGTGTGTCGAAAAAATAACCTTAGTTTTCTGTAGAACAGCAAAAGCACCTACAAACTAAGCTGCATGTTGGGACCAGATCGGATTGGAGCACCGCAGACAAGCAATTACTCTCATTTTCACTCTGTTTCATTGAATGTGCGTACAAGTGTACTGAACCAAAATCTCAACACACATATAAACCAGTAGCCCCATTCTGTAGATCTCAACCATGTTAAAACTTCCAAAACTGTCCAGTGTCATCCGGTTAGCTGGTTAAAACCATCATCATGTTTTGGGCAACCATGTGACAAAAGAAAACAGGTATGTCTACTTCAAGATCCACACAGATGGTTCCAACTATGCTTTTGTTTGCCCTGTAGTTAATTCAGGTGTTCTCACTTTTGCTGTCCAGTAAGAACCACCAGCTGGAGTGCAGCAAGTGTATTCTGTTTGAGAATTACCATGTATGTTATCAGGATATAATTAATGACATGGCCAGTTTCATATTATTTGTTTGTGTCATGATTGAATGCAGGAAGAAGATGTGTAATACACAAATAATTTATCACTTATCAAATTTAGCTGTAATACCTTTTGGAAGGTACCCCCCCCCCCCCCCCCAATATCTTATGGGAAGTGTTTGGGGCCGGGGCGCCCGCCGAACCAATCGGCCAGTCGCGTCCACGCGCGCTCCGCCTCAGCCATCCACCAAGCGACACGTAGGATGCGGGCCATCCAAATCGCTGCTTTTCTTCAACCACCCGCAGGTCCCACCCCATCCCCGTCTCCCAGCTCCGCGGATCTCACCCCATCCTCGTCTCCTGCCCCCGCGCGGCCGTCCTCATCGCCGGTGGTCACCCGCGCCGGCCGTCCCCGTCGCCGTTCGCCGTCCTCGCTCGCCGGCCCCGGCAGAAGCTGGAACCGCGTCGTGGCCTGCTGCAACCGGTGCCCAGGAGAGCTGCCATCATGGATGGCGAGCATGGTGACGGCGAGCTGCGAGGACGGCGGCGCTCGCGCTACAGACATGGCGGAGGCATTGCAGAATCTGCCGCACGCCCTCATGCTACAACCGTTAACCAAAATATTTCAAACCAAGATGAAAAAAGCTTCAATCAGATACATCAAAAGCTGCAAGCAGTCATTGCCATGGCGGAGTGCTACAACCGTCGACATAAAATGCTATAACCCTTGATAAAAAAGCTTCAACCCGAAACGATAGAGAAAGCATTAACCAAGGCTGCTACAAAGAAAAAAGCTGCAACCGTTGATAAAAAAGCTTCGACCGTAGATGAAAAAAGCTACAACCATTGAAAAAGAAAGCTACAACCATACACTGCAAACCAGAAAAGTTGCATCTGTTGTAGAGAAAGCTTCAATCGTATGTGTGAAATGCTTCAACCTACAGTCAAAGCTTTTCTGAAAACAATGGAAACTTTTTTCTTTTTCTTTTTTTGTGTTTGCTACAACCACGTCATTTTTTTGCTGCAATCGGTAACCACAGAAGCTACATACGGTTAACATTTTTGCTACAATGACGACGGCGGGCTGCAGCGGTAAGCTTTTTTGCTGGAAGCGATAAACTTTTTGCTACAACCGGTGTCGTTTTTTGTTGGAACCAGCAAGAGCCTCGGGTGGGCACACGGCGAGGTACAACGCGAGCACAACGACAAGGTGCTGCGGCCGGCGCCCCCGGAGATGCGGCGAGGGCGGGGACCGGCGACGAGGACGGGCGGCGAGGGCGGGGTCCGGCGGCGACGAGGAAGACCGGCGACGACGACGGGCGGCGAGGGCGGGGACCGGCGACGACGACGGGCGGCGAGGGCGGGGTCCGGCGGCGACGAGGAAGACCGGCGAGGGTGGGGACCGGCGGCCACTGGAGGGGACAGGAGGCGCGGCGCCGCGCTCCCCCGAAAGGGACATGCGGATCCCCCCGAGGAAGAAGAGAGCTGGGGGCGATTTCATTTTTTTTCCTCGGATCCAGCGGCTGCGTGGCTCAGATCGAACGGCCCGGGCTGGACCGGCTGAAACGCCGCGCTCCCCCGAAAGGGACATGCGGATCCCCCCGAGGAAGAAGAGAGCTGGGGGCGATTTCATTTTTTTTCCTCGGATCCAGCGGCTGCGTGGCTCAGATCGAACGGCCCGGGCTGGACCGGCTGAAACTTTCGGCCGGCGCGCCGGCGCCTATAAGTGCCCATATCTTATCTGCAGTGCATCCCCTAGTTTTTTTAGTAAATCGGTTTTCATTAGTTACTAGTCGTTTGCTCAAGAGTTCCGCTTCGGTACACCACCCCTCAGAAAACGTATAAAGGATAGTATAGACATTTCACAAATTGTATCCACTACAACGTGGTTTGTACAATTCCTGACGCACCCTCCTCCCTCACAGGCTCAGCCCGTTAAGTATCTTATTTAAGTTTTAAACTTCAAAAAATGGATGTCTGACCTCGGATTCGAACTACAGTCCTCACGCACCATGAGTAAGTGCAGAACCATCTGGGATACCTAATCTAGTGTCCCGATTAACCTTGTTTTCTACCTCTTGTGCGAGATAAATAACGCTAAGAAAAAACTCAGCACCCTCTTTGGTTTTTCTTTCGTTTTTTATGCATGGTTTTCGCTCGGGTTTTTATTTTCCTTTTTTGTTCATAAAATACAAATATTAGTATTTTTGATAATTGTACAGAATTTTTATAAAAATCATCTTTTTTCAAACTTGCTTAGGATGTCAAAACATGAATATTTGATAAAAAGAGCGAACAAAATTTTGAACCCAAACATTTTTAGAAAAACACTAAAAAAATAATTCGGCAAAATATCAGAAAAATATGAACATAATTCGAATTCTGAAAATTTTGAACATATGAGAAATTTAAAAAAAATAAACATAAAAAAATTGAAAAGTCAAATAATACGAAAAAGGAAAAAAAAGATACAGAAAAAATAAAACAGGAGAGAAGATAAAAATAAAAATAAAAATAAAAATGCGGTTCACGACCTCTGAGAAGGTTCCCTAAACCAGGAAAAATGGCCGGGAAGCCGTTGTTCCCAAAACCGGGAACGCTTTTTTGCAACCTTTTCTTAGTGTTTTTTTTATTTTGCAAAAAATTTAAAATCCATGAGTATTTTCTAAAAAATTGGATGAACTTTTTTCAAATCCGTGAGCTCTTTGGCCGGCCCAACACGCGCCTGACGGAAGCGATGTCTTTGCCTAGTTGTGCCAAGGCCTAAGAGTTTTATTTTATTTTCTATTTTTCTATTTTTTCATTAATTCATTCTTATCTTTTTGAATACCAAAATAAAAGTTTTAAGTAACATTTCAATAATAATTTTATATAATTTGTTCTATAAATATTTACAATTTTATCTCTGTGTATTTATTACTTATGTTAAAAACTCAAAATAACAATTTTAATTACATGTTCAAATTATGATTTTAAATATATTTTTCCTTCAAACCTGGAATGGATGCCTACCATGGGCATGCCCACTGGCTTGCAAAAGGTGGGACCATTTTATGAATGTAAAAAAAACACCATGTTCAACTCGAGGTAGGCCAGAAGACTCCGTTTAAGAGCACGTTGTTTCTCGACATCCGTCAAATGACCCCAAAATTTTTATTTACTTTTATGACCATCTCAAGGCACCATGCGAAGTTTTTTTAGTTTTCTACAATTTTTTGCATCTTTCTGGAGTTTTCTCGGTCAAAAAGGATGATAAATGGTAACAACTTCCTACTCGCGACCCGCGCGCCCGAAACCGACCGCCTGCATCCTCCCGCTCCCATGTGTGCACTACTGGGCCGGGACTCCCCTTGTTATTTCCTTTTGGCCCCCCTCCTTTTTCAATAATTCGGGATATCAAAAAGTTGTGAATTTTTAAATTTTTCATGAATTCAAAAAGTGTCTGGGTATTCGAAAATGTTCAGGAATTTGTCAAAAATGTTCATGAATTTAAAATTTGTTAATGAATGTAAAAAATATTTCATGATTTTAAACATTGTTCATGATTATAAAAAATGTTCGCGAACTCGGAAAATGTGCAAGATTTAAGAGAATGTTCACAAATTTACAAAAATATTAAAAAAATTGAAAATTATTAATGAATTTAAAAAAATTCACAATTTTAAAAATAATGTTCGTGAACTCGGTAAATGCTCACGATTTGAGAGAATGTTCAGGAGTTTGTTAAAAATGCCAGGAATTTTAAAAATGTTCACAATTCAAAAAATTGTTCATGAATTTAAAAAATGATCACGATTTCAAAAAAATCTTCAAGATTATCAAAAAGGTTCATGACTTAATAGAACGTTCACGAATTTGTAAAACAACGTAAGCAGTAGACACAACTGGATCAATATTATAACTGATTGTTTCATCTTTAACTATGATAGGTTCCTCACGATTTTCTTCAATAGGTGGATGAAACTTAACCATTTCTTGTTAGGAAGATCAACAAGATTGTTTTTTTGGCAAAAAAATGAAATGATTATCTGGCACGAACCACATCTTCGTCTTCGATGCTGATGCCGGCTCCTGCCCCATGGTCACATTGATATTTATTTGGATCTCGACATCTAATCGTTACATCATTACTAATTTTGATTTTCTTTCACAATGTTTTTCACGTGCTTCTTTTTTTCCGGGTGAAATAGAGATTTTATTTCATCAATCAGGACATAAGTTGTTCTTACAAATATCAGGGACGTCTCCTGGTCCCGAACCCTGCCACACCACAACGCGGCCTTCTGTCCGACCAAAGGAGGCCAGATAATGGCTTACACCATTATGTTCCCTACAAACATGAGATAGCTTGAACATTCTCCCTTCCCTCAAAAGCCTTTGGATTTGATCAACCAACATGGAATAGCGAGACCGGCCCACCATTGATCATGTTAAGAGCGACATCATATATGTGGTCATAATTAGTTTGGGTTCGTTGGTACTTGCGATTTGTGTTTTGCACTATGTCATATCCTACTCAACTCCCTTAATTAGTATTGACTTTGAGCATTGTACATTTGCATGGTCACGCTAACTTGTGGGCACTGATTCATAAAAGAAGACGATTGCATTTTCTGCGCGAAAAAAAGGATGGTTGCATTTTTACTGACATTCTTTGCATGTTAATAGTACATGCATCATTGGATTTTTTGCATTTCCGTTATTTTAATATCTCAGATAACTTGGTTATGCTGGATGTGGTTGTTTTTGATAATCTCCTCCAAAGTCACCCTTTCTTCTCTGTTTTGTGTCAGAAAATGACCTTAGTTTTCCGTAGTAATGTTTCCTACTTTTTTGTTCTGTAGCAACACACAAACAATTGGCTAGCTTTTCTTATTTCTGAATTGATGCCGTGAATGAAGAATGCATATAAAATATCAGTATTTTTTTTGAGAACTATATATAAAATATCAGTAGAGTTTTTTTGACAACTAAAGTTCCCTCTTTATTCATTGGTGATAACACTTGCATCTTTATGTAAAAGAGGAAGAAGCTTATTAGGAGCAATTTCAATCCACTCACTGCAGAATTTAGATCTAGCTACACTAGCTAATTCATGAGCAACAACGTTTGCTTCTCTAGGACATAATTCAAACCGAATTGAACTAAACTCACATGCCAAGTGGTAACAATCATCAATGATGGCTGCTGAATTGCCCGCATACTGACCGTCCTTGGTCATAATCTCCATTAGTTCTAGGCTGTCGGAATTAACGACAAGCCTGTTACACCCTGCCGAAGAAGAGAGTTGTAAACCAAATTTAAGAGCCAATGCCTCTACAGAAAGAGGATCATAACATGACTCTATTAGTTTGTTCCCAGAAACAATAAAATGACCTCTGTCGTCTCGTATGACTGCTCCCATAGCTCCATGTAGCGCGTCATAGTCGAAGGCAGCATCTACGTTCAGCTTAGCAAAGCCATTAGGTGGTTTTCTCCATCCGTCCTTCTTTAGTACTGCCTTTGGGTCACATGCAATAACAACATTTTCTGCCATCGCTCTCACAGATTGTGAAATTCTTTTCGCATCTTAGCACATGCTCCTTGTGAACTAGTTTCCGTCTTTCCCACCAAAGATAACAGCAAGTGATAGACATGAGCTCATAGAAATTTTTAACGCCTAGAACGACCGCCTCCTGTGCGGGAAAATTCAGCAAATAAGCAAGTATTGCTTCCCCCGCTCGATCCACTTTGCATGCATGCGCTATAACATCTTCTAGTCCTAGGAGGCGCCACACTTCCTTGGCTTTTTTGCATCGAAACAACACATGCAAAACATCTTCCGCACTTCGGCCACATGCTGGACACGCCGGTCTAACAGGTATATGACGATTTGCAAGAACAACATTACAAGGCATAGTTCCATGTAGTGTTCGCCAGAGAAAGATTTTTACCTTTGCTGGACAGTTAAGTTTCCAAACTTTTTGCCATGTTGGGTTAGCGCCTGAGGCGCCCAAACCATCAATTTTCCATAGTTTACGTCCATGTTGGTAATCCCAGACAGTATGGTAAGCCGATTTGACAGTAAAGTTTCCATGCTTATTCAGACTCCAAGCAATAAAATCAGTCATATCGTTTGTCGATAATGGTATAGCAAGAACTCTTACTGCATCAATGGGCCAAAAGGTTTGCTCAACAAGGTCGACATCCCACTGACCCGTTGATGGATCAATTAAGTCACTCACCTTAGAAATCAAATGGCCTCCCCTAGGTGTGATAATCATTCTGGATGGAGATTTTGAGATCCAAGCATCCCTCCAGATATTAATGTTTCCACCATCTCCTACTCTCCAAATATATCCATGTCTCAAAGTATTCACACCTTGCATTATGCTTTGCCATGTAAATATCAGTAGAGTTGGATGTAAACGGGCCCTAGTTTGACCGTATTTGAGCATCACGAGCAAACCACATTTATTTATTTATAACGAAGAAAAAAATGGACGTGTCCTCTGGCCCATCCCATACCATGGCCTCGTGTGGTGTGACTGATCGATCGATCGATCATGCAGCTAGAGATTGACAGCCGCCGCCGCCGCTCTAATCTAGGTTCCAGGCAGATCGACCACGACGACGACGTGGTTGCTCGATCGTAGCCGGAGATGAGCGGCGGCATCCGGCGGTTGGTGAACCTGGGAGTGTATGATGGGCGCAACAGCGTGTATTCGCTCCGACGCTTGGACCTCTCCAAGATGGACTTGTTTCACCGGACGGCAGAAGAGGCGGCCGCGGATGGCAAGCTGCTGCCAACACTCACGCCTGCCAAGGCCTGGGCGTCCAACGACAGGAGAAGGATCTGCAAGGCTGACCTCTCGGCGGCGGAGGCGGCGGCGCCCAGCATCCAGACGCCGGCAAGCGAGCTGGTCATTAAGCCACCGGAAGTATCATGCAGCCTGCCGACCCATCACCGTGTTTATTTCCTCCCCACCTCCTCGGAGGACAAGGTGGTCTTGGGTGACCACACGAACCGCATGTTCCGCTTCGACGCAGGCGAGGGCCGCCACTGGATCGAGAGCCTGCCAAGCCTCCACGAGCACAAACACTCACCGTTGTCCATCGCCGTACCTCCGTCGGACTTGCACCTCCATGACGGCGAAGACGGTGGCGACATGTACATCATCGATAGGATCCTCCATCCGGACAAGTCGGAGGCGAAGCCACAGTTCGAGGCCCTGGTGTGGAGGGCGGAGCACCGGCGCTCATTTTGTAGCAGGACCTGGCACTGCGACATCCTCCCGCTGCCACCGTGGATCATCCAGCAGAAGCACGCCTACGTCTGTGGCCACGCTCTCGTCGGCGGCGACACCATTTGCTTCTCCATCGCCGGCGCCGAGGGCCCCGGCTCCTACTGCTTCCACATCGCGACTCGTGAGTGGAGTAAGGCTGACGACTGGGTTATGCCGTTCCAAGGCAAGGCGGAGTATGTTCCGGAGCTCGGGCTCTGGTTCGGCGAATCAAGAGGCCTCCCCTGTGCCGCCGACATCTCTAGCGTCATCAGAGGAGAGGAGCCTCCGCAGCACAAGTTGTGGATCTGGGTGGATGATGACCTGCCAGAGGAGTGGCAACCGAGCGAATTGTGTAGGTCCAAGGTCATCAGCCTCGGTTTGGGCAGGTTCATCGTTGTAGACTTCTTGGATGCCATGATATTCGACAAGGATTGCAATGAGATGGTTACGAGCAAGCAATTTGCCCTCTTTACTGGTATGGAGGTATTGTACGATAACGGCCGCAGCAAAGGTGCTGGCAAAGACAATGACAACTACAATAGTGGTACCAAATGCTCCGGCAACGAGAATGGCAACAATGGCGGCAAAGTCAAAGGGATGATGCGTGGCCTGCGTATGGTTAAGCACAAATCCAAACATTACATGTTTAACGTGCAACAGTGTATCGATCCGGTGCTGTGAACGATTCAATGATTAAATCGTTATTGTGTTTGACTTAGAATATGCATGCAGTACTGACTTTAGTGTTAAGTCTACTTAGTACTCCCTCCGTCCCATAATATAAGAACGTTTTTGACACTACATTAGTATAAAAAACGCTCTTATATTATGGGACAGAGGGAGTACCTTTGATTGATAGGATATGATCGGCCCTCAAAAATCACCATTAAGTGCTGCTTTAATTCCTGAGTTGAAAGCAGAGTCTGTTGTGTGAAAACATGACCAACGATGTTTAATTTGGTCGGTTATTTGTGAATTAGTAATATCATTCAGACTTGAGCACTAGTGTACTGCTCCCTCCATCCAAATCTGTTGGAATTTGAGTTCAACTTTGACTATAAATTTTGCTACTACCTATATGAGATAGTTTGCTAGTACTACAAATACAAGATATATATGTCATGAAAAATATAAGTTGGAAACTCATATTTATGTTAGCAAAAAAGTATTATGACCAAAGTTGGGTTCAAATTTCAAGGGGGCCATACATGTTGCCGAATTGGGATTCCATCCCAAAATAAAATAAATCAATAGCTCGATAGCACAACAGTTCACACTCGGGAAAACTAGCAGTATACAATCTTTTTTTGGTTGTATATGTGGGTTCTTCAATTAGCTTAACACAATAGCTCAAGAGTTCAAACTTGCCATCAGACAATTATTCGGTTAGCACATAATCTGAATGCTAAAGTAAATCCAAGCATGCATGCATAAATATATACAGTCAAACACTAGAGTTCAGCAAGTCAAAATGACTGCCTAGTGAATCATTCAGAGCACCTCCTCGATCCTCTGTTGGTTGTTAAACATGTAACGACCAGATTTGTGCTTAATCATACGGAGGGCACGCGTCAACCCTTTCCCTTTGCCGTCGCTGCGACCATTGATACTGCTGTGTTCGGCATGGTCACTTTTGCCTTTGCTGCCGTACGCTACCTCCATACCAGTGAAGAGGGCAAATTGCTTGCCTGTAACCATCTCGTTGCAGTCCTTGTCGAATTCCATGGCATCCAAGAAGTCCACGACAATGAACCTGCCAGAACCGAGGCTGATGACCCTGGGCTTGAACAATTGGGTCGGCTGCCACTCCTCTGGCAGGTCATCATGCGCCCAGACCCGCATCTTCTCTGGCGGCGGCTCCTCCCCTCTGACCACACCAGAGAGGTCAGCAACACAGGGGAGGTCTTCTGAGACGCCGAACCAGAGTCCAAGCTCTGGGACGTAATCCGCCTTGCCATCGAAAGGCATGAGCCAGTCGCCAGCTTTGCTCCACTCACGAGTTGCCATGTGGAAGCAGTAGGTGCCATCACCCTCTGAGCCAGAGATGGAGAAGCAGACGGTGTCGCCGACGAGGGCGTGACCGTAGACCAAGGCATTCCTATGGTGGATGATCCACGGGGGCAGCGGGAGGATGTCGCAGTGCCAGAACCTGTGTGATGCAAGGGACGTGGTGATCCCCCTCCACACCAGGGCCTCAAACTGCGGGCGTACCTCGGCCTTATCCGGATGGAGGACGCTATCAATGATGTAGAGGTCGCCGGTGTCTTCACCGTCAAGGAGGTGTAAGTCCGTCGGAGGGACAGAGATGGCCAGCGGCGAGTGCTTGTACCCGTGGAGGCTAGGCATTGTATCGATGTAGCTGCAGCCGTCGATGTTGTCGAAGCGTAACATGCGGTTCGAGTGGTCGGCCAAGATGACCTTGTGTGGGCAAGAAATGAAGACAACGAGGAGACCGTATGGAGTAGGAGACTTCCGGTGGCCTCACCAGCAGCTCGCTTTTTGGCGGATTGATCTTGGGTGCCGCCGCCAAGTCGGTGCTGCAGACCCTTCTCCTCTTGGGTGCACATGCCTTGGCGGGCACCAGGGTTGGCACCACCTTGCCATGCGCGGCCGCCTCTTGTGCGGTCCGGTGAAAAAAGTCCATCTTGAAGATACATGCATGCCCTAATGACTGCATCCTCTACCGCGGTGCGTACAAGGATCTGAACGCATGCCCGGTATGCGGTGCATTGCGGTATAAGATCAGACGAGATGACCCTGGTGATGTTGACGGCGAGCCCCCCAGGAAGAGGGTTCCTGCGAAGGTGATGTGGTATGCTCCTATAATACCACGGTTGAAACGTCTGTTCAGAAACGAAGAGCATGCCAAGTTGATGCGATGGCACAGTGAGGACCGTAAGAAAGACGGGAAGTTGAGAGCACCCGCTGACGGGTCACAGTGGAGAAAAATCGAGAGAAAGTACTGGGCTGAGTTTGCAGCTGACCCAAGGAACGTATGGTTTGGTTTAAACGCGGATGGCATTAATCCTTTCGGGGAGCAGAGCAGCAATCACAGCACCTGGCCCGTGACTCTATGTATGTATAACCTTCCTCCTTGGATGTGCATGAAGCGGAAGTTCATTATGATGCCAGTTCTCATCCAAGGCCCTAAGCAACCCGGCAACGACATTGATGTGTACCTAAGGCCATTAGTTGAAGAACTTTTATAGCTGTGGAATGGAAACGGTGTACGTGTGTGGGATGAGCACAGACAGGAGGAATTTAACCTGCACGCGTTGCTGTTTGTAACCATCAACGATTGGCCCGCTCTCAGTAACCTTTCAGGACATACAAACAAGGGATACTACGCATGCACGCACTGTTTAGCTGACACCGAAAGTATATACCTGGGAAGCTGCAGGAAGAATGTGTACCTGGGCCATCGTCGATTTCTTCCGACCAACCATCAATGTCGAAAGAAAGGCAAGCATTTCAAAGGCGAGGCAGATCACCGGAAGAAGCCCGCCATGCGTACCGGTGATGACGTACTTGCTATGGTCAATGATTTACACGTAATCTTTGGAAAGGGTCCCGGCGGACTAGCTGTTCCGAGTGACGCTGAGGGACACGCACCCATGTGAAGAAGACATCTATATTTTGGGACCTACCCTACTGGAAAGACCTAGAGGTCCGCTCTTCGATCGACGTGATGCACGTGACGAAGAACCTTTGCGTGAACCTGCTAGGCTTCTTGGGCGTGTATGGGAAGACAAAAGATACAGCTGAGGCACGGGAGGACCTGCAACGTTTGCACGAAAAAGACGGCATGCCTCCAAAGCAGTATGAAGGTCCTGCCAGCTATGCTCTTACCAAAGAAGAGAAGGAAATCTTTTTTGAATGCCTGCTTAGTATGAAGGTCCTGACTGGCTTCTCGTCGAATATAAAGGGAATAACAAATATGGCAGAGAAAAATTTTCAGAACTTAAAGTCTCATGACTGCCACGTGATTATGATGCAACTGCTTCCGGTTGCATTGAGGGGGCTTCTACCGGAAAACGTCCAATTAGCCATTGTGAAGCTATGTGCATTCCTCAATGCAATCTCTCAAAAGGTGATCGATCCGGAAATCATACCAAGGCTAAGGAGTGATGTGGTGCAATGTCTTGTCAGTTTCGAGCTGGTGTTCCCACCATCCTTCTTCAATATCATGACGCACGTCCTAGTTCATCTAGTTGACAAGATTGTCATTCTGGGCCCCGTATTTCTACACAATATGTACCCCTTTGAGAGGTTCATGGGAGTCCTAAAAAATATGTCCGTAACCGCGCTAGGCCAGAAGGAAGCATCTCCATGGGCCATCAAACAGAGGATGTCATTGGGTTTTGTGTTGACTTCATTCCTGGCCTTAAGAAGATAGGTCTCCCTAAATCGCGGTATGAGGGGAGACTGACTGGCAAAGGCACGCTTGGAGGGCAGACAATAAAATGCAGGGACGGATATTCTTGGTCTCAAGCACACTACACAGTTCTACAGAACTCTACCTTGGTGACCCCTTATGTCGATGAACACAAGAACAGTCTGCGCTCCAAACACCCGGAGCAGTGCGACGATTGGTTTACATGTGAACACATCAGGACTTTCAGCAGTTGGTTGGAAACACGTCTCAGAGGTGAAAACACTGTTTGTGAGGAGTTGTACTCGTTGTCCAGGGGACCATCTTCGACTGTAATGATTTGGAAAGGATACGAGATAAATGGGAATACATTTTACACGATCGCCCAAGATCAAAAGAGCACCAACCAAAACAGCGGTGTCCGATTTGATGCAGCCACCGAGAGGGGAAAGGACACATATTATGGTTACATAGTGGACATATGGGAACTTGACTACGGAGTAGATTTTAATGTCCCTTTGTTTAAATGCAACTGGGTCAATCTGTCAGGAGGCGGGGTACAGGTAGACCCACAGTACGGAATGACAACAGTGGATCTGAACAATCTTGGGTACACTGACGAACCATTCGTCCTAGCCAATGATGTGGCACAGGTTATCTATGTGAAGGACATGTCTACCAAACCGAGAAAAAGTAAAAATAAGGAAGCGAATACATCATACGATGAGCCAAAGCGCCACATAGTTCTTTCAGGAAAAAGGGACATCGTGGGAGTGGAGGGCAAGACAGACATGTCCGAAGATTATGAAAAGTTTCATGAAATTCCTCCCTTCAAAGTCAAGGCTGACCCAAGCATCCTGATAAATGATGAAGATTATCCATGGTTACGGCGCAATAAGGAAAGGACACAAGCGAAGAAAAAGTGAAGACTTTCTCCACAACTATTATGATGATACCATGCCAACTTTCAACCTTTTTGTAGTTCATTTGAAATGCCTGTTGTAGCAGACAAGTTTCCGTATGAAATCCTGATACTTCGAAAGAGATTGTCCGTTTTGTACATGAAGTGCATCCAGTTTTTCCCATAACCCTCTCAACTTTTGAGCACATGCTATGTGGGTGAAATGATGATACCATGCCAACTTTCAACCTTTTCAGAGTTCATTTGAAATGCTTTTCAATTTCAAGGTCTTATAGCCAAAAAAACCAGTAAATGCTTTTATAAAACTCTAATAGCAAAAGGAATCAACTAAAAAGCTTTTATAAACCTCTAGTATTTTTTCAACTAAAATTATATAAAATTTATGCAACTAAAATTATCAAAGTATTTTCTGTTCAAAACATGAAAAGCAGAAATAATTATCATAAAGATTTTTTTGTTAGAAACTTTAGTAGCAAAAACAATTGTCATAAAGATTTTTTTTGATAGAAACTAAAATAACAAAATCTGTTTTTAATATAATGATAAAACGCAGTAATATTAAATAGCAGGAAAAAGAATCACTCCAAATATATTTTTACTTGCATAAAGATAATAATTATTCAAATTTGGAAACTAATGGAGTAACAGAAAGATTATAATTATTCTGAGCTAAAAGAAAAAAGAATAAAAAAATAAAGCAAAAATCAAAAGAAAATAAATAATCCAAAGCAAAAAATAAAACAAAAAAAATAAAAAAGTGCCACCTAAAGGGCCACCACGGCCTGAATACGACTAGAAACCGAACAATGGGCCAGGATTCAGGCCCGCAGTAGGCCCAATAGGCCCACAGGCACATATAGTGCGTCTAGGCCCGTAAGCCTGCATTTGAGAGGAGCTTGAGAGGGCAGCGGGACTGGGGCTTATAAACCACTCTCAAGCTCCCTCAGCTAGCGGGGTGGGACTAAACTTTCGTGCCGCGACGCGGGCAGCACAAGGCCTTTAGTCCCAGTTGGTGGCACCAACCGGGACTAAAGGGACGCATTGGTCCCGGTTGGTGGCACAAACCGGTACCAATGCCCCCCATTAGTCCCGGTTGGTGCCACCAACCGGGACTAAAGGCCTCTGCTTCCCGCCCTTTGGGCTGCTGAAAAGAGGCCTTTGGTCCCGGTTGGTGGCACCAACCGGGACTAAAGGTTGGCATTGGTCCCGGTTGGTCTCATGAACCGGGACCAATGCTTTGCCTATATAAGCAGCACTCGTGAAAATTTGGTTCAGTTCGTTCTTCCCCGCCCCACGCCGCCAGGCTGCCCGTCTCCGCCTCGCCGTCGCTGTCGTCGCCCCACGCCGTCCCGCACCGTCCCGCGCCGCCCCGACGCCGTCGCCGCCCCCCGCCCCACGCCCCGTGCCCCGCGACGCCGCCGGCCCCTGCCCGTCGCCGCCCCGCCCCGCGCCGCCCCTCACCGTCGACCGTCGCCGCGCCGCCCCTCACGCACCGTCGCCGTCGCCGTTGCCGTCCCCTGCCTGTCGCCCTCGCCGATCCCCTCACGCCGTCGCCATCCCGTGAGCAAAATTTTTGCTAATTTAATTTGATGTAGTAGTTAATTTAGATGTGTAGTATAATTTAGATGTGTAGTTAATTGAGTTAGATTTTTTTTAGATTTTTTTGTTAGATTTTTTGTAGTTCATAGATTTTTTGTTAGATGTGTAGTAATTTAGATGTGTAGTTCATAGATTTTTCTGTTAGATTTTGTTTCATATTGTGTAATTTGTTCATATTGTGTTAGATTTTTTTTCTGTTAATAGATTTTTTGGTGATATTATTGTTGAATATGCATGTTTGTATGTTCATATATATGCAAAGATCGAATATGTCAATTTTTTATGATTTTTTTTCTGTTCATAGAATTTTTATGATTTTTTTCTGTTGTAATTTTGTTCATAGAATTTTAATGATTTTTTTGTTCATAGAATTTTCTTTGTCAATTTATGTATATGTTCATATTGTGTATGTATAGGAAAATTGTGCATGATCAAAGTCATTTATGAATATGTTCATATTTAGAATAGAGGAAAAAGGAAAATGAGAAGAGAAAGTGTTTAATATAATTAGTTAGAAAAATAATAGAACTATAGTTAAACTAGTTTATTTTTAGTAAGTACTACTTTATTTTATTTATAGTAAGTGCTTAATATATAGTTGAACTAGCTAGTTGATTTAATAAACTACTTTATTTTACTATATATAGAAGTAGTTTATTTTTAGTAAGTACTACTTTATTTATTTATAGTAAGTGTTTAGTAGTTAGACTAGTTGATTTAATTAATAAAACTACTTTATTTTACTATATATAGAAGTAGTTCCCGCATCAACGTCGACGATGCCTATCCCGCATCCTCGTCGTCAACTCGGCGGTGGAGGCCTGCTTGATCAGGGCCATGTCTGGGACTGGGCTCCGCCGGGCTGGTATTGGGAGGTGCTACCTTCCGGGGGACGTAGGTTGGTGAGGAGCCAGCCCATTGTTGACCCGATCCTTGTTTGGTGGCGGTCGCGTGGGCCAGTGACGGTGCCGAGGCTTCCGGACACCGCGGAGGTGGTACGTCACCGTGTCAGCGAGGAGGACGAGCACGTCCGTCGCTACATGGTTGCGTTGGAGGGCAGGTTCGACAATACCTGGCAGGTTCTTTAGGGATCTCACTGGAGCTATGATCCTGTGATGGTTCCTTATCTTTGGGTGTCCACTGCCCGCGACGATACCCGTCGGGCACTACGGTTCTAGCTGTATTAGCGATGCTATATGTATGATAGTATTCGAGGAGTATTAGTGATAATATTCGACGATGTACGGACACAAGAGATGATGTACTTTTGGTTATAATTGAATGCATGCTAATTTGAATACTACTTTATTTTACGATTTGGTTTTGCTTATTGAATGCTCATATTGGAAAAGTACTCCTACTTTGAATGCTAAAATTGAAAAGCACTCTATGCAGAAATCTAGGAGCCCCCTCCATCATCCACGCCATCGTGGGGGTAGCTTCTCCTTCATTCCCGTGTGCTAGACAATTTGGTGTAATGATGCACTCGGGAATGAAAGGAGGAGCTACCATCACCGATAGTCAACCCGTGATTAATAATAATGATCTAATTTAGGTTTTTTAGTACATATATTTAATTGTACAAGTTTAATATTTGAATTATGATCATAGGCCGGAAATGTCGTACTCGGACGACGAAAACCGCCCGGGGGAGTGCGACTGGTGCCACGACGAGCGAGGTATGTGCGACAGGTTCCTTGATCTGGACGAAGATCGGCGCTTCAACATTAAGCTCGAGGAGACCTTCGATGTTCATACGGTACGCAACGACGACAATAGTTTTTCTCGTAATTAAGCACGACTTCAACTATTTTAACGTGTATTTTTCATCTTTTCCAATTCGACTAGCTTATCCCATGCTATGCAAGATGCTATGTCTTGGAGAGGATGGGTTTTGAAGACCATGAAAGTATGGAAACCAAAAAAATTCACCTAAGGACCCATCATGGTGTGGATTTTGAAGTAAAGTTGTACAATGCTGAGAGTGTAACCCATTTTGGTTGCAAAAATTGGGAAGCACTTTGCAAGATGTATGGTTTTGATGAGGGTATGCTTGTCACCATGGATCTTGGTGATCCTACAATCGAGCAAGACAATATGGACATTTGGGTCCTTGTGGATACACTTCCAATTCTTTCCCCATGTGAGCTTCTCAAACATAGTTATTAAGTAATTTATATTGTTTATTTCAAAATAGTTGACAGCTTATTTCCATTGACAGCTTATTTTCATTCTTCAAAGAATGTGCGGAAGATGGTAGACAAAACCCACTACACCGATGGCTCCGAATTAACTTATAAGGAGAAAAATCATCTGATCGCATTTTGTACTGATCTTGAGAATTACAATATCTACAATCGAACTCCTCAACATTATGGTCAATACGTGCCACTAGTGCACGTGTTGAACTACGGTAACTACCATGGAGATACCCTGGTAAGATTTTTTACTATTACGATATCCGTGCATCTTTTTGCATACTTCTAAAACTAGTACATCATTGCTAACTACGAAGTTATTACTATGTTTTTCAACAGATAATCCCGAATGATTGTGTGCCTCATCTGATGTATACGCACGGTCGCCTTGATGTTTTGAACATACAACCAGGTCGTCCTACGAATCTCAACTGTCCATACCGGATTTCTAAAAGAAGTGGAGACATGACAATCAAAGAATGGAAAAAAATGTATGGACAGTCGTAAGGAGCTTCTTGGAAGCAAAAGGAAGCGAAGCGCAAGAATTGGAGACAGGATGATCTCCATTCTTCATAATGGAGAGTCAGGGTCTATATTGTTTTATGCTATTTTACCTTAAGGGTGTTTAGGTCCTACCTGATACTGATGATCATGTGCTAAGAACAATTATGTAGGGTTGGGTTCGATGACTATGAGGATGATGATCGTATGACTTGTTATTAATAACGAGTAGAAGTTGTATGATGATGCATGATTAGTAGGACTTGTTATTATATATGATGATGTATGATGCGAGCATGAGTTATTATATATCAGCGGGTGAAATGAACATAGCAGTAGCATTGGTAAACCAAGGACGAAGATATAAGAGAGGACACTTCTCTCTATTAGCTAGCTAATAACAACCTAAATTAACCCCCAAAACCCCTAAACCAGCCACTTTTTTTAAAAAAAAAACCCTCAGCTCCAGCCAGCTGCTGACGCGTGGAAGCCTTTTGGTCCTGGTTCATGTCACCAACCGGGACCAAAGGCCCCCTTGCCTGGGAGGCCCATCTGTCCCGGTCCGTGTAAGAACCGGGACTAAAGGGGGAGGGCATTAGTACCGACCTTTTTGTCCCGGTTCTTAAACCGGGACAAAAGGCCCTTACGAACCGGGACAAATGCCCTGTTTTCTACTAGTGGGCCATGGGTGCGCGGTGGATCCCGACCCTTGCCGATGGGAGGGCTCCGTTTTTAGGTGCTTCTTCATGTTTTGTTAGGGTTTGTGTCCTGCTCAAGAAGACGAGACGGTGGCGGCTTCTTGAAGATGGAATAAGGTTCTCCCCGCCTAGCGCCCGTCCCAATGGTGTGTCTAGCATCGTCGGAGGGCGTGTGGAGATGTGTCTCCGGCGGATCTCACGAAATTTGGTTGGTGGTTGTCTTTGATGGATCCACTCGGATCCGGTCTTTGTTCGTCTTTATTCATGTATCTTCAGGTTGGATCCTTCCGATCTAAAATTATCTTCATTGCTGGCGGTTGTGGCGTTGGTCTTATGGGAGCTTAGCACGACGACTTCCCGACTGTCTACTATAACAAATTGTGTCTGGCTCCAGCGAGGGAGTGGAGATGATGGCGGCCCGCCTTCGGCTCGCTTCAGTCGTCGCTAAGTGGTCTATGAATCTGGATGTAATTTTTATTATTTCTGGTGTTTGTTGTACTGCCATGATTAAAGATGAATAGATCGACAGTTTCCCGCAAAGAAATATGTGAACGCATTTTCAAAAAATGCAAGAAAACTCGCTGAATAAATCCTTTAACACGTTTATTCCTTCTGTTTTTCCCATGAATTTTATTTCCTGAAATAATAGAATCACTCAATTCTCCTCGGTTTTACAAGGCCAAGATAGTTGGTGGATTATCAAGAAGGAAAGCATTGGGCCCAGCCCCAACCGGGCACTCTGATCCAATCTAAAAGGGCAAAGCTGAGACAAGTTTGCCGAAATCACTAGTTAAGGAGTACTCGTTGTGAAGATCACTCCAACTTCCCCAGGTTGCGACAAGTGGCGCGTCGCAACATGTGAGTTTTTTCTTTTTTCGTAAATCCGTTTATGCAAAACGTTTTATCTCTTAAACCGTGCGTCCAAATCTCGAACCGCTTTCGCCGTTGGATTCCTCGCGTCGAGATCTTCAAAACTAGATCCCATGTTGATAGGTTTTGATGAATTTTTTTTTCACAAAAAAACCGGATAAAAAAACCGAACCGGGAGCACGGTTTTTTTTCCTTTCCGAAAGAGGCACGCCTGTGCTTCTGACGAAATCACGAGTGTGCCTCTCGCGAAGCAAAACCATGACTATCGCGAAAGGAAAAAAAAGATAAAACGCGTTTTTTTTTCGTTTCTGAGGAGGCACGGCCGTGACTCTCGCGAAAGCACAACCATGCCTCTCGCGGAAGCAAAACCGTGACTTTCGTGAAAGAAAGAAAAACAGAAAACACGTTTTTTTCGTTTCCAAGGAGGCACGGCCGTGACTCTCGTGAAAGCACAACCGTGCCTCTCGCGGAAGCAAAACCGTGACCCTCGCGAAAGAAAAAAAAACAGAAAACACATTTTTTTGCGGTTTCCGAGAGGCACGGCCGTGACTCTTGCCAAAGAACAACCGTGCCTCTCGCGGAAGCAAAACCGTGACTCTCGCGAAAGGAAAAAGAAAACAGAAAACAGTTTTTTCGTTTCCTTGAGGCACGGCCGTGACTCTCGCGAAGCAAACCGTGACTCTCGCGAAAGAAAAAAAAACGCGTTTTTTTGCGCAATTGTTTTTTGATTTTTTTGTCAAAAAGCTAGGGAAGACCGGTGGAAAACCAAAACGTCAAAAAAACCCAGAAAAACCCGCTTAAAAAGCTGAAAACGCGTGCGGAAAAATAAAAAAAAAAACAAAATCCAGAGGTAGCACTCAGAGCGTGACACGTGGCGAATAGCTGAGAGCGTGCCAAGTGGCGCTACTCGTTGCGAGGCACCCGAAGGAGCGCTGGTTAATTAGTTGCTCTCCGACATTGCTTTTTCACTTCGCCGCCGCCAGCAGATGGGTTAAACTGCCATTACTTCTTATAGACGGATCATAGTAGGAAGATCGCCGGCCGGAGATGAGCGGCTTCCGGCGGTTCGTAAACCTGGGGATGCTACACTGGTCGCGCGAACCCGGCCTGTACACCCTCCGGCGCCTCGACCTCTGCAAGGTGGAACTGTTTTACCGGACGGCACAAGAAGCCGCCGCACATGCCAAGGTGGTGCCGGCACTAACTCTCGCTGAGGCCATGACGCCCAACAGAAGAAGTGGCTGCAAGATCGACTTGGCGGCGGCCGAGGCGGGGGCGCCCAATTTCCAGCCACCTAAAGCCGTGGTGGCCGTGCTGCCGCCGGTATACTCGTCCTATGTACCAGGCACTTGTGACATTCAGTTCTTCGCGGCCGCCTCGGAGAACAAGGTCATCTTGGCGGACAGGGCGAACCGCATCTTCCGCTTCGACGTCGACGATGCCGGGCCCTGCCCTATGGTCACAGTGATGCCAAGCCTCAACGCGCACAAGCACTCGCCGCTGGCCATCTTCGTCGCTCCGATGCCCTTACAGCTAAATGACAGCCAAGCACCGGCGACCTCTACATCATCAATAGCCACCTCAAGCTGGACAAGGGGGAGGCACGACCGCAGTTCGAGGTTTTGGTCTGGAGGGATTGCGGCCCGTCGATACCAACTGGCAGGTCCTGGCACTGCGACGCTCTCCCGCCGCCGCCCTTCATCGCCCATGACAGGCACATTGTCCCGCTGTCACCCTTCATGGCCCACAGGAAGCGCGCATTCATTTGTGGCCACGCCGTCGTTGGCGCTGGCGACACCATCTGCTTCTCCATCACCGACTTCCGCGGCTCTGTAGGCACCTACTGCTTTCACACCGCGACCCGCGAGTGGAGCAAGGCCGGAGACTGGCTATTTCCGTTCGATGGCAAGGCAGAGTATGTCCCGGAGCTCGGGCTCTGGTTCGGCATCTCGCGTGGCCTCCCCTGCGCCGTTGACCTCTCCGGCGTTGTTAGAGGGGAGGAGCCACTGCCAGACAAGAAACGGATTTGGGCGAACGACGATGTACCGGGCGAGTGGCACCCGAGCTATATGTCCGGCGCCAAGGTCGGGTTCATCAGCCTTGGTTCTGGCAGGTTCGTGGTTTCTGATTTCTTCGATACCAAGATATTCGACAAGGACTTTAGGGAGATGGTTGTTAATGACAGGTTTGCCGTCTTCACTAGTTTGGAGGTAGTGTACGACAAAGGCAACGACAACGGTAATGGCAATGACAACGGTAATGGCAATGGCAACGGCAATGACAACGACAACAATAGTAACAACGGCAATGATGGCAACACTAATAATGGCACTAGCACCTCCACCAGCAACAATGGCAAACGCAGCGTGGCCTCCGCATGATTAAGCACAAATCGGCAAAGGCAAAGGAACAATTTGGACATGATGTAGCTTGTTGGTAGCAGTACGCCACGGCACTAATACAATTTGGAACAATTTAGACATGAAGAACTATGTTGAAATGCAACAGGATTAAACTAACAGCAAAATTTATGACCACCTTGAACTGTTGATTCATCAGGACGAAGAGGCTCCTCCATCTTCACAACAGGTTTCTTTTCCTTTGGGTGGTTCTCAAGCTTTGCGAGGAGATCCGCCTTCAATGCTTCGTCACAGCTGGAGCCCTTGAGCAGGAGCTCCTTGAGTTCACGTAGATTCTTTAGGCCAAAGAACGAGGAGCCACTGCAGAAGTCAACCGTCAGCTGCTCAAGTTTTTTCATCGTCTTCTCTCCAAAGGTAACTTTGGAGCTGGAACTGGAGCTGAAGACAATCTCGAAGATCTTCATTTTCTTGAAAGAGTCTTCCTCCAGGTCATTGGTAATGATAGACACATTGAGCTCATCATTTTGAAGCTCCTTAACACGAAGCCGGAGAATAAACAGATTTGGCAGCTCGCTAAGGAACTTGATGACGTCCTTAGTTGGTTTCTTTTTTCCTTCTGGTGTGAGCAGTCCTGAATGCGGGGAGACATGGTCTTCTGTCAACTTGACTATTTCCAAATCCATCTTTGTGAGCATGGTGAGTTGCTCTCTCCACTTCGGCAACCGGTCTCCAAGCCCATGCAGTTTCAGGCTCCTCAGGCTCCCCACAGGCAGTGATAGTTTTATACCATCCAAACAATCTTGATTCTTGTCCTCGAGCCACACTGACAATGATTCCAGACGGACAAGAGCCGTGATTGCAAGGACAAACTTGCTGCTGTTACTCTTGTTGATGCCAGACACTCCAAGCTTGCGCAAGTGGGTCAGCTTCTTGATATCTTCTAGGAAAGCCTTTGTTGCTGAAGCACTGACATTGACAACACCAAGCGTGTGCAGTGCTGTCAGTTTTCCGATACCCCGAGGAGCCACAACACCATCCGGGCGACGAACGCCGCTGCGGTTGGACGGTTGGGGCACTGTCTTTGCTGTGGTGGTGGTGCCTGCACGGATATACTGCAAATTCTGCAACTTGGTGATGTTCCTCGGCAGGGTGACTATGGAGGTGTGTCTGACATCTAGGGTCTGGAGCTGTCTCAAACCTCCTATTGAACTTGGCAGATGGCAGATTTCATTGCATCCGCGTAATGAGAGGAACTTGAGGCGACACATCAACTTGACCATCTTCTTGACATCATTATATTCTACATTGGATGCACCCTCTAGATCAAGCACCCGGAGCAGCTTCATATCTTCAGAAACGAAGAATGATTTCCATTTCCCAAACACTGTTAGTGACCGCAGACGAGAGAAGTCAATGCTCTCAAACACAGTTTGATCTCTGTCCCAGCATTTTGAAATCACAAGGTGGCGCCCTGTGCGTTGGGTGGTTAAGGCACAACTGCCCCTAAGTTCAAACACAAGGTTCTCTTCCATTTGACGTGAGACAATGTACTCACGAAAGAAGCCATTGACTTGGCAAATGACCATCCTTGTCTCACCCAAACCCAACGCAGATGGCTGCTGGACTATACTCAGATTAAGGAGGTCACAGAATTGTTTCTCCCCGTTCATCTCTGCGGACTCTTCATGGCTGTCCTTGGAGTAACCCTCAGCAATCCACCGCCTTACCAGCCGCCTCCGCCGGATGAGGTAGTTTCGAGGGAAAATTGGTAGATATAAGATACATGGCTTGAGGGAATCTCGGCAATTGCGGAAGTACGAATTCATCCAATCGAACAGACCCTTCAGATTTTCAAATTCTCCATGGTTCTCGAGTTCTGGCATAAACTTATTATTTGTTGAAAGTGCATCTTTCCATCGATCTGGCTTTTTGGCGAATGAACCTGCTACCTCAACTATTACTTTGGGAAGTCCACCACATATTGAAGTAAGGTCTTGTCGCTCTTCAAAGTCACCCAGAGTGGATACCTATAACTCAAACAATTAAACATTCAAATCAGTCAAGTTCCAAAATCATACATACTCCACTTTCATCTTATTTGTTGTATATAATGCATCATCTTATATGTTTACTAATTGGAGGCACCATTTGAGCAACCATGATAATACAAAAAAAACACAGAAAAACATTAGGAGCTGGATTCCAAGGCTAGGATGGACCAAAGAATCATGTGGAGTTATATTTGTTCCGTTAGGCCAACTCTAACCGATCCCCTAAAAAATAGAGGAGGATACGGCTGAGTAAACCTTAGTCGAGTGTATTTACTCCAATAAGTTTTGGTCGGTTCTGACCGATCCCCTAAATTTAGCGGAGTAAAGTGCTCAATTGGGTTATGCATTTCATCAAACAGTTGCTATGCGGCGGTGTGCTGAACCGGATCGATTCGGGCAGCACGAACAGCAGCGGCAGCAGCAGTTCGTGAGCAGCCGCTAGCCCGCCTGCCTCCCGCCATGAGCCCCAGGGCACCATCAACGTCGGAGCCCTCATTATTCAGCTGGCCCGAGCATCCCAATGCAGCTAAACTAGAGAATAATACCTACAGGACAATTGATATCTGGTGTGCACCCTACCCTGATACGAACACATGGTGGTAGATCCAAAGAGGGGTGAAACATTCATGGATTAACTGTGGTTGTTCAAATGGAAGATATCTAGCATCCTCTATTCCAAAATAGTTTTCTTTTGCGAGGCTATTTTCAAATAGTTGCAATCCACTACTTATTTTTCCTATCCATGCAGCCGGCAATGGAAGGTATACTCGTTAGGTGCTTGGAACATACATATACAATTCATCTTCCACATTTTTGTTAGACAATGGCATTCCGTTAACCGCAATCCAAAAGTTCTTCTCTTTTGATACATCATTTTGTTACATGCTTCATACATATTACTGTTATTGAAATGTAAATCAAGAACACTTTTATATTTGCTTTGCATTAGTTTTAGTTATTTTGTGCCACCTATTTGTGCTTCTCACAGCACTACGTGGCATCATCTAGATTCTCTAAATATTGTTCCAAAATCAATTTTCTGTGGGAAATAATTGGTAAATTTTATGCAGTATTGATATATATGCACAAAGACACAACAGGCTTGTAACTAGACAGAAAAGAAGTCGTGTACACATTTTTCCTAAAAAAAGAAGAACAAATGGTGAAACAAAATATAGAAATGCTACTATGATTCTTGGCAAACACAGTACTTTCCAAACTAAGATAGAAACTGCCATACTAAGCTTTTATAAGGAGGTCATATAAATCCATTTACTCTGATACAATAACCAGATAAAAATGAAAATAAAATAGCACTTTGTAGTTGAAAAAATATAAAGGAATAATAAAAGTCTACTGTGTAAAATAATAGCGCTTAATGAATATAAGGAATGATATGAATCCTTGCACAAGGAGTCAAGTGTACAAACATGCATAGAAGGAACTTGACAGAGGGAAGTTTAATCTATGAAAAACACACCTTCTTGAAGAGTTCAAAGGCTGTGTCAGCTTCCAGACCTTTGACATTAAATACAAACTCTCCCTTACTTCCGCGGCAATGAGTGGCAATTTCTTGTTTTGTTGTAACGGCAATGACAATATTCCGGGGATTACATCCAGTTACCAACTCAGCTTTTATGAGATCCCATTCTTTGGTGGATTGCAGTCCATCAATAACCACCAGGCATCTATTCTGTATCAGAATCTCACGACACTCAACAATGGGGTTTCTGCTTCCCATCATACACAAGTCTGCAGTAGTTTCACTGGCTACAAGATCATCAGAACCAAGATTGGAAAGTAAGACCCGAGAGAAGTCCCACAGATTGAAAGGATGTGATACATCCACCCAACCATACTTCTGGAATAGCTTGCAGTTCAAGATTTGTCACAAAACATGTATTTGACGAGGGCTGATTTTCCAACGCCGGCTATTCCCCACACGGACATAGCTTGGTAGCTTTTGGCTCGTGCTGTAATTACATTTATACCAAGAACCGTCTTTTCTGACTCGCGTCCAACAAGAGGATCACTAGTAGAAAAAGAGGCTTCCATACGCCCCCATTAGTCCCTAAAATAATCGAACCGCGACCAAAGGGGTCTTTAGTCGCGGTTCGGGAGGAGACCCGCGACCAACTATCTGGGCCCAGCGCGCTCGGTCGACAGCTGGCGGACGGGAGGGGCTTTAGTCGCGGTTGGCCTGGCCAACCGGGACTAAAGGTCCTCAGGCTGGCCCGAAGACCTTTAGTCGCGGTTGGCCAGACCAACCGGGATTAAAGGTTAGACCTTTAGTCCCGGTTGGTCTGGCCAACCGCGACTAATGGCCCGAACCTTT
This sequence comes from Triticum aestivum, assembly GCF_018294505.1. Taxonomy (NCBI): domain Eukaryota; kingdom Viridiplantae; phylum Streptophyta; class Magnoliopsida; order Poales; family Poaceae; genus Triticum; species Triticum aestivum. Next base: position 1,731,166 of record NC_057799.1, on the reverse strand, counting down.
AGTCGCGGTTGGCCAGACCAACCGGGACTAAAGGTTAGACCTTTAGTCCCGGTTGGTCTGGCCAACCGCGACTAAAGGGATTTGAGGCCTCATTTTCAAACTCTACCCCCCCCCCCCCATCGCCTTTTCAGTTTTAGAAAAAACAAAAGAAAATTATGGAAATGTCAAAAAAATAAAATAAAATAAGTTTTCCATGTGATATGTGGTCTAGTTGTTGGGAAAATTAACAAATATGAATTTCGACTTTATTTGCAAAATCTCTCTGGAAATTCTTAAAATGGGCATAACTTTTGCATACGAACTCGGATGAAAAAGTTTTTTATATGAAAAATCATCTACTCGAAAAGTTACATCCGAATTTAACCGGGGAACCCCCGTTAAACATTTTTAGAATCCCCAAAAACCTAACAGAAAAAAAGATACGGTGCTTTTAAGATCTGGAGAGGCAAAAAAATTCAAAAAAATTCAAATTGTGGTCAAACTATGGTCAAACAATGGTCAAACTAATTATTCTAGAATATTAGTGTTACTAAATAATTATTTCAGTTTTTTTGAATTTTGGTCAAATCTGGTCAAACTGTGGTCAAACAATGGTCAAACTAATTATTTCAAAAATATTAGTGTTACTAAATAATTATTGTTTTTTAAAACAATAGTTTCAAACTCAAACAGTGAAATGTGTCACTTCATGCTCAAGCTAAATACCTGAGGGTTAATAGAATTGACATCCTACTATTGTCAGGAAAACAACAAGTGCAGACTTGGAAACGAGGGAGAATAGAACCTGAAAGTTAAGCGTGCTCAGGCTGGGGGAGTGGGAGGATGGGTGACCGTTCGGGAAGTTAGATGATTTGGAATGATGAGGGGTGATTAGAGATTAGAGGATAAATTGAGCAGTGATGAGGGGTGGTAATTAGAGATTAGAGGTTAAAATAATTCAGAAATTTGAAAATAAAAAAAAATCGCAAAAAAATTTAAAAAAATTTAAATCTGTGGAGGAGGCCTTTAGTCCCGGTTAGCCACGAGAACCGGGACTAAAAGACGGGCCTTTAGTCCCGGTTAGCCATGAGAACCGGGACTAAAGCCTTTAGTCGCGGTTCGTAAGAGGCGCGACTAAAGGGGGGGGGGGGTCTTTAGTCGCGCATATTTAGTCCCGGTTGCACAGCCGGGACTAAAGACCTTTGCGAACCGGGACTAAAGGCCTTTTTTCTACCAGTGGATGCTCATCTATCCACTTCCCTGCTGCTTCCTTTTTGCGGTTATCAACCATTGATTTCGTATTGTTAATGGTGGGTGCATTATTGGTTTCTATGTCTTTATCTGTATCATCTTGAGATCCCTAAAAACAAGTAGTTATGTTAGTACACAAAAAAGTGAGGCCTTGATAATTGTAAAATATGTCCGTACAACAAAAACAATACCAGATTAATTGCAAGAAGAGGTAAATATAATGCATTGGACACGTGTTATGAGCTTTCCTTTGGTGTAGTTGTGTTTGGTGCATTTGTTTGGTATTACGAGGGACCCTTATATCCCTTGATTTTCTATTTCTCGTACATGTAACCCGCATGGATTAATAACATTCAAGGCGGGGCTATTTTGTAATCCGTCTTGCAGGATTATTTGATCAGTTCCATGATAAGATAGACTAGAAACACTAGCAGGATTATTACTTAGTCTTAAGACAAGCTTGTAATCCCTCGGTTCCTAAATATAAGTCTTTTAAGAGATTCCACTATAGACTACCCACAAAGCAAAATGAGTAAATCTATACTCTAAAAGACATCTATATACATCCGAATGTAGTTTTTACAGTGAAATCTCTAAAAAAAAGGGACTTATATTTATGAATGGAGGGAGTATATGTAGTAACCACTAAACAGGAGGCTGTGAAATATTCCCTCCATCCCAAAATTCTTGTCTTAGATTCGTCTAAATATGGATGTATCAAGTCACGTTTCAGTATTAGATACATCCGTATCTAGACAAATCTAAGACAAGAATTTTGGAACGAAGGGAGTAGCATTGATTGCAAACAATAGTAAAAATGTATCGACTCTTGAACTGTCTGTTAAAAAATGTACCCTAAGCCGAGAATTTAAATAACTGATGGGGTTCTGACTAGGCTTACCTTTGTAAAGAAGGCGTAAACAGAGTGATCAGCTGATAGCTGGTTGAGATGCTGCACCTGGTATGGATGTCCCACCGACAAGCTTGCAACCTCAAATTGCTGGGTGGACAAGATGATGCAGCTGCCATTCGTCATGTTTGGAAAAAACCTCCTGATAGCATCCCAGTCTGCCATGGTGGACAGGTCCTCCAACACAACGAGGAACCTATTTTTCATGACAAGCTGCTCGAAATCCTTGAGGGAATCTCCTCCTTGTGCGGCCTCCATCTTCATCAGGACTCGCACACCACCTACGAACTTCCCGCGCTCCTCTTTGTAAGAGGTTGCGTGGAACTGGGCCGTCAAGGACCGGACGAACATGAGGGGATCGAAAGGGTGCATCAGCTTCACCCAAGCACGGCAGGCGAACTTTTCGCATGTTTCTTTATCAACATAGGCGTTCCAGGCAATGGATGCCAAACCAAGGCCCTCCCCACCTCCGGTGCCGGTGCCGGTGCCCCAGATGGAGATCACTCCGAGGTCTTGGTCTTCCTTGGTGAGCAGCTGGGTGAGATCCCATTGACGCCCTTTTTGGGTGGTCTTGAATGCCGCCTCGAAGAGCCTGTTGAATGCCGTCGGCGGGCGGGAGGAAGCAGTCGGCTCCTGCTTCTCGGTGGTGGTGGTGGTGGTGGTGGTGGTGGTAGACTTGGAGCCGGAGTCGCCGATGAGGCAGTAGCGTGTGTTCCTGCTGCTCACGTCCTCCACCCTGGCCTTGAGCCGGTCCAGCTCATCTACCGCCTCGTCCAGCCGCAGCGGCCCCAGGTTCACACAGGGCCTGAGGAACCAGCTCACAGGCTGGATCAGGCGGAGCCACAAGCTGTTCTTCTTGTCGAGGTGGACGACGAACTCGATGCAGTCCTCCACATCATAGGCGAGATCGCGGATCTGCCGCACCCACGTCCTCCCCACCGCATTCTCCAGATGGTCACTGTCAGCAATTTTTAGGAAAGACTGCATCATCTGAAACTCGCCAGTGATGTACACCAGGTTACGCTGCGCGCTCTGCCGCAGCTTGGCCTCCTCCTCAATCGCCGCCTGGGCCTTGGTTAGCGCCCCTTCCACCACCGACTTGGCCATGCCAACCACAAGGTCCGCCATGGCTCCCTCTCGCTAGCTAGCTAGATCTCTCTCCTATCTTAGTAGCTTACTCTGTTTAGTTTGTCTTCTTTTCTTGTCAACTATATAAGGAGCTTACTGTTTTCAAGTACCGATGTCATTCACTTCTCACGCTTCTTCAAGGGGACAAGCAGCACAGCAAATTGTACTTTTAAAGTATATATACATAGTATAATCTTGGAGATGACACCCCACTAACATGGTTCTGTGCTGGCACTCATATCCTATATTGGCGTGTATTGTCGCGTACTCACATGGTCGTAGATTCGACCACAACTTTTCAAGCAGCATCAGACAGCGTGCCAATAAAATGATTTACTCTGTAAATTTAATCAGCATGGAAAGACGGACTTGACCAAGTCACCTTTTAATATCTTAGGCCCTACTTGGAATCAGTGTATTTTTATACACCTGTATTTGTTTTACAAGTGTATCTTACCGGCCGTGTATATTTTACAGGTGTAAAAGCGCTGGAAACGACATTCCAATCAAGGCCTTATGCTAGTTATATGGTTTTACGCTTCATTTTTTGCAGGTCATCTATATGTTTTACTTGATGCATGATATTGGTCGACTCTGCATTATTTTCTTGCCAAAAATGTCATTACTAGTATTTTTTGACAAACTGTAGGCATTTCACCCTGCAGTATTTTTTAAAATAATTTCAAATAAAATTTATGTACAGGAAACTCCAAAAGGAGAGCTAAGGAAAGGTTACATCATTGGGCATTGATGGGTAGCTTATATGGAGAAAAAAGTATCAATATTTTTTATTCAAAAGGGAAACTAGACCTTCGCCAATCGAGAGCAAAACAACGGCTAATGACCTGTCATATGCTCAAACTATTGGTCCTTGTTGATTCAAGTGCGTGAACAGCCATCAAACATCTCATTTGGACATTGTTAAACAACAAATGGACAATTAGCCAAAACTCGTGAGACGATTTGCGGGCCCCAAGATATTAATTTTCCAGGCCATCAGGTTCTGTTATGCAGTAATTAGTAAAGGGTCAAATAAATGGCCTATGACATGTTAGCTGTTGCTTATCCAAAATGCTCGAAGATGTGGAGCACAACCTGTTAAAATCTGGTCGCGACCTTATCCACGCAGGGCCTAGGAGCCAGCCCATGGACTTGATCGCCGATCCACCGCATTCTCTAGGCGGTCACTGTCAACAATCTTCAGGAAGGGCTGCATCATATGGAACTCGCCAGTGTGTGCATTACATTGGGCCCTATGGAACTGTTGGAATGATGCGATTTTTAATAGACAAAACATTACAATTTTTTTGCAGGTAATCTATAGAGCAACTGGCTGGATTCGTACGTGGTCATTACTCAGTCGTGCGGAAGCCAAAGAGCATATGGCTTATGGGTGCCATCGATGAGAGACGGTAGCACGGGATACCTGCAACCGGTTTGGATTGCGGTCCAACAATATGATAGGTGTATAGGCATCTTAGTCCAATTTTTTCCTAGATGTGCCTTTGAGTTCTCCTTTTACTTGTCTCTTCGTGAGTTTTTCGTATCATACTACATATTTGCAGGATCTTTTGGTTAATAAGGTGGTTGCAATGATCGCTTCAATGCATAGGCCTGCGTAATCCTCTTTTTCTAAAAAGTCTGGAACTCACCAGTGATGTACACCAGGTTACGCTGCGCGCTCTGCCGCAGCTTGGTCTCCTCCTCGATCGCCGCCTGGGCCTTGGTCAGCGCCCCTTCCACCACCGACTTGGCCATGCCAACCACAAGGTCCGCCATGGCCCCCTCTCCCTCTCGCTCGCTAGCTAGCTAGCTAGATCTCTCTCCTACGTTAGTAGCCTACTCTCTTTAATTTGTCTTCTCTTCTTGTCTAACTTAACTTAGGAGCTCACTCTTTTCAAGTTCCAATCTCATTCACTTCTCACGCTTCTTCAAGGGGACAAGCACCGCAGCAAATTGTACTTTTTAAATTGATATGCTAGCTGTAAGATGTGTGCCATGTACATACTATAAACTTGCAGTCCAGTGGATCGATGAAATGGTGCCCCACTAACATGGTTCTCTGCTGGCACTAATATCCTATACTGGCGTGTATTGTCGCATGCTCACATGGTTGTAGATTTGACCAGAACTCTTCAAGCAGCATCAGACAGCGTGCTAATAAAATCATTTTTTTTCTGTGTACTTAAAATATTAATCAGCCTGTAAAGACTGCATGACTTGATAAAGTCACATGTTTTATCACCATTTTATGCTTCTTTTATTGGTCGATCCGGCATTTTCTTGCCAAAACACGTCATTCCTGTAAACCTACAAATATACATATATATCATTAGTATTGATTTTTTTACTGAACCTGTATGGAATTATCCCTGCAGTATTTTTTATATTGTGTCCAATAATATTTATGTAGAGGAAAATCCAGCAGGAGAGCAAAAGAAAAGTTACATTATGGAGCACAAAGAGAGTGCCAATGTAAAGGGTTATCTGAAGTTTTTTCACACCGTCGATATGAAGTAAACTCTGCGTTTTTTTCTGCAAGTAATCCATTGTAGCTCTTCCCTGAACTTCGCGTCGACGGACATAAGTTTGATTCAGTCTCCTTCAATATGAAGTTGTGGTGTAAAAACAGGAACTAATGTGTAGCGCAAATTAATTAACAATGCTGATGACCTGTCATATGCTCAAGGAGGCAAAAGTTTTGGTACTTGTTGAATCAAGGGCGTGAAGAGCCATGATACAGCTCATTTGGACATTATTAAACAACAAATGGACAATTAGCCAAGACCTGTGAGACGACTTGCAGGTCCCAAGATATTTGTTTACCCGACCCATCATGTTCTGTTTTGCTATAACCAGAGAAAGCCGTGCCATGATTGGGTCAAATAAATGGCCTATGGCATTTGAGCTGTTCTCATCCAAAATGCTTGAAGGTTCATGTGCAAGTCTGGTCATAGCTCATACTCCCTCCGTTTTTATTTACTCTGCATATTAGGTTTGACTGAAGTCAAACTTCATAAAGTTTGACCAACTTTATAGAAAACAATATGAATATTTACCTTAACAAATCTATGTGATGTGAAAGTACATTCAACAATGAATCTAATGGTATTAGTTTGTTATTGTATATGTTAATATTTTTGTTTATATACTTTGTCAAAGTTTGCAAAGCTTGACTTTCACCAAAGCTAATATGCGGATTAAATAAAAACGGAGGGAGTAAAGTCTAGCTAAATTAAATGGCCTGTGGGATTTCACTACTCACTTTTGGCTCTCGTCTCAATAATTGATGGTACGGTCTTATGTCCAAGGAAGCAAGCCTGACTGGCTGCTTATGTTTCAAGTCGTTCGGTCCTTAACAAAAATTTACATGTTTTGCTAATGACCTTTCATATGCCCAAGGAGGCAAAATTAATGGTACTTGTTGCTTCAAAGGCATGAAGAGCCAGGAAACAGCTCATTTGGACATTGTTAAACAAGCAATGGACAGTTAACTAGCCAAGACCTGTGAGACGGTTTAGGGGTCCCAAGGAATTCATTTAACCAAGCCATCACGTTAATCAAACTTTTAGGACCGCCCGCTTCCATCTGCTGAAGGAATCCGGAACTAGAGAAAGTCCTGTCGTGATAGACTAAAATAAATGGTCTATGACATGTTAGTTGTTGCTTATGCAGAGTTCCTGAGGATGCGGGTCATGTTCTGCTCCAGTCTGGCCATAGCTCATAGCTAGGCAAATTAAATGGAAGGTGGCATTTTACGACATCAATTTCACACGCAACTGAACAATTATTGTTATATGGTCCTATGTGGAATACAACGAACAAGTTGATCATTTTTTTGGTGGGGGAACAAGTTGAACATTGAAGGAGCATTGTTCTAACAAACCTTGATTGGACAGCTGTGTGTATTCAACTGCTGGGTTATACATCTTGTTTACCAAAAATATCTTCTTGAATGCCTTCTCCTTTGAATATGATGTACAACTATACACCTGTTGCATTGAATTTGCCATGTCTTCTGTTTGTTTCGTTCCTTGCATTTTTTACCAATAATGCCACATTCACATGTCTATGTGTCGCCTATGAACTGTACGATCATCCTTAAAGTACACATCTAATTATGATGACATGGTTCGTGTGTCTTCATTGTTAAGTGTACCATTTTAGTTTAATGAATTTGTGTTTCAAATGGTTGCAAGAGGTAAGTACTTCCGCATATCAAACTAGACATAGGATCTTAATTTTGGAGAAACTAGAAACTACAATACTCAAAAATCATGTCCGTATATGAAATCTAAAAGTTCTACTGGCAATGCCACAATCACATCGTACAGAATGTTAATGTTCCTAGAACATAGTACAGGGCATGCATGTAGCTTATATTAGGTTACCAGATAATGCATCAACATCACTTAATCTAAAATAGATGATGTATTAGATATTTTCAGACTCCAACACTACTACATAATACATCATTACCAACAGTTGAAAATTGCTTTATGCTGTCAGGTATGGGGCCGTCCATACTTTGTAGCCCATGTTAATGGTTTAATCAGGAAGGCTCGACTGTTATTGGTGAACTACGGAATGAATAAAATGACCGCAGCTAGGAAGCCTCGAGAACTACGGAATGAATAAAATCCAGTACTTATGCATCCCTAGTTGGTACAGAGATCGGGAAAGTGAAATTCTCCCCCCAATTTTAAGCTCCATGGACCTATTCACCCGGGAGATGCGACCCGCGGGGCGAGTCTTAGCCGCTGCCTAACGCTGGCAATCTGACCACTGCTACCCTCACCGGTGACGCCCTCCACTGCAGGTTGCCCTAGCGGATCATGGTACTCTGACGTTGGCTCGGAGTACAGCTCATCTGATGAGGAGGGTGCGCCCGTCGTCGAGATTCAGATGGCCATGTACGTTTTGGACGAAGATGGGGCTAACGCAGAGTGGGCTCTGGTGGTTCGCCGAAGGAGGAAGATGGAGCGGAGGCTGCCGGTATCCCTACCATAACGTAAAATTTTCGGGAGAGATATTATCTTCATCACCGAAGACCGTTGCGGATTATCGGGACGAACCTGGGGATCGTGGTGCGGTGGAGGACGAGTCAGGCACCCGACTATTGGGTGGTTCGGTGGCCTTTGATGCTGCGGAGCCTAGCTGGAGGTCGCTGTCGTTGCCGACCGGACTGCGCATCACCCGTCTGCCTCGGTTTTTTTAGAGAAGGAGGATTACCCCGGCCTCTGCATCTGGGTGATGCATCCAGCCATTTTATTAATTATTCTAAGAGACCTTACAAAGCATTACATCAGTAAGCCTGAAGCCACCATCTAGGTGACACCTGTCGCTACTCCTATCCCCTTGATGCAGGGGTGCCGAATGTTCGAGCCTAATACCAAACTGACATCGCACTAAAACCTAACATTTAATGCCAGATGCCCCAGCCCAGCCACATGCCGGGAATAGGTCATACACCGGTCCGGCGCACTCACAGAGGCTACCACCGCCGTCATACACCTAACCATCTTCAGAGCAGGTACTGGCACAAAGACCTTGCCAGGTCAGTTGTCGACGCCACCATGGCGCCAGACAGTGCCACCGCCCTTTGCGAGGCAATCACGCCACATCCAGTGCCGAGACCCCGCTGCTCCATGCCGCCGAGACCCGCCGCCGTCGACGTGAGAGAAGGCACGCCACACCACCTCACGCCTCTTCCATCCGGCACCGCTCCTCAAACGATGCCCCCAAGAGGGAACACGATACCACAACGCCGCCATCATCCGATCCGTTGATCTTAGGACTAGAGCGGCACGAGCAGGTTGTCCATAGTTGCTTGATGATGCCTTCATTAAGGTAACGACGTAGATGCCGCCATCTCCCGCCATGACTGGAGTCGGCTCGGTTTTCACCGGCGACTATATCTCCCCAACTCGGTGCCGGATGGGAAAGCGGCAGAGGACAACCATAGACCGCTTTCACCGAAACCCTCGTCGATGGCAGTTGTGGTGTTTGTGGACGCTCACATCGCGCGATCACCGCCGATTCAAACAGAGGTTATCTCGGCATGCTAGGCCTGATCCAAGCTAGGTATGCTCCTGGGCCTTTCCTCAGCGCCGGACGAGGGCCATGTGGCTAGGGTTCCCTTCGCTGGTGTATGCGTCTGTGGCCGACAACGTTGTAGTTCCTTCGTCTATGACATCGAAAACGCCAGCCCCGATTGCCCGCTCGCCACCATTGTCGCAAATCCTCTGCCCGTGCTTCAGGTTGTCACCACCGGAGATGCGGGCCTCCACCGCTGCGCCTCCTGCCGGCGGCGCCGCAAGTACCTAGGCAGCGGTCGCGACCTTGTAGCTGAGCCCCCATGGTGAGTGTTCCCCCTCTTCCTCCTCAGGGCACTCCTTCCCCGTCACGGGATGCCTTGTTCGTCTATGGAGCGCACCCACGAGCCCCCCCCCCCCCCCCCCCCCCGCTCTAGAGGGGTAGCTGCTGGCGGTGCACACCCGCCGGCTGTGGTGTCCGGCTTATCTGGAAATCAAGGCCTTCATCAACATGAATGTGGGATGGCTCCTGCATATGGCTATGGAGGGCCTTAGTTCCCGGTTTAGAGCCACAACTTGCAATACTTGGCACAGAGTGGACAACCTCCATATGTAGCTACAGCACCAGGGGCAGCCCCTCCTACTTTGTTCATACCAGGGGGTTTCGAGCTTCGCAGCAGCATGCAACTTTATCGGTCGGTCAGCAGGGCGCCGCTCAAAAGCGTAAGAAGGAGAAACCACAAAATCAGCAGCCACAGTTCGGAGGTAACTTGTAGCTAGGTTACCAGCACCAACACTAGTATGGAACAGTGGGGCGCTCGTTCACGTCTCCGGAGTTGCTGCAAGTGGAGTCCAATTGGGCCTCGTCCGTAGGAGGAGGCGGCCTTGGGTGTGCAATCACTCGGCTTAGGAGGAGGTGGTTTCGGGTGTGCATCCACGTGTTGCTGCACCGCTGGCTCAGGACGAGCCGACCGCGCTGACTGGCCACGGGCTAGGTCCAGATGGCCCACCGTTAGGTGGGCAGCCACGTGTTGTTGCGCCATCAAACGACCTTCTGCCACATGTGGAACCGGCCATGCCCGCCCCTCCCGTGTTCGCTATTACGACTGGTCAGGTCCCTAACACACTTTAGACGGCAGCCTCTCGCTTGTACCAGCGGTTAAGGCTGTCAGGTAGGGGGGTTGCTACTCCACCATCATCCCCTCCTCCGGCGGTAGAGCCGACGCGTCCTCCTTTGTTGGGGGTGGCACCTACACGCTAAAATAGTCAGCATACGGTTGCCGAAACGGTACTATGGACAATCATGAGGACTCCTTGGCCAAGGCTATGAGGACTCCTCGCCTATACAACCAAGGTATCACGTCGTCGTCCAAATCCTTTTTAATTTTTTTCCAATACAACCATTGTTTCTAAGTTAAATCATGTGGGTGTTAGTCTTGCGAAGAATGAGAAGGATATTTCTATTTCGACAAAACCTTTGAAACATTTGAGATATGATCTATTAAAAGTCACTCCATGTGTTTCTAGCAAGCCTTTTGCCTCCTATACAAATGAGGAGGAGCTGCAAGCCACATCAAATGGTCAGCTGATCTCTCATTTGGTAGGAGCGGTTTTGGATGTGGGCCTAGATGAACCCGGGCTTAGTTCACTGATTTAGCTTACAACCTACGAACGTAAATCAAAGACCGCACGTTCTAAAAAAGAGAGGAAATACCAGAAGAGAGCGAAATTATCTAAATCTCCTATTGTTTCATCATGAATGGAGTGTCTTTTAATAGCTTCGTGACTTGGCTAAATATTTATTAATTGGGGAGTGTAATAGGGAATATAATTTAGATTTTATGGCTACCTCTGAAACGGGGACACACGCTTTCTCACTAAGTCTGCTTAGCTGTCTTTCTGGTGGGATAGACTTTACTCAGATTCCAAGACCGCCTAGAGATCGTTATGGGGGCACTTTACTAGGCGTAAACACAGGGACTATGGATGTTTTTGCTAGTTTAGATGGTGAGTTTCATGTTAAACACATGGACCCTCGTCGCCGTGTATGGGATAGCCTAGGATGAGTTCAAGGCCGATTTTCTCCGTGAATTAGTTAATCTGGCGAATGATAATCCCTACCCCATTCTTATAGGTGGGGATTCCAATTTGCTTTGATTTCCAACTTAGAAAAGCCACGATAGATTTGATAATCATTGGCCTTTCCTTTTCAATGTTGTCATCGGCTGTCTAGAAATGTGAGAGGTTTCTGTGATTGGAAGACAATTCACTTGAGCGAACAGTCTTTCACATCCGACGTACAAGAAATTAGATCGCGTTTTAATGGGTATCGATTGGGAATCTAAATTCCCTACGGTGTATGTTTGTGCTCTAATTCGTATCGAGGCTATATGAGATCACACATCCATTCTCCTAACTACTAGTTTGCCATGACCACAACATAGACGCAAGTTCAAGTTCGAACATGGTTGATTGTATCGGGATGGCTTCCATACCATGGTCAAGGAGGTGTGGGAGAAAACATTGTCCGGGCATACCCCCAATACACAGATCGAATAACAAAGTGCATGCATTACGTAAATTCCATGGTGGTTTGGCTAGGCATACAGTGCATATCCTCGAAAAGGAGAAGTTTCGTCTTTCGTCTGCCATTGATGAATTAGAAGTTTTGGCAGAGGTTAGACCTCTATCTGAGCATGAAATCAAGATTAAGAGTCAACCGAATGCACAGATAGATAGCATGCTGTGTGAAGAGGAACTCAAACGGTACCAGCATTCTAACTCTCAGTTTATCCAAAAGGTGATTTGAATACTAGATATTTTCATGGATTTGCCAATGGCAAACACTGGAAGAAACTTATTCATTCACTACAACAGGATGAGGGCACGATTGATGGGAATGAGCAACTTAAATCTTATATCACTAATTATTATAAAAAATATGTTTAGAGCCCTAGAGGAAGGAAACTTCTTGATGGATGAGTCCCGAACATATGACATCACCAGGTCTCCCATGAGGAAAACAGCCTTCTAACATCCCCATATCCGAGGAGGAAGTTAGAAAGGCGGTTTTCCTAATGGAGCACAACAAAGCCTAGACTCCAGATGGTTTTCCCGCCGAGTTCTATCAAAAGTTCTGGGAAGTCATCAAACCGGATCTCCTACTTTTGTTAGCCACATACATGTTGGCCAACTAGAACTGTTTCTCTTAAACTTTGGTGAAATTATTTTATTACCTAAGGTTAATGAGGGCGAAAAGATACAACAATATAGCCCTATCTGCCTCCTTAATGTTCGTTTTGAAATATTCACAAAGGTTGCGACTATTAGGCTAAATTCGGTTGCTAAAGTGATTCACAGACAACTTTTATGCAAGGCAGACACATCCTAGATGGAGTTTTATCCTTCATGAAATAGATCATGAATTACATTGGAAGAAGTTGAATGGGGTGGTACTCAAAATTGACTTTGAAAAAGCTTATGATAAAGTCAAGTGGCCCTTTCTTCAACAGAATCTCGGAATGAAAGGATTTTCTACAGACTGGAGTGCTATGATACATTGCTTTGTTTTTGGAGGTAGTGTCCCCATTAAGGTCAATGATGACGTTGGCCACTATTTCCAAACAAAGAAGGGATTGCGACGAGGTGACTCGTTGTCGCCCATGCTATTCAATATAGTGACAGATATGCTAGCGATCATGATTGAGCATGCCAAGGCTGATGGCCAAATTGGTGGGGTAGTAAATCACGTAGTTGGTGGTGGTCTCTCTATCCTTCAATATGCTGACGATATGCGTCAGAAGTGGCTAGGCAATGCCACACTCCAGAAACTATATCCGACTCTATACAACATTGTGCTTCACAAGGTTGATACTATTGCCACGATAATTAATGGAATCATTTCTGCGAAATATGACGTTCAGAAGAGATTTAACAGGACCAAGACTCCAGCCGTGGAACATCCTACTCAAGCAGTTCTCCATGGTGCAATTGTAACATGTGTCCAATGTATTTCGTTGGAACCTACCTGGGAATGGACAATTCTCAGTGGAGTCTATGTATAGAGCTTTACTCCTGATGTGCCAACCGATAATAACAAGAAGATCTGGAAGATGAAGATATCTCTTAAGAATAAGATCTTTGCATGGTATCTTCGTTGCGGAGTCATTCTTACTAAAATAACCTTATTAAGAGAAATTGGCATGGAAGTATGCAATGTGTCTTTTGTCACCATGATGAGACAATAAAACATTTATTCTTTTAATGCAATCTGGCTCGTATGGTCAGTCATCCAAATCGCTTTGAGCTTGTATCCTCCTTGTAGTGTTGCTAATATATTTGACAACTGGTTACATGGGATTGATCACAGGTTCAGAACTCTTCTCGGGGTGGGAGGGTTTGGCGTTATTTGGTCAGTTTGGATAAGTGGAAACGATAAGGTTTTTAACGATAAAAGTACTTCGCTTCTGCAGGTTATGTACATATGTACATGGACTCTTCATTTATGGTCTTCTCTACAGCGCATGGAAAACCGAGACCTGTTTACGGAGGTGTGTTCACGCTTGAAGGCTACACCGAGTGATACTTTTATCTGACATAGGTGGCAACATGATCTTAATTAGGATTGACCCCCCTCTGCTTTAGGCGTTATACGGCCTCTACAGGTTTCTTTGTATTTCACATTTGTATTTTTCCTTTGTGTAAGAGCATATTGTTTGGCCATGTGCATCTTAGTTATGCAGAGGTTGGCCCAGTGTGTAATGCTTAAATCTTTTAAGTAACAAAGTGCCCCTTTTCTAAAAAAGAAAGCCACCTGCCGCTGGGGAAGCTGTTATTCCAGGAGGAGGGCAATACCCTTGCCCTTGCTCTTCTTTGGAGACCCCGTTCAATCGGGGACATGCTTTGCAGCACCAGTTGGATCAAAGACTACCCATCAGCATCGAAGTAATAGAGAATTTCGAGGCACGCCAAAAATAAAGATTTTCTCAGATGGTTTCCGGTATAGGCCAAGGTTAGGCCCTCCTTACAAGCTTTCAGAGTAAGACAAAATGTAATGGTGGCTCACAAGTAGAGGGGAGTGGTGGCGTGGAAGAAGATCAAGCTTGCATACCCATCTTATGAACAATTTTGCGAAAACAAATTAATATCTCAGACTGACATAAAAAAGCACGACTTAGCAACACTGTTCTCTCGATATTAAAAGGTAATATTACTTGTTCAAGAAAACTCTGAAGGAAATAAAACTTTCATATTTCTGCAATGACGTGACATCATTGGGTCATGCTCCCACGATACACTAGTGTTGCCGCAGCATTATAAGATGTTGTTTTACATCATCAGGATACTTTTTTCATTCAAAAGAGCAAAGTTGTGTGCTCACTACGATGGGAGACCTGCAATTTCATGACACATGTCAGCATCAGTGCAAATATATAGGTTTCATGTTACTATACAGTAGATAACATAACATTAAGCATGAAAAAGTTGAGGTAACAAAGTTATTAAAATCATGATTCTTTTCTTTTTATGACTTCTTTTGGACGAGGAATGAGTTCATCAACTTTCTCGTGTCTCTCGCTCGGGGAGAGTAGGATAGGTTCATTTTTCATTTGACACTACAAAAAACCCCAGTGGTGCATCTTTTCTCCTACCATTTAAGTTTTGATCATTTCAAGAGTAGACCATAAAAAATAATTAAGCATTTTTCTAGAGATTACATATTCTAATGCAAAACATCTCAATCATAGCTTACTGAATTCATGGCGGATGATGGTTAGAATGTCAGTAGGCCACATCTTAAGAAAACACATGCGCACTGGACCTACTAAGAAAATGGCCATCAAGTCATGTGTATTATTTGCAATTTAAGCTTCCTTCCCCGTTCTTATACACGCACATGCGCACTGTACGCATATGCATTCGTCTTGAGGTGTTTAGTAATACCGTGTATAAGAAATATAAAGCTTCATCTAGCACTTTGAGGAATGAAATCATTCATAAGAAGACAAGTGATATTTGGGAAATGGATACAATGCATATAACACAGGGAAGGTCTAGACTTATACCTTTGCAACTTAATGAAATTAACATTTCACAATAAAGAGCATGTGCGTGTCTAAAGGAAATTACATACCTCCTCGTTCATTCGTAGCTAAAGGTTACTGAGCTTTTTCACAATGTCCTGAATGGTAGGTCTGTTCTTCTGATCAATCTCCACACATTTCAGAGCACTATCGATGCAGGCTTCTACTTGATTGAGTTCATCTTCTTCTAACTCGTACTCGGACATTATTGTCTCTAGTTTCCATTTTTCTGTTACCTGGATATTTTTCCAAATTATCCTCCGTGGCAATGTAATATATAGTGATTATAGGAGAGTATTATCAATTTTAATCTTTAAATAATGAAGTGGTGTTTATTCTTACTTCATCAATATATTTCCTTGCATGCTTCTGGTTAGTGCTGGAACTATTCTTCTCTCTTGTGGAGATCTCTAATATGACCAGGCCTAAACTATATATGTCGGAGCGGGCCGAGATTTCACCGTTATATAGATACTCTGGGGCCATGTATCCACTAATGGCAATAACAAATAAATTAATCAGCATTACTGCAGATGTAAAAATAAATAGTACCTCAAATATTTGATATATTATTATAATGAGAGCGAAGCTTACACAGATCCCACAACACTTCGTGTGTTCATTCGGGTTTGTTCTTGGCCAAATATTCTGGAGAATCCAAAGTCGGCAATCTTCGGTGTCATGTTGCCATCCTGTAATATATTTTGAGGCTTGAGACCCAAGTGGAGTACAGGACTAGGTAAGGTATGCAGAAAATGTATACCTTGACAAATCCCCTTTATTATCTTGAAGCGTATGTCCCATTCAATGCTACTAAATTCACCTGAGTAACATACCATAGATTCTTTTAATGGATTCAAATGGTAAATATTTTTTGGAATAAGAATGACAAATTCGTTTTGGAAGTGAAGAACCTCCGCCATGGCAGCAACAAAAAATATCTTGGGAAGTGAACAACCTCCACCAAAACAACAAGATTCTTCTATTGATAATGGGTGATGTTATCTTTTGTTGAACCTTGTTATATGAAGTTAAGGGAACTTATACCAAGCAATGTTAAAATTCTAAACCACGTAAAAATTGAGAAGCATTGAAAATAAATGGATGGGATAGTGAAATTTATGACATACCAACAAGACTCTTGTCAAGGCCCCCCTTAGGCAAGTATTCATAACAGAGTAAGGTTTCAATAATTTCTGCAATAATGTGTCTTCCATTGCTCTGCACCAGTCTGTTTTGTGCTTCCCGGCAGAATGCTACCAACTTCACAATATTTTCATGTTCGAGCACCATAATATTTTGAAGCTCATTGTCAAATATTGTTTCACGTGGCACAGGGGAATTTTCTGCGAGTTTCTTCACAGCAACCAATTCACCACTATCGAGAATCCCCTGTTTAATGGCACATAAATTAATTTATATTAGAACAGTATTTTTGCCAACCTCTGAATACAAGGAGAAAGATTTGGCAAAATCATACCTTATAAACTTCCCCAAAGGCACCTTCACCAAGCTGTAGCTCCTTGGAGAAGTTACTCGTGATTTTCTTCAGAAAGTCTAATGGTACTTTGTTCGGTAAGGTCTCTAGGGTTACACCTTGGGTGGCCATTGCTGATACATTAAGAAGTTAATGATGTGAGAAAAAACTTCCATTTCACCAACGCATGTAATTTGTTGAGCAACATCAGACTAAGTATGCACAAGGACGGTGAATCTGGAAATAATTTAGCAGTTTGTCGAGTGCAACTGACCTTGGAGACGAGCAATTGGCCAGGGATCCACGCTGGGAAGAGAAAACCAAGAGGGGGTGTTCTTAAGATCTGGGATGGATGGATTCCTGCTGCCAGTGCCTCTTGGTATATATAAAGCAAACCAAGGAGATATTTATGATCAGTTGACTTGACTCCTACTCATCCTCATCTATCGACGCGGTTTAGTCTGAGTAACGTGCATGTTATTTCACCTTGGACTCTCCCTGGTCTGTAGATGCGATCTGGCATGATTTTTTGTTTTTATCTGGTGGACAACTAGTGTCAGATGCATGAACTTAATTTCATGACATTTGCAGGACGCAAAGTCGGCTAATAATTACTCCCTCCATCCCATAATAGAAAATCATCTTTCGAGCTATGTTAGATGAGCTTGAAACTTATATAGATGAGCTTGGCATAGTCTTCATAAAAACTCACTCATGGTACGCTTTCTTCTTTCTTATTTAGATATACTTACCCCGTTTCATACGCAAAACATTATCTTTTTGTTGCTTTCTGTGTATGCTTGTAATTGGCGGTTATTAAAACAAAAGGACAAGTTAATTAAAATGGTTTGCTCGTGAACTTTCTGTGTCATGGCCGTCCTAAATGTATACGTACTTTCAAGCTAGCAGACGTCTAGGTCACTGTATTCTCACATCATGGATTATATATCACTGTGTTATTTTTGAGGATATGAAGCTTTCGTGCTGGTGAATAATTAATTACCTGCATGATGATTAGCATTGCATTGCATTGCATTGTAGTAGTACATGACAATTGCGTATACGATTAGTTAAGTACGCGTATGGTAGTAAAAGTTGGACCTAAATAATCCATTTTGCTCATTGTGTCCTTGTGTGTTGTTTGATCCTAGTGCCACAAAGCAGCTATAGGCCTATAGTAAAAACGGAAATTCCATAGTCACGGAAACGGAAAGTCCCATTTCCACGTCTGTTCCACCGGAAAATGTCGTTCTGTTTTTGTTTCTGTTTCCACATAAAAAAATCCATTTCCGTTTCCGTTTTGCAAATTTTCGTTTCCATTTTCATATTTCCTCTCTGTTTCTATTTTTTCTCCAGAAAAACGGAAAGTTTCCACTCCATTTTCATCCCTAGTCCTTGCATTCAAGGAATAGGTGGGCCACAATTCGGTACACCTCCCTACAAAATGTATAAAAGGTAATATAGACCTTTGACCTACTGTCGTATGTATATACATATAGGCCCATGCGTGCATCTTTTTTTCTCTTCACTTAGAGTTTCACTTTTTATTTATTTTTAGTTTTGAAGTTTTAAAAATATTGAGCTGATAAGCTTCAAACTAGAGACCTCTAGTTAGACTATACACCGAGCCAACCAACATCACATATTAGTAGTAGTGACAATTTTAGGTATGACACTGCTCTTAGTTATAAAACGCAGTGGGTTTCCTTTTTTTGCGAGTTTTCATCTTTTTTTCTCCATTTTCTTTTTATTTTTTCTAACTCGTGATTTTTTTTTTAAATTGTGAACCTTTCTTAAATTCAAGGGAAAAAAAATTCAAATCCATGACCTTTGTTTGAATCCTTAAAGTTTCTTTTAAAAATCTGTGAACTATTTTTCTAATTTCTGAACTTCTTTTCAAATGCATGAATTATTTTCAAAACAAGTGAACATTTTTCAAAATTGATGAAGCTTTTCTCACATACGATGAATTTTTTTCAAAATTGATGAATATTTTTTTGAAAACTGGCTGGCAAGCTAACGTTCCCAAAACCGTCGTCATTTTCTAAATTCGTGATTTTTTTATAAAAACGGTGAACTTTTCCAATCCACGGGTGTTGGGGTGGCCTGACAGGTGCCTAACGGGAGCGGTACTATCGCCTAGTTGGGACAAGGCCTAAGCATTTTTTCTACTTTTTTTTTTCTCTTTTTATGTTAACTCATTTTTCTTTTCTTTTTTGAAATGAAAGGGGTTTCCCCCCGCCCCAACTTTTTATTGAAAGCCAAGGTAAACCAACACACACAGACTGTTAAACAGTGCTCGGCAATAGCCAAAGAGAAGCTGTCACAGACGGGAACATGAGCAGGGTTCAAACAACTACCCTAATACAGCTGGTTTTTAAACAAGTCTAAAAATGGATGCATAGCCAGTAAAAACACACATGCTAGCCCTCGGGAAGATCAAAGAAAGAGCAGCCAACTAGCAATACATGCCCCAGCTATGGATCCAGTTCTCCTCTTCTATTATTCCCTTCATCTCCAGGCGATTGTAAGCAATTCCCCTCTTCGATAGTCCAGCAGCTTTATGCACCGGAGAAGAAGAACACCCTGAGTTTCTGAGCATAAGATTTTCCATTGCCTGATCGTTGCCCCCAACAGATTCAAGACACAGTGTATACTTCGCCATCTTCGCCCCTGGAAAAAAGATCATTTCGCAAACGCCATAAGCTCCACAAGGCAGTAGCAGCAGATATATTCAAAGCTTCACAATGTTTTCGTTTCCTCCAGAAGGAGGATAACACAATAAAAGAGTCAGGTACAGTAATCTTAAAGCATTCAACTAACAGTTCCCAGACCTTCCTGGCAACAATGCAGTCAAAGAACAGATGTTGAATAGTTTCTAATTCATCACAAAAGACACATGTCTACGTTTGGCCAAGTTGTCTGGTCAGGCTCTTATTGTAGTAAATCAACCAAAGAAAAACATGAATATTAGGGGGAACTTTAATTTTCCATATATCATCTTTGATCTCAGAAGTGATCCCTCCAAAGTTAATCAGTTTGTAAAAAGACTTGACTGAATATTTACCAGACGAGTCCAGCCTCCAAATAGGCTGATCTGGTGAATCAGATAATACCACTTGTTTCACTATATTAACGAGCTCACCCCATCTGGATAGAGTCTCTCCATTCACACATCTCCTAAAGGTTAGCTGGAGTTCACCCTCAACCCACACTTGTGCCAGTGTAGCTTCTTGTTGTTGACAGATTTCAAACAAATCCCAAAAAGCAGTTTTTAGGGATAAATCCCCAGTCCATGTGTCATGCCAGAAGGCAATATTTTTACCATCCCCAGGGATCCACCTATAGAAGTTTTTAGTTGCTGTCAATGCCCAGGCTAAGCTTTTCATAAAGGGGGATACCGAGGTAGTTCTAGTACTAAAAAGGTTTGGATTATCAACATTATACTTGTAAGCCAAAATCTTTTCCCAATCACTAGCTCTATCGTCAAAAAATCTTTTCCCCCAAGAAGCCAGGAGGGCCATGTTGAAATCTCTAAGGTTGGGAACCCCCAAACCACCATACTCTTTCCTCCTGGAGATCAGGCCCCAACTAGCAAGATGATACTTATGATTATCTCCCACATTTCCCCAGAAGAAATGAGACATCTGAGAAATGATCATGTCAATGGCCCATTTAGGAAATTTAACAATAGACATCAAGTAGGTAGGGATACTGGCAATTCAGGTAGTAAGCAGAATCAATTTACCTCTATATGAGAGAAATCTCCGCAACCACCCGGCTATGTTCTTAATAATCCTGTCTACAATGGGTTGCAAGTATTCCTTCCTAAGTTTTTTAAAGTGCAGAGGAACACCTAAGTATTTAAAGGGGAAATCCCAAGCTGACAACAGAACACCTGAGCAAATTCTTTAGCCATTTGATCAGGTATATTGATAGTATGCAGATCACTTTTGTGAAAGTTAATTTTCAAACCAGAAAGTTACTCAAAGCAGGTTAAGATCCACTTCAGGTTCTTGGCACATTCTACAGAATTGTCAAGGAAAAGGATCGTGAGCATATTGCAGGCTGGCCACTCCCCCAGGGATTGCATTGGGCAGAAGCCCACATATCAAGTTATTATTAACAGCTTTATGTAGCATTTTAGAAAAGACATCAGCCACCAAATTAAACAACAAGGGGGAATGGGGGTCGCCTTGTTTTAAACCTTTACCCATTGGTGTCATTAATTCTGACCTGGAATGTCCCCTGGTGAATAGTAGACATCACCCAGCCCACCCATTTACTGCCAAAGCCTCTAGAAGAAGCATTTCCTTCAAGAAATCCCAACTTACTCTATCATATGCTTTCTCATAGTCTAGTTTAAGGATTAAACCACTGGAACCAGATCTATGAATGTCATGAATAACCTCATGAGCCATAACCACACTTTCCAAAATGAACCTGCCTTTAATAAAGGCAGTTTGATTAGATGAGATAAGTTTGTCACATAAAGGGGAAACCCTAGTAGTCATGGCCTTGGAGAAAATTTTAACAGCACAATTACTTAAACTAATAGGTCTAAAGTTTTTCATATCTCTAGCCAAAGGGACTTTAGGTATGAGGGTAATGATGGCATAGTTCAGCTTATACATATCTGAGCACCATTCTCAAAATCTCTAACCATCCACATAAAATCATCTTTAATTAGATCCCAGAAGGTTTGGTAAAATAAAAAGGAGAGGCCATCAGGGCCAGGAGCACCACTAGCATAAGAACTCATTATGGCTTGTTTATTTCATCTTCAGAAAAAGATCTCTCTAGGGATTCTCTTTCCTCATCACTAACCATTTCATCAACAGCCCAGAAATCAGCATCTAGATGAATGTCAGGTCTAGGTTCAAAAGCAAACAACTCCTTATAAAAGGAAGTAGCCACATCAAGCATATCTTTGGTGGAAGTAACCACCCCATTTGGGCTATTCAGCTCAGTGATATGGTTCTTTCTATGTCTATGGTTAGCAAGAGCCTGAAAATAGGCATTGTTTCTATCTCCCTCTAAGATATTTCTGTCCCTAGATCTCTGCCATAAGGCAGTCTCTTCTTTTTTCCAAATATCATCCAACTCCTTTTTGACATTTTTCATCCTCTCGAAATCATCCGCAAAGCTGTTGAGATTCAGAGAGGACATCAAGGACATCAAACTCCATAAGGAGTGTCTTTTTCTTCTTTTTTTCAAAGCAGCTTCTCTGTTAATGCTCCAACCCTTGGTTTTTTTCCTAAGCACCTTTTGATGACTACGTGATAGTTCAGTGCGTATTGCTAATGGTTTAGAATTGTGGCACCAAAGACGGTTTTGAAACGTCGCAGAACATATGAGATGTTCCGAAGACTGAAATTGGGATTTCAGACTA
Organism: Triticum aestivum; assembly: GCF_018294505.1. Taxonomy (NCBI): domain Eukaryota; kingdom Viridiplantae; phylum Streptophyta; class Magnoliopsida; order Poales; family Poaceae; genus Triticum; species Triticum aestivum. The sequence goes on along the minus strand of NC_057799.1, from coordinate 1,708,911 downwards.
GTGCCCACGTCAAGAGGTATGAGACCTCTGACAAGTTTCTTAAGCCTGCAAACTAAGGGAGAAAAGCTCAATCATTGAGCATGTGCTCAGATTGTCTGAGTACCACAATCGCTTGAATCGAGTGGGAGTTAATCTCCCAAATGAGAAAGTGATAGTTCTCCATAGTCACTGCCACCAAGCTAGTAGAGCTTCGTGATGAACTATAACATATCAGGGATAGTTATGATGATCCTTGAGCTATTCGCGATGTTTGACACCGAGAGAGTAGAAATCAAGAAGGAGCATCAATTGTTGATGGTTAGTAAAACCACTAGTTTAAGAAGGGCAAGGGCAAAAGGGATACTTCATGAAACAGCAAGTCGTTTGCTGCACTAGTGAAGAATCCCAAGGTTGAACCCAAACCCGAGACTAAGTGCTTCTGTAATGAGAGGAACGGTCACTGAAGCAGTACTACCCTAGATACTTGGTAGATGAGAAGGCAGGCAAGGTCGACAGAAGTATATTAGATATACATTATATGAATGTGTACTTTACTAGTACTCCTAGCAGCACCAGGGTATTAGATACCGGTTCGGTTGCTAAGTGTTAGTAACTCGAAATAAAAGCTACGGAATAAACGGAGGCTAGCTAAAGGTGAGATGACGATATGTGTTGGATGTGTTTCCAAGGTTGATGTGATCAAGCATCGCATGCTCCCTCTACCATCGAGATTTGGTGTTTGCGTTGAGCATGATTGGATTATGTTTATCGCAATACGGTTATTCATTTAAGGAGAATAATGGTTACTCTGTTTATTTGAATAATACCTTCAATGGTCTTGCACCTAAAATGAATCTCGGTCGTAGTGATACACATGTTCGTGCCAAAAGATATAAAAATAGTAATGATAGTTCCACATACTTGTGGCACTGCCATTTGAGTCATATTGGTATAGAACGCATGAAGAAGCTCCATGTAGATGGATCTTTGGACTCACTCGTTTTTGAAAAGATTGAGACATGCGAACCATGTCTATTGGTATTTATGCATGAAGAAACTCTATGCAGATGGATCGTTTGGACTCACTTGATTTTGAATCACTTGAGACATGCAAATCATACCACATGGGCAAGATGACTGAAAAGCCTCATTTTCAGTAAGATGGAACTAGAGAGCAACTTATTGGAAGTAATACATTTTGATGTATGCAGTCCAATGAGTGCTGAGGCATGCAGTGGATATCGTTATGTTCTTACTTCACAGATGATTTGAGTAGATGCTGAGTGTATTTACTTGATGAAACACAAGTCTGAATTATTGAAAGGTTCAAGTAATTTCAGAGTGAAGTTGAAGATCGTCGTGACAAGAGGATAAAATGTCTATGATATGATCATAGAGATATCTGAGTTACGAGTTTGGCACACAATTAAGACATTGTGGAAAGTGTTTCACAATTAATACCGCCTGGAACACCATAATGTGATGGTGTGTCCGAACATCATAACTGCACCCTATTGGATATGGTGCATACCATGATGTCTCTTATCGAATTACCACTATCGTTTATGGGTTAGGCATTAGAGACAACCGCATTCACTTTACAAAGGGGGCACCACGCAATTCCGTTGAGACGACACCGTTTAGAGAAACCTGAGTTGTCGTTTCTTAAAAGTTCCTTAACATTTTCTGAAGTTCTGAAGAAAGTAGGAAAGCCAGAATTTTTTTGAAAATTCCTTAACATTTTTTGAACTTGTGAACAAAGAAGTAAAAATTAAACTTTTTTTGAAATTACCCAAAAATTATTTGAACATTTTTTAAAAAGTAGGAACAAAATTGAAAAACTGTCAAATTTTCTGAAATTATGAATATTTTTGAAGACAAGTATATTTTAGTTAAATTTTCCTAATTAGTTTTTGTGAATTTGCAAAACAAAATATTAAAACATGAAATATTTTTGAACTTCTGAACACATTTGTAAACAGGAACATTTAAAAAAAAATGCAAACATGTTTCTAAAAAATGAAAAAACTTTTCCAAAACACGAATATTTAATGTAATTTCCCCAATATTATTGAATTTAAGAACAAATTTTGGAAACATGAACATTTGAATAGTTTCTTTTTTTTAAACAGGAACATATTATGGAATGCGCGAACATTTTCTGGAATTGTGAACAAAATTAAAAAAAACATTTTCAGAAATTTAATATTTTTTGAATTTTCAAACATTTTCCAAAATATGTGAACCAATTTGAAGTATTACAAAACTTTTTACAATTCTGAATTTTTTTGGAAAACAGGAATAAAATCTACAAAAAAACATTTTTTTTGAAATATGAACATTTTATAAATTCCAGAAAATTTGTTGAAAAAATAAATAAACTTGAAAAGGGAAAATGAAAGAAAAATAAAATGAAAAGAAAACAAAAGAAGAAAAAGGACAGGAAAAGAGAAAAACGGGAAAAAAGGAAAATAGAAAGGAAAAATAAAAACCGGTTCAAGAATGTTCCCAAAACCAGTAAACATCTTATTTCACATATTTTCCTTAGTATGCGAACATCTTAAATAGTCGTGGACATTTTTTTGAATTCATTAAAAATTTATTAATATGTGAGAAAAATGTCTTTGCAAACAATTTTCTGAATACACAAATAATTTTTGAAGTCACGTTTTTTTATATTTTATTTAATTTGTTTAAAATTTTCAAATCTTTTTAAAATTCACAAACATTTTAAAAAATCATTGTGCTTCCTAAAATAATTCGAACAGAACTAAAACCGTCTGTTTTTTATGTGGATAGTGGACTGGACGAAGAAAATAACGAGCGAAAATCGATGCGAAATGATTCCCTTCACTCGACCGGTCTCACATGTTTTGGCCGCCACCTCCGACGGACGACACGTGGTTGTGGCCCACGCACGTTGCAACTTACACCAGACACACGTCCGAGCCTATCCTTATCCACACAAAAAGGATGGCCATGACTCACACCCAAATTTCCCATTGCTTCTTTCTATTCCCGGCTCCGTCACTCGTAAATCACCATCTTTTGATTCTTGGTTGCATCGCTGCCGGATCTCCATGGATTCTCCTTCCCCAGGTGATGTCTTGTTCCTCCTCCCCCCTCCCCACCCCAAGCATGAAGAAGAGGAAGTGCTCCTACATTCTGGATAAATGATGCCCGTGCGGTCTCATTGGTTTTCGCAGCTGGAGATGTGTCGGTGCTACAAGGCGATGGCTTTGTCCCTGCTGCAAGACAATGACGAGCTGATGCGGACATTGACTGGCACGACACAAGCTGGAGATGGTTTTCCGGCTCGGCTTCTGTTGCAACGAAGGTTTGCAACAAGACACTTGTTGTAAACGGGTGGGGCAACATTGGTGGTACTGCCGCGACATCATCTTCGTTGCAAAAAATCCTTGTTGCGGAAGTCCTTCCGCAAAATCATCTATGTTGGAAAAAGGTGAAGAATAAAAAAAATTTGCAACACAACATGTGTTGCAAATAATGTTTCTTCAACATGAGCTCTGTTGCAAAAGGTTCTGCAACACTATCTTTGTTGCAATGGTGAGGATGCGGCTGGGCCACGCTGATTACGCCTGATCTAACGGTTGCTGAGGTGAACGAGTGAGCGAGCGGGTGAGCGAGCCTGGCGAAGGGAGAGATCAGGAAAATTAGTAGGCTCTTCTCTTTTTCTTTTTCTTATGCCAACTCTCGCATGTCCATGGGGATATCTGGGTCATATCTATGACATGTATGTACGTTATGTGGAAGATGTATTTCTATGTTGGATTAATCTGCCTTTATTTATTTATCTAAAAAATGCCTTTGGTCTTGTTGTTGTCTGATTAATATTGTTTGGTTGACTGATTAAGTACATGATCAATTATTAGTCCGGTTTCATTTGGGAAAATGAATAACTAAATACCAGAATACCCCCATGTGAAATAATCATAAATGATTAATGCAATTACTATTTAGCCCATTAGACCAGGGGTACTCCATGGAACTAAAGATTTAGATCATAGCTAGTGGGCGTTCGATTGGGAGAAAAATAGATGGCTTATATTAATTTATGGGTATCGTAAAATAGCTCAGAGACCAGGAACCAAAGCGATTATTCCATGATTTACTCTTCTAGGATTCTAATGTGCTTGTGGAGTTGGTTCTTGGTTCACATATGAGCCAAACAATAGACCGGAGGATAAGAGCAACAATAAAAAGACACTATTCAAAAAAAAGTATCAATTTAATTATTCTTCGAGAGAGAATCAATGACAGTGGCATCTTCTCTGTTCGAAGAGTCAAAAGCAAAAGGAGTAGTATTATTCATGGCTCTTTCCTGGTCATCTGTACTAAATAGGAAAAGAGGATATACCTATGTTTATTAGGCACATGAAATAATTGTATGTATGCAGACGTAGTAGAATACATAAAAATTTTATGTTTATCAATGATTATTACATAATTAATCTATATTATTTTGGCATGCTAATTTTCACAACTTATTACTGAACCGTTGTAACTTGCAAGACATATTTGACAAAAATACATGAAATCAATGTCCAGGGTTTCACTTATTGTCGAGAAGTTTTGATAAATATGCTTAGCCAATCATGAACTACAACTGATACCCCGATATTTTTTGAGCTCATGTTTCAAATCTCTACTATGACATTTAAGCAAATTAAAATGTGCATTGTGACACACACACATAACAAAGAAATATTTCTACACGTGGAAAATAATTAGTGTATCATTTGTTACAAAATGTTGGTTTTCAAGTAATTTTAAAATATAGCATAATTTAAACATTACATTTATAACTAAGGAAATGAAAAAGTAGTAAAATTATATAATTGTTTAAGACTGTACATGTTAACATGAAGAAGTATAAATGTTTTGTATAAATTTAAGACATTTAACAAATTGTATAAAATTGTTAAATTTAACAAATTGTATAGAATTGTGAAATGTTCTTGCCTTCCACCGCCGCAATGTAGCACACCCAAACGCCGGAGTTGAGGAAGGCGGCAAACGCGGGCATTACAGTGGCCAGTCCAGCGCCAACTCCCACCCCCTCTCTCTTCCACAATGGCTTGAACTTCAATCTGCAAGAGGATTGAGTTGTTGTCTTATTAACAATTTATTACACATTGGAATAGAACATAATAAAAGCTTACTCGCACTGTCACATAAATGGGGCAGAGGGAGGTGGGGTCACCGACAGCAACGAACGCGGCACCGGTATAATTCGATTGAGCGTGGTCACACAGGTGTGACGTCAGTGACAAGCTCTGCCACTAGCATGGATCCGAGGATGAAAACGATCATTCCGGCAAGCATCCAAGTGAGCCAGTCCATCTATTTGAAGAAGGACCGAGTGCAAAAATGACAATGTTATTTATAGTACTAAGCAGTACAAAATTAGATCAATTGTGTTGAAAAAGCAGAGCGTGCATGTCGCTAGTGCATTTGAAAAAGAGCACACATATTGATCTTTTGGTAGGACAGCAACTCATCCCTATACCGAATGGAAGATGTTCCCTGTGTAGAGATTGTGCAATCCAAAATGACACAGCACATACGAATGCATATTGCTTTCTACACCCATGATGCTCCCTCGATCGTATACTACTACACATGCAACCAGAGCACTCTATGTACGAAGAAACAAAGCATTATGAACACAAAAGATAGACAGAACACTCTACTTGCAATCAGAGATGACACAAATATCCAGCGCACAGCAACCGGAGTCATACGGCCAAGAGCACAAAATCTAAACTCAAACCCACCCCTGTACACGGCCATAATTCTAACATAACGAATCCGTGATGCTCCATCCATTGTGTACTACTCACAACCCTAGTGATTTTATTTTTTTCGAAAAGGAGGATTACCCCGACCTCCGTATCAAGTGATGACTTGATGCATACATCCACTTTATTAAACAAAGTAGCAACAAAGTACGAAGTTTAACACATATTCACAAGCAAACTTAAATGAAAGGAATAAAATGCCACAACCTGTGAAAATAAGACCAGATGACTAAACACCTATCCAATTATTGGACCGCCATCCAAACCGGTTGTACGTTCCCATGATACTCTCTCCCAACGGTTGAACCCATGCATAGTCCATATGCTCTATGACTTCCATATGGCTGAGTAAGGACCGCATACATATTCATCTAGACACCTAGACGATGACCTGCAAAAAGTATGTGATGTTGTTTCGGTTAAATATAACGTCATTCCGACAGTTCCAAATAGCCCCAAGTAATGCACACACTCCGACTTAAATATGTGCCGCTGTCTTAGGCTCTACCCGATTTAACCATGTCCCAAATAAACTGGAGATGTTGTTAGGAGGACAGACATTAAAAGACACATGTATTGTACGCCACAATAACTTGGCTAGTGGGCATTTGAGAAAAAAATGTTCGATTTATTCATCTTGATCACAAAAACATTGTGTCACGCACACGAGCTACAGGATAATCCGGTGTCACCCAACTACGACAATGAGTCCAATTAGTTGCATAGAAATGATGCGTATCATAAGCGACAAACTGCAGCACGAATTAGATTTGTTGCGATGCCTCTTGGTCATAAAATGCAATCAATATCCACCATCATAGGAGATATTGCACAAGGTACACTTAACCAGCTTAGGTATACAGTGTTCCAAATAATAAAACTATAATCAGTTTCTGTATGAAAGTTACTGTTAATGCAACAGTGCAGGGCCACTCACACAGCTTTCAGGGGTTGAGGCACCCCAACTTAGCAGAATACGTAACCCAAATTGCGCAATTGAAGATGCGGGTTAGTTCATCGATTCAATTATGGTGCAAGTTTGTCCATAGTGTTTTTGTGCCCATAAATCCGGGTCATCTTTCCTTTATTCAGGTATAGAGCCTTTTAATGGCTCCAATCAACCTCAAAAGATGCCGATAAGAGATGCCATGTGGAACTGTCTCCGGATGATACTCAAAACACTCAAAATCTGCATGAAGGAGCAATTGAGGATGAAGACTACCGTGAGCACCACCTCCCCTCAAAACGCGTGTTCGGGGCTTGCTTGGCCTTGAGCACACAACACGCCATGTTGAGCACTCTTTGGTTCCACCTCTCGACGACGCCGTTATGCTACATCTAATATGAAGAAGTAAGATGGTGATGCACTCCATGCTTGGTGGCTGCATTCATCCTCCGCTGCAGCTTGGAACTTGACTCTGTCACTCTCGTCCTTTGAGGCAAGGAGCATCGCCCACATGAACCAGCGACGAGCACACTACCGGAATCGCACCCTATGCCGACGGCCCTGCCCGTCGGCATAGCCCTGATTGGCCGTCGGGACAGGCCTATGCCGACGGCCCCCGTCGGCATAGGGCCATCGGCAACATATCCGTCGGCGTAGCCCGGGAGGCCGTCGGCATAGAAAGGCCGTCGGCATAGGCCCTATCCCGACGGTGTCCGTACATCTATGCCGACGGCCCTGGCCGTCGGCAACGTTACCTCCTAACGGCGACCGCCATCAAGTGCTGACCAACGCCTGCTCGCCACGTGGCAAGCCTAGGCCGTCGGCATAGATTTAAACTAAGCCGACGGCCAGGCCGTCGGCATAGGCCTGCCACATGGCAGCAGCTGGGCTCTCCTGGGGCAAGGCTATGCCGACGGCCTGGCCGTCGGCTTAGTTTAAATCTATGCCGACGGCCAGGCCGTCGGCATAGACTTGCCCGAGGAGCTCCCAGTTGCTGACACGTGGCATCTATGCCGACGGCCTAGCCGTCGGCTTAGTTTAAATCTATGCCGACGGCTAGGCCGACGGCATAGATGCCACGCGTCACCAACTGGGCGCTGAGGCCAGCCCTATGCCATCGGCATAGTTTGTATTTGATTTTTTTTCTTTTTTCTGTTTGTTTTCAAATCAATTCAATTCAGATATATATCACATATCAGCAGATATATATGATGGAAATAGACATACAGAACACATCTAAGTATCATCCGTCACCATCACAACAATATATGCATAAGCATCATCATAATCAACATAAAGATAAGCATAAGCATATAAAGAAGCACGCAAGTCATCTAAAGGACCATCAAAGACCACAAGTTTATCATCATCACCACACACAAGTCATCTAAAGATACATAAGCATAAGCACACAAGTAACCAAAAGGCTTAAGCGCCAGGACGTCGAGCACCGCGGAGGTCGTCACCGCCAAGACCGCTGAAGCCCGGGTCGTCAGTGCTAGCGGCAGCGCTACCGCCAAGACCGCCTCCACCTCCGCCTCCGCCTCCATGGATCGGAGTGGTCGGGCTCCGTGACTCGGGAGTGCTGCGAAGACCACCGCCAACGGTTGATCCACCGGTTCCCTGGATGTTGAAAAGACATATTAACGGGATATATGACTGTGTTGAAAGGCATGATATGCTTTGAGTGAATAGATTGGGGATGAACTAACCGGCGAGGGGCCAGCGTTCTGTGCCACAAACTCCTCAAAGGTCAGCAACGTTGGTTGTGCTGGAGGACCCTCTGCTGATGGCCATTGAGGACACCTGCCGGCCGCCATTTCCTGAAAAGCGTGCTGCATCTGGCGATCCCTCTGCTGATGGTATGCATGAAGGCGGTCGTGCCACGCCATGGTCTCCTGGCGTGTGTACTCCATGTAGGCCTACAGTATGACATGATGAAACTCATAAAACTACTAAATGCGGAAAATAAAGGGAGCAATGAAGATAAAAGGGAAAATACTTACAGTTTGCTGCTCCTGAAAGAGGGACAGTGACGGTGCACTGCTCATGGGCGTGCTCGTGCGCTGGCTCAGGGTCGGGTCGATCCGACGGAGCTGTGTGTAGGAGATAGTAGGAGTGATCACAGCATCGAGAACCGCCTCCCGACCGTGCTCCTTCGGCCCCATGCCCACCACCACCCTTTCGTCCAGATCCGCCGCAATGGGGTCAGGTGTGTCAGGATGTAACGCCAGATACCCATCGGAGTAGGCCTTCTTCCTATGCGCGGTCTTCTTGCCGTAGTACTTGGGCTCGCCAGGCTTGGGGTCCTTCCGCGTATGGGCGATCTCCCACGCCTGCATGTGTGAGAGCGGCCGCTTCAGTTTCTCCTCCTGCACCACCAAACAGAGGTTAGTCATACATAAGAAAGTAATGGTAAATAGAAGAAGAAGAATGTTTAATGGGGTTAGTCATACATTAACTGCCTTGTGGAGATAGTGGTTTCGGTTTCCCTGAGCATGTACTCCCTCCTTCCCTCGGTTAGCCTTGTTTTTGACTCTCATAGCCGCCCAGGCTCCAGCCTCATCACACCAAAGATCCACCAATGCCGCCCAGGACTCGTCTTTTCCATAACACCAATTTGGTAACACCTACATAATGAAAGCATAATGGCATGTCAACACGAAACGGTGAAATGTACCACAAGGTAATGAAAGCATAATGAAAAATCTTTTATACTTACCTTCAAGAACTCGTCCCTCTCCAAGGTAATGCCCATCCTCCGCGCGTCTTCCTTGGTCATCTTCACACCAAGATAGTCGTGATGGTATGTCGAGATGGCCACATAGCGCACCTCGTACTGCATCTGGCGGGCCTTCTTCTTGCATTGGCGCAGCACGATCTGGTCCGCTCTGGCCCTGTGCTCCGGGAGAACTCGATAGAATTTCTACAATCATGCACGAAACAAGAATGGAAGAAGCCATGAGTTAAATCATTCATGAAACTAGAATGGACTTGTGCTTCTGAAGAGAACTCACCCAGAAAGTGGTGATCACGGCCTTGGCATGGGTCCCATGGTCCGCGTGGAGGGCCGCTTCCCAGTGCTCCCAGCTCGTGGCCAAGACCCGATGGTTCGGGTGCCTGACTGGATCCGGACAGTACAACCCCGGCCAGTGTAACTTCAGCAAGACGGTGATGAGGCCGTTGGGAATACGGACCCCTTTAGAATATATCCAGTTGCTGCAAAAGAATGAACTATTAGCATGTGACAAGCAAAATAAATAACAACTGGAATGAGCATGTGACAAGCAAAATAATGAAATTATTATAAAGTGGCACTTACTCTTTCCCCGTGGGCTCAATGAGCCACTTCTGCTCCTCAGTAGCAGGAACCTGCTTTGGTAGCTTTGCGTTACCACGCAGCCACCCCTTGTTGTCAACCCCCTCCCCGCCAGCACCATCATCCCCGCCACCACCCTCCTCCTCGCCTGCCTCCCCCTCCCCAACCTCCTCCTCATCCTCGTCCTCCTCCTCCACCTCCTCCTCGGCCCCATCCTGAACCTCCTCCTCCTCGCCTGCCTCGTCCTCCTCCTCCTCACCAGAGGAGGGTACCTCACTAGAGGAGGGTACCTCACTAGAGGATGGCCTCGAAGACAACACCCCTAAGTCGGTGAGGGTGCGCTCTTTCTGGCCGCGACCCCCTGTAGTGGCTCTCCCCCCACCACCTCGCCCTCTAGGGGCTCTCCCCCCGCCCCCTCCTCCTCTAGGGGCACCTCTCCCTCGACCTCCCTGTGAGGAGTCATCGTCAAGTAGCCGGGGGGGGGGAGGATTACGTGCTCGACCACTCCGACTAGGCAGGCCAACGACCTTGCGTAGGAAACCCACGCTGTCGGCCTTCCCCTTGCCCATGTTCCACGAACCTGCATTGAAAAGAGAATAAGCAATTAGTAAATTAATGAAATGAAGGAAAAGGCATGATAATAAACACATTAATAAAAATGCATAAAAGGCATATTCCTAAACTATAGAAAAAAAGACTTGACACGTACATCTGCTAGAAACCATATGAATCATCACTGTTGTAACCTCTTTCTCGGTCCGTCTCATCATCACTATCAATCATATCATCTTCGTTGTCTGACGGAGGTGGAAGCTCTTCCTCGTCGTCAGCGTCTTCGTTTAACTTTTCTAGCATAAGTATGTCATTTTCATTGACAATGGTCTCACCATCATTCCGTGCTTCGTCGTCGTTTGGATCCACATCATCATCACCCAATGGTCTAGCGTCATCGTTTCTAACCACATCATCATCATCATCAGGTTGCTCTTGATAGAGCACTCCCTCGTATGTCATGGGGTTAATGTTGTAGTAATCGTCTTCATTCGGGTTCGGTAGCTTACCATGTGGCGACACCTTGAACACAACTTCCCAACCCTTTAGGTACTCTTTCTGGCATGGGTAAGGCAGATAATATACTTGTGTAGCTTGGGTAGCCGCAATGAAGAGATCGGCTCCGGCATAGACGGTTGATGGTTTAACTTCGACCAAACCAATGGAAGGCGTATGTTTTACCCCCTCCCGCGGATCGAACCATCGACATTTGAACACAGGCAGACTTAGGGTCTCGCGCCCCTGGTGGAATTTAATCTCGTATATATTTTGTACCCTTCCGTAGTAGTCTACTGAATTTTGACCGGGGGTGTACACTCCGGTATTTATAGTTTTGGGATCAGGCCGGCTGTTCTGGTGCTCCTCTGTATGGAAGCGATACCCATTCACATCATACTTTTTACATGTCATGACGGCAGGGTCAAAACCCATGGAAACCCATCTCAATTCATCATCCATAGATATGTTCGGATCTTTTCCCTACAAGTATAATTGAAATTGTTGCGTGCATTAGTTAACTAATAAATGTTGAACTAGGTATTTAATAGGGGAGTGTGGAAAATTACTTTCTCCATGAACCAAGCAACAAAATTTTTACGTCCAGGGTTTCCATGACGGAGAAGAGTAAGTGCCTCCGCCTCAGTAGGAGGATTCATTCCCGTCCATTCCTCTTGAACGAAATCACTAAAAAAAGAAAACCGGTGTTAGACCGGGACTAAGTGAACATAAAACATGATGATGTGGAAGACATAAAGGAATGGTGTAGTGGTATTACCTCATCCACACTTCCTCAACTTCCCTGATGTTGTGCAAGATATAGAACATGAGGTCCTCCCACTCTTGTCGTGGCATGTTATAAGGTTTCGAGGCCCCAGCCCTCCCACCTTGCGCGTTGAATAGATGGAGCTTGGGTTGATACTTCGGCTCTTCTATATTGTATCGAGGCACCTTGTTATGCAGATGGGGAACGTGGTCTGGATAGTATGATGTCCTGAGGTCTGACACCTCCTCTAGGATAACTGCCTCAGCTATGGAAGCTTCAATCTTAGCTTTGTTTCCACATTTCTGTCGGAGATGCTTGTTCTGTCTCTCAGGGCCGTACTGCCAGCGATTCTGCACAGGCCCCCCCAACAATACCTCGTTCGCGAGGTGCAGAATGAGATGTGTCATCGGTGTAAAGAAGCCTGGCGGAAAGATCTTCTCTAGCTTGACTATCAACTCCGGTGCCTTCTTATGCAATTTTTCAATCACGTCTTTACTTACTTCTTTAGCACAGAGCGTGCGGAAGAAATGGCTTAGCTCGGCAAGCACTCGCCAGACATGCTCGGGGACATAGCCTCGAACCATCACCGGCATTATCCGCTCAATCCATACATGGTAGTCATGACTCTTCAGGCCGGTCACTTTGCCCGTTGAAAGATTGACTCCCTTACTTATATTCGATGCATAACCATCGGTGAACTTCAAAATGTGTTTCAGCCAGATAAGTACTTCCTTTTTTCTGGCGGTTTAAGGACAAAGTCAGCATCTGGCTTGAACCAGTTTTTTCGACCGCCTGTGGGAGGCTTCATGTTCAGACGTGGTCTATCACAAATTCTCTGTTGATCGGCTCTAGCTTTAACGTTATCCTTCGTCTTATCAGGAATATTGAGGATCGTGTGGAAAAGGGACTCTGCCACATTCTTTTCGGTGTGCATCACATCGATATTGTAAGGAAGTTTGAGGTCCTTGAAATAGGGAAGCTGCGAGAAGGGGGTAATGTGAGTCCAGTTGTGCGTCTCACCATATCCCTCGAAGCCTTTGGCTTTGGCTTTGCCTTTGACTTTAGGCTGGAGAGCTTTTAGCTGAGCAAGAACATCTGCCCCCGAAAATGTTGGAATCTCGGTTACTTCATGAACAACCCGGCCTTTCGTGAAGTTCTTCTTGTCTTCCCTGTCTGGATGGTCTGGAGGGAGGAACTGTCGATGCAGGTCAAAGGCTACATACTTGCCACCCTTACTCAGCCAAATCATTCGCAGAGCCTGCATGCACACTGGGCATGGCATCTTCCCACTTGTACACCATCCGCAGAATAGAGCATAGCCGGGAAAGTCATGCATGCAATAGTGCAACCAAACTTTCATCAAGAAATTTCTCTGCAGATCCCGGTCGTATGTCAACGTCGGAAAGTACCAAGAATGGTGCAAAGCATCCACCAGCGGCTGCATAAACACACCCAATTGCTTCCCCGGATAATCAGGCCCCGGAATGATGAGCGACAAGAACATGGTCTTGCGTTGCATTAGGGCACCGGGAGGAAGATTGAGCGGAATTACAAACACGGGCCAGCAGCTGTATGGATTGGACGACATACCATATGGATTCAACCCATCACCTGATATGGCTATTCTGACATTCCCAGCCTCGGCTGCTTCCTCGGGGTATTCTTCATCGAACGACTTCCATGCTTCCCCTTCCGATGGATGTACGATTTTTTTTGGATTGTACCTTATACCTTCCTTGTGCCACTTCATCATTTTGGCAGACTCCTTCGTGATGAAAAGGCGCTGCAGTCTTTTTATAAAATCAAGATACCGAAGAACCTTAACGGGGATGGTTAGCTGCTTTTTCTCACCATCCTCACCGACCACCTCAATGTACCGAGACGAACCGCACTGCCTACAGTACTTGTCATCCGCATACTCGTGCCTAAACAAAAGGCAATTCTTCGGGCAAACATCTATTTTCTCATAATCCATAGAGAGTGCCTTCATGATTTTCTTTGTATCGTACATGCTTTTCGGCAGTTCATGACCCTCAGGGAGGCTGTTAGCCCATACTCCCAAGAATGCTTCGAAGCATTTCTGGCTACAGCCGTACTCAGCCTTGACTGCAATCAGTTGCGAGATGGCATCCAGCTGAGATATTTTCGCACCCGCATAAAGAGGTTTCTTCGACGAGGCCAAGACCTCCAAGAAGGCCTTTGCGGTTGCCTCCGGCTCCTCCGGTTCATTCTCTGAAGGTGTCGCATTTCCCGTTTCTGCAACAATGACATCATTTAGCATGTCCCTGACCCCGTCGTCCTCATATCCATCGATGCGTTGTCGCATCACCTCCTCTCTACCATGGTTCTGCTCGGCTATGTTTATCGGCGGCATGTCAAAGTTTGGCATATATCCGTGCGTGCGAAGGTGCTCACTCATGTCCGTCTGATTTCTACGGTGACGTCTGGCACATCTCGCACAGGGGCATGGTGGGATAATTCTCATTGGACGACGGAATATCTCCTTCAAATACACATCGGTTTTCGCGATCCACTCTGATGTTACTCGATTCCAACGGATAAAACCACTGTACATCCACTGATTATCTGCCATCCTCTGCTTTTTTGCAAGCCACACAACATAATTAAGGATTCACTTAAATTAATCATATCAAATTTTCAGTTTCTACCGCGTTGAATCCACCTACATCTCTAATAGGTAAAGATGGGTCCTAATCCCACCCGAGGATGTGTAGATTGAGTACGTTCTCCATTCTACCCCGTTCCGAGACAAAATTTCGGCAGCACCTCCCCGCTGTTCTCCAGATACACGTCTCGGCAAATAGCCGAGAGAATGTGCTCCGGAGAACAATGGGGAGGCGCCGCCGAAATCCTGTCTCGGAACAGGGTAGAACATGGAGAACATAATCAATCTACACATCCTCGGGCTGTCCGTGGAAAATGCTGGACAATCCGAAAGAGTTGCGGTGATAAATATGCAATTGAATGCATATTTATCGATGCAACCCTTTCGGACGGGAGACCTAGGTTACGCCAGGTGACTTGAGAATGAAATCTAGTGATATGAAAAAAGGGAGGAGATGGACTTGTAGCTCATCCTCGGCTGTAGAGGAAGTAGTCGCACAGCAGAGGGATGCCCAGGGGGACCAACGCGTCGGACAACGGCCACTCCGATGAAATGCGACACCACAAAGCCTGCAAAATCCACCGAAAGAACAACTTAGATCATCACATCTGAGTCAATCAAAATTTTGTCTTCAATTTTTTTTTGCAATATCATCATGATGAACTAACCACTAACCATGATCCGAATTTTAACATCTGTCTATCTATCTACTTCACAAAACATCTATCTACATATCATATCGAGAGATGCGTCGCCACAAACCCTTTAAATTGCACCGAGTAAAATTTTTGGAACTTCGCATCTCATGTAGCATTTCAACAACATCTCAAATTGTAGGACATAATGCATATATTCTACATTATTCAAAACATAAAGTAAAAAACTTAGATGATCATGATACTTCAAATTAAATTTTACCGCATTGATTAATTTTTTTGGTCAAAACTAAAATGTACCTACCTATCCATACATTGATGTACCTAGAAATTTATCTACTTATCTATCCATTTCATTCAACTATCCAAATTTTAACATTTCTCTATCTATCTACTAAAATTGCACTAAACATACACAATAATTGCACTACACTAATTTTGTCTATCTAGCTAACACAACAGCGGCATCAGCTACAACTCCGGCGAGTGACGGGGGGGGGGGGAGCTCACCAAGGGGAAGCAGCACCGGAGCGGCTGGAGGACAGCAGGGGCGGGGGAGGTGGCGACGTCGGAGGGGGCCGGGACGAGGCAAGGGTGGGGCCTGGCAGACGGTGGTCGGCCCGGGCGAACGGTTGTCGGCACGGTGGCGGAGGAGGTCGGTCGGAGCCGGGCCAGGAGAAAGGGGCGTCGGGGCAGGGGCCCCCTTAGGGAGGGCTTCGGCGGAGGGGGTGGAGCAGCGGCCGGAGATCAGGCCGGGGACTCCGGCGGGGGGGGGGGGGCGATGGCAGCGCGACGCGGGTGGGTGGAGACAACGGCGGTGGTGGGTGGGGGGTGGAGACGGGGCGGGTAGGGTGGAGATGACGGCGGCGCGGGTGGGTGGAGATGGCGGCGGCCGGTGGCGGGGCGAGCGGCTAGGGGGGCGTCGACGACGCGGAGAGGGTGGCGGCGGCGGTTGGGTGTCGAGGAGAGGGAGTTGGATAGGGGTGCGAGGAGAGAAACGAGTGGAGGAGGAGGGCCGGGGTGTCGAGGATAAGGTGGCCCTATGCCGACGGCCAGGCCGTCGGCATAGGAGTGGTCCCACCTGACAGCGAGAGGGCCATCGAGTGGATAAGGGTGGCTCTATGCCGACGGCCAGGCCATCGGCATAGATAGGAGGCCTATGCCGACGGCTATGCCGTCGGCATAGATGGCAACTACTTTTTTTGAAAAAATAGTCCCACCTCGCCGAGGGAAAAGCAATTTGACCTGTTTAAATAGTTCACTAATCCATACGTTATAAGCTCCGGTATTCATTAGACTTATATGAAGAAAATGGACAATTGCTGTGAACTTTTTAGTGCTCGGGCACCGGGCGTGCCCGGGCAGCCGGCCCGGTGCCCGAGCACTAAAAGGTTCACAGCAATTGTACATTTTCAATGATGAATACCGGAGTTTTTAATCAATTCAATTATTACATTTTTAGATTCTTAGTTTACCGTCTGTATGGGACCCGGTACCCGGCACCTGGAGGGGGGAAACGGACGCGTCGGGTCTACACGGAGGGGATCTTGCTGTGGGTCTGGCTCGGATGTTGCTCCAAAGTGTTCCTATGGGCTGACCTACCACAACCGGGTGGATAGGTGCACTGCTCAAAGCCCGTCCATGCAAAGTCAAAGGGCTAGATCCCGTGTTCAAACACTACAGGGTTAGGCGGGACGGGGGCCCTGGGGGGGGGGTAGCAATGCCACCCGAGCGTCGCACCGGGCCCCCAAACATGCTGGGTGGTGTGCTGGCATGTCCGAAGAGGCGGCATGCGTCTCCGGGGTGTGCCCCCCCCCCTCACGAACGGCGATGACACGGTAGTAGACGTTCTGCGGTAACGATGCGGCGTGAATATTATTAAATACTCGGAGCACGATAAAATCATGAGTTTTTTACACGACGCGGGCACATGTGCTGTAGGACTGATGGTAATTTTTCATAAATGTTCGTGATGGAGTAGTATCTGAACAATTCCCTCTATGCGGATTGCTCTTCGCATGTCTACGACTGTGGCCGGCGGCCTCCGGGGGCTAGCATGCCGCCAAATCTTGCGTAGGCGGCCTCTCACAAGTCTGGAAGTGTTGTGGCGGGTGCAAACGCCCGGCATGCGTCTCCGGGGTGTGCCCCCCCTCACGGACGGCGCCGCCGCCGGCACCTGGAGGGGGGAAACGGACGCGTCGGGTCTACAAGGAGGGGATCTTGCTGTGGGTCTGGCCCGGATGTTGCTCCAAAGTGTTCCTATGGGCTTACCTAACACAACCGGGTGGATAGGTCGACTACTCAAAGCCCGTTCGTGCAAAGTCAAAGGGCTAGATTCTGTGGTCAAACACGCTACAGGGTTTGGCGGGACGGGGGGGGGCCTGGGGGGGTAGCAATGCCACCCGAGCATCGCACCAGGCCCTCATACATGCGGGGTGGTGTGGTGGCATGTCCGAAGAGGCGGCACGCGTCTCCGAGGGGTGCCCCCCCTCACGAACGGCGATGACACGGTGGTAGACGTTCTGCGGTAACGATGCGGCGTGAATATTATTAAATATTCAGAGCGCGCTAAAATCATGAGTTTTTTACACGACGCGGGCACATGTGCTGTACGACTGATGGTATTTTTTCTTAATTGTTCGTGATGGAGTAGTATCTGAACAATTCCCTCTATGCGGATTGCTCTTCGCGTCTCTACGACTGTGGCCGGCGGCCTCCGAGGGCTAGCATGCCGCTAAATCTTGCGTAGGCGGCCTCTCACAAGTCTGGAAGTGTTGTGGCGGGTGCAAACTGTTGGGGAACGTAGCAGAAATTCAAAATTTTCTACACATCACCAAGATCAATCTATGGAGTAATCTAGCAACGAGGGAAGGCGAGTGCATCTACATACCATTGTAGATCGCGATGCGGAAGCGTTGCAAGAACACGGATGAAGGAGTCGTACTCGTAGCGATTCAGATCGCGGTTGATTCCGATCTAAGCGCCGAACCACGGCGCCTCCACGTTCAACACACGTGCAGCCCGGTGACGTCTCCCACGCCTTGATCCAGCAAGGTGAGAGGGAGAGGTTGGGGAAGACTCCATCCAGCAGCAGCACGACGGCGTGGTGGTGATGGAGGAGCGTGGCAATCCCGCAGGGCTTCGCCAAGCACCGCGGGAGAGGAGGAGGAGGGAGAGGGGTAGGGCTGCGCCGAAAGAGAGACGTTTTCATGTGTCTGGCAGCCCCAAATACCTCCAGTATATATAGGGGAAGGGGAAGGGGCTGCGCCCCATCTAGGGTTCCCTCCCCAGGGGTGGCGGCAGCCCCCAAACCCATCTAGGGTGCGGCCAAGGGGAGGAGAGGCGGGGCGCCACTAGGGTGGGCCTTAAGGCCCATCTGGACCTAGGGTTTGCCCCCTCCCACTCTCCCATGCGCTTGGGCCTTGGTGGGGGGGCGCACCAGCCCACCTGGGGCTGGTCCCCTCCCACACTTGGCCCACGCAGCTTTCTGGGGCTGGTGGCCCCACTTGGTGGACCCCCGGGACCCTCCCGGTGGTCCCGGTACATTACCGATAACACCCGAAACTTTTCCGGTGACCAAAACAGGACTTCCCATATATAAATCTTTACCTCCGGACCATTCCGGAACTCCTCGTGACGTCCGGGATCTCATCCGGGACTCCGAACAAGATTCGGTAACCACGTACATACTTTCCCTACAACCCTAGCATCATCGAACCTTAAGTGTGTAGACCCTACGGGTTCGGGAACAATGCAGACATGACCGAGACGTTCTCCGTCCAATAACCAACAGCGGGATCTGGATACCCATGTTGGCTCCCACATGTTCCACATGATCTCATCGGATGAACCATGATGTCGGGGATTCAATCAATCCCGTATGCAATTCCCTTTGTCTATCGGTATGTTACTTGCCCGAGATTCGATCGTCGGTATCCCGATACCTTGTTCAATCTCGTTACCGGCAAGTCTCTTTACTCGTTCCGTAACTCACATCATCCCGTGATCAACTCCTTGGTCACACTGTGCACATTATGATGATGTCCTACCGAGTGGGCCCAGAGATACCTCTCCGTTTACACGGAGTGACAAATCCCAGTCTCGATTCGTGCCAACCCAACAGACACTTTCGGAGATACCTGTAGTGCACCTTTATAGCCACCCAGTTACGTTGTGACGTTTGGTACACCCAAAGCATTCCTACAGTATCCGGGAGTTGCACAATCTCATGGTCTAAGGAAATGATACTTGACATTAGAAAAGCTCTGAGCAAACGAACTACACGATCTTGTGCTAGGCTTAGGATTGGGTCTTGTCCATCACATCATTCTCCTAATGATGTGATCCCGTTATCAATGACATCCAATGTCCATGGTCAGGAAACCGTAACCATCCATTGATCAACGAGCTAGTCTCCTAGAGGCTTACTAGGGACATGGTGTTGTCTATGTATCCACACATGTATCTGAGTTTCCTATCAATACATTTCTAGCATGGATAATAAACGATTATCATGAAAAATGAAATATAATAATAACCAATTTATTATTGCCTCTAGGGCATATTTCCAACAGTCTCCCACTTGCACTAGAGTCAATAATCTAGTTCACATCACCATGTGATTAACACTGACAGGTCACATCACCATGTGACCAACATCCAAAGAGTTTACTAGAGTCAACAATCTAGTTCACATCACTATGTGATTAACACTCAATGAGTTCTGGTTTGATCATGTTATGCTTGTGAGAGAGGTTATTAGTCAACGGGTCTGAACCTTTTAGAACCGTGTGCTTTACGAATATCTATGTCATCTTGTGGATGCTACCACGCGCTATTTGGAGCCATTTCAAATAATTGCTCTACTATACGAATCCGGTCTACTACTCAGAGTCATCCGGATTAGTGTCAAAGTTCGCATCGACGTAACCCTTTACGACGAACTCCTTTTCACCTCCATAATCTAGAAAATTCCATAGTCCACTAGGTACTAAGGATAAGTTCGACCGCTGTCATGTGATCCTTTCCCGGATCACTATTGTACCCTCTTGACCAACTCATGGCAAGGCACACGTCATGTGCGGTACACAGCATAGCATACTGTAGAGCCTACATCTGAAGCATAGGGGACGACCTTCGTCCTTTCTCTCTCTTCTGCTGTGGTCAGGTCTTGAGTCTTACTCAATACTCACACTTTGTAACACAGCCAAGAACTCCTTTGTTGATCTATTTTGAACTCTTTCAAAATCTTGTCAAGGTGTGCGTTCTTTGAAAGTATCATCAGGCGTCTTGATCTATCTCTATAGATCTTGATGCCCAATATGCAAGCAGCTTTATCCAGGTCTTCCTTTGAAAAAACTCCTTTCAAACAACCCTTTATGCTTTTCCAGAAATTTTACATCATTTCGGATCAACAATATGTCATTCACATATACTTATCAGAAATGTTGTAGCGCTCCCACTCACTTTATTGGAAATACAAGTTTCTCATAAACTTTGTATAAACCCAAAAACTATGATCACTCCATCAAAGCGTATATTCTGACTCCGAGATGCTTGCTCTAGTCCTTGGAAGGATCGCTGGAGCTAGCATACCTTTTAGCATCCTTAGGATCGACAAAACCCTTCTAATTGCATCACATACAACCTTTCCTTACGAAAACTGGTAAGGAAACTTGTTTTGACATCCATCTGCCAGATTTCATAAATGCAGATAATGCTAACATGATTCCGACGGACTTAAGCATCGTTACGGATGAGAAAATCTCATCGTAGTCAACTCCTTGAACTCGTGGAAATACTCTTTGCCACAAGTCGAGCTTCATAGACGGTAACATTACCGTCCACGTCCGTATTCTTCTCAAAGATCCATTTATCTCAGATTTCATGGCTTCTAACCACTTGTCGGAATATGGGCCCACCATCGCTTCTCCATAGCTCGTAGGTTCATTGTTGTCTAACAACATGACTTTCAAGACAGGATCACGTACCACTCTGAAGTAGCATGCATCCTCGTCGTCCTACGAGGTTTGGTAGTGACTTGATCTGCAGTTTCATGATCACTATCAAAAGCTTCCACTTCAATTGGTGTAGGTGCCACAGGAACAACTTCTTGTGCCCTGCTACACACTAGTTGAAGTGACGGTTCAATAACCTCATCATGTCTCCACCATCCTCCCACTCAATTCTTTCGAGAGAAACTTTTCCTCGAGAAAGGAACCGTTTCTAGAAGCAATTACTTTTGCTTCCAGATCTGAAATAGGAGGTATACCCAACTGATTTTGGGTATTCTATGAAGATGCATTTATCCGCTTTGGGTTTGAGCTTATCAGCCTGAAACTTTTTCACATAAGCATCGCAACCCCAAACTTTTAAGAAACGACAACTTAGGTTTCTCTAAACGGTGTCGTCTCAACGGAATCGCGTGGTGCCCCTTTTAAAGTGAATGCAGTTGTCTCTAATGCCTAACCCATAAACGATAGTGGTAATTTGATAAGAGACATCATGGTATGCACCATATCCAATAGGGTGCAACTATGATGTCCGGACACACCATCACACTATGGTGTTCCAGGCGGTATTAATTGTGAAACACTTTCCACAATGTCTTAATTGTGTGCCAAACTCGTAACTCAGATACTCATCTCTATGATCATATCACAGACATTTTATCCTCTTGTCACGATGATCTTCAACTTCACTCTGAAATTACTTGAACCTTTCAATAATTCAGACTTGTGTTTCATCAAGTAAATACACTCAACATCTACTCAAATTATCAGTGAAGTAAGAACATAACGATATCCACTGCATGCCTCAGCACTCATTGGACTGCATACATCAAAATGTATTACTTCCAATAAGTTGCTCTCTTGTTCCATCTTACTGAAGACGAGGCCTTTCAGTCATCTTGCCCATGTGGTATGATTTGCATGTCTCAAGTGATTCAAAATCAAGTGAGTCCAAACGATCCATCTGCATGGAGTTTCTTCATGCATATATACCAATAGACATGGTTCGCATGTCTCAATCTTTTCAAAAACGAGTGAGTCCAAAGATCCATCTACATGGAGCTTCTTCATGCGTTCTATACCAATATGACTCAAATGCAGTGCCACAAGTATGTGGTGCTATCATTACTATCTTATATCTTTCGGCATGAACATGTGTATCACTACGATCGAGATTCATTTTAGGTGCAAGACCATTGAAGGTATTATTCAAATAAACAGAGTAACCATTATTCTCCTTAAATGAATAACCGTATTGCGATAAACATAATCCAATCATGTTTGTGCTCAACGCAAACACCAATCTCGATGGTAGAGGGAGCATGCGATGCTTGATCACATCAACCTTGGAAACACTTCCAACACATATCATCATCTCACCTTTAGCCAGTCTCCATTTATTCCGCAGCTTTTATTTCGAGTTACTAACACTTAGCAACCGAACCGGTATCCAAAGCCCTGGTACTGCTAGGAGTACTAGTAAAGTACACATTCATATAATGTATATCCAATATACTTCTGTCGACCTTGCCTGCCTTCTCATCTACCAAGTATCTAGGGTAGTCCTGCTTCAGTGACCGTTCCCCTCATTACAGAAGCACTTAGTCTCGGGTTTGGGTTCAACCTTGGGATTCTTCACTAGAGCAGCAAATGATTTGCTGTTTCATGAAGTGTCCCTTTTGCCCTTGCCCTTCTAGAAACTAGTGGTTTTACTAACCATCAACAATTGATGCTCCTTCTTGATTTCTACTTTCGCGGTGTCAAACATCGTGAGTTGCTCAAGGATCATCATCTATCCTTGATATTTATAGTTCATCACGAAGCTCTAATAGCTTGGTGGCAGTGACTATGGAGAACCATCACTATCTCATCTGGAAGATTAACTCCCACTCGATTCAAGTGATTGTAGTACTCAGACAATCTGAGCACATGCTCAACGATTGAGCTTTTCTCCCTTAGTTTGCAGGCTTAAGAAACTTGTCAGAGGTCTCATACCTCTTGACGTGGGCACTAGTCTGAAATCCCAATTTCAGTCTTCGGAACATCTCATATGTTCTGCGACGTTTCAAAACGTCTTTGGTGCCACAATTCTAAACCGTTAGCATTACGCACTGAACTATCACGTAGTCATCAAAACGTGTATGTCAGATGTTTCGCAACATCTACAGACGACGCTGAGGTTCAGCACACCGAGCGGTGCATTAAGGACATAAGCCTTCTGTGCAGCAATGGGACAATCCTCAGTTCATGGACCCAGTCCGCATAATTGCTACTACCAACTTTCAACTAAATTTTCTCTAGGAACATATCTTAAACAGTAGAACTAAAGCGCAAGCTATGACATAATTTGCAAAGACTTTTTGACTATGTTCATGATAATTAAGTTCATCTGATTAATGAACTCCCACTCAGATAGACATCCCTCTAGTAATCTAAGTGATACATGATCCGAGTCAAACTAGGCCGTGTCCGATCATCACGTGAGACGGACTAGTCATCATCGGTGAACATCTCCATGTTGATCGTATCTGTTATACGACTCATGTTCGACCTTTCGGTCTCTTGTGTTCCAAGGCCATGTCTGTACATGCTAGGCTCGTCAAGTCAACCTAAGTGTTTCGCATGTGTTCCGAGGCCATGCCTGTACATGCTAGGCTCGTCAACACCCGTTGTATTCGAACGTTAGAATCTATCACACCCGATCATCACGTGGTGCTTCGAAACAACGAACCTTCGCAACGGTGCACAGTTAGGGGGAACACTTTCTTGAAATTATTACAAGGGATCATCTTACTTACTACCGTCGTTCTAAGCAAATAAGATGCATAACATGATAAGCATCACATGCAATCAAATAGTGACATGATATGGCCAATATCATTTTGCTCCTTTGATCTCCATCTTCGGGGCACCATGATCATCTTTGTCACCGGCATGACACCATGATCTCCATCATTGTGTCTTCATGAAGTTGTCACGCCAACGATTACTTCTACTTCTATGGCTAACGCACTTAGCAATAAAGTAAAGTAATTTACATGGCGTTATTCAATGACACGCAGGTCATACAAAAAATAAAGACAACTCCTATGGCTCCTGCCGGTTGTCATACTCATCGACATGCAAGTCGTGATTCCTATTACAAGAATATGATCAATCTCATACATCACATATATCATTCATCACATCTTCTGGCCATATCACATCACATAGCACATGCTGCAAAAACAAGTTAGACGTCCTCTAATTGTTGTTGCAAGTTTTTACGTGGCTTGTATAGGTTTCTAGCAAGAACGTTTCTTACCTACGTAAAACCACAACGTGATATGCCAATTTCTATTTACCCTTCATAAGGACCCTTTTCATCGAATCCGTTCCGACTAAAGTGGGAGAGACAGACACCCGCTAGCCACCTTATGCAACTAGTGCATGTCAGTCGATGGAACCTGTCTCACGTAAGCGTACGTGTAAGGTCGGTCCGGGCCGCTTCATCCCACAATGCCGCCGAAACAAGATAAGACTAGTAGCGGCAAGAATAATTGGCAACATCGACGCCCACAACTACTTTGTGTTCTACTCGTGCATAGAAACTACGCATAGACCTAGCTCATGATTCCACTGTTGGGGAACGTAGCAGAAATTCAAAATTTTCTACGCATCACCAAGATCAATCTATGGAGTAATCTAGCAACGAGGGGAAGGGGAGTGCATCTACATACCATTGTAGATCGCGATGCGGAAGCGTTGCAAGAACGCGGATGAAGGAGTCGTACTCGTAGCGATTCAGATCGCGGTTGATTCCGATCTAAGCGCCGAACCACGGCGCCTCCGCGTTCAACACACGTGCAGCCCGGTGACGTCTCCCACGCCTTGATCCAGCAAGGTGAGAGGAAGAGGTTGGGGAAGACTCCATCCAGCAGTAGCACGACGGCATGGTGGTGATGGAGGAGCGTGGCAATCCCGCAGGGCTTCGCCAAGCACCGCGAGAGAGGAGGAGGAGGGAGAGGGGTAGGGCTGCGCCGAAAGAGAGACGTTCTCATGTGTCTGGCAGCCCCAAATACCTCCAGTATATATAGGGGAAGGGGAAGGGGCTGCGCCCATCTAGGGTCCCTCCCCAGGGGTTGGCGGCAACCCCAAACCCATCTAGGGTGCGGCCAAGGGGAGGAGAGTGGGGGGGCGCCACTAGGGTGGGCCTTAAGGCCCATCTGGACCTAGGGTTTGCCCCCTCCCACTCTCCCATGCGCATGGGCCTTGGTGGGGGGGCGCACCAGCCCACCTGGGGCTGGTCCCCTCCCACACTTGGCCCACGCAGCTTTCTGGGGCTGGTGGCCCCACTTGGTGGACCCCCGGGACCCTCCCGGTGGTCCCGGTAAATTACCGATAACACCCGAAACTTTTCCGGTGACCAAAACATGACTTCCCATATATAAATCTTTACCTCCGGACCATTCCGGAACTCCTCGTGACGTCCGGGATCTCATCCGGGACTCCGAACAACATTCGGTAACCACGTACATACTTTCCCTATAACCCTAGCATCATCGAACCATAAGTGTGTAGACCCTACGGGTTCGGGAACCATGCAGACATGACCGAGACGTTCTCCGGCCAATAACCAACAGCGGGATCTGGATACCCATGTTGGCTCCCACATGTTCCACATGATCTCATCGGATGAACCACGATGTCGGGGATTCAATCAATCCCGTATGCAATTCCCTTTGTCTATCGGTATGTTACTTGACCGAGATTCGATCGTCGGTATCCCGATACCTTGTTCAATCTCGTTACCGGCAAGTCTCTTTACTCGTTCCGTAACTCACATCATCCCGTGATCAACTCCTTGGTCACACTGTGCACATTATGATGATGTCCTACCGAGTGGGCCCAGAGATACCTCTCCGTTTACACGTAGTGACAAATCCCAGTCTCGATTCGTGCCAACCCAACAGACACTTTCGGAGATACCTGTAGTGCACCTTTATAGCCACGCAGTTACGTTGTGACGTTTGGTACACCCAAAGCATTCCTACAGTATCCGGGAGTTGCACAATCTCATGGTCTAAGGAAATGATACTTGACATTAGAAAAGCTCTGAGCAAACGAACTACACGATCTTGTGCTAGGCTTAGGATTGAGTCTTGTCCATCACATCATTCTCCTAATGATGTGATCCCGTTATCAACGACATCCAATGTCCATGGTCAGGAAACCGTAACCATCCATTGATCAACGAGCTAGTCTCCTAGAGGCTTACTAGGGACATGGTGTTGTCTATTTATCCACACATGTATCTGAGTTTCCTATCAATACAATTCTAGCATGGATAATGAACGATTATCAAGAAAAATGAAATATAATAATAACCAATTTATTATTGCCTCTAGGGCATATTTCCAACACAAACGCCCGGCACGCGTCTCCGGGGTGTGCCCCCCCTCACGGACGGCGACGCCGCCGGCACCTGGAGGGGGGAAACGGACGCGTCGGGTCTACACGGAGGGGATCTTGCTGTGGGTCTGGCCCGGATGTTGCTCCAAAGTGTTCCTATGGGCTTACCTAACACAACCGGGTGGATAGGTCCACTCCTCAAAGCCCGTCCGTGCAAAGTCAAAGGGCTAGATTCCGTGGTCAAACGCTACAGGGTTTGGCGGGACGGGGGGCCTGGGGGGTAGCAATGCCACCCGAGCGTCGCACCGGGCCCTCATACATGTGGGGTGGTGTGGTGGCATGTCCGAAGAGGCGGCACGCGTCTCCGAGGGGTGCCCCCCCCTCAGGAATGGCGATGCCACTGTAATAGACATTCTGCGGTAACGATGCGGCGTGAATATTATTAAATACTCGGAGCGCGATAAAATCATGAGTTTTTTACACGACGCGGGCACATGTGCTGTACGACTGATGGTAATTTTTCATAATTGTTCGTGATGGAGTAGTATCTGAACAATTCCCTCTATGCGGATTGCTCTTCGCGTGTCGATGACTGTGGCCGGCGGCCTCCGGGGGCTAGCATGCCACCAAATCTTGCGTAGGTGGCCTCTCACAAGTCTGGAAGTGTTGTGGCGGGTGCAAACGCCCGGCACGCGTCTCCGGGGTGTGCCCCCCCTCATGGACAGCGCCACCGCCGGCACCTGGAGGGGGGAAATGGACGCGTCGGGTCTACACGGAGTGGATCTTGCTGTGGGTCTGGCCCGGATGTTGCTCCAAAGTGTTCCTACGGGCTGACCTAACAAAACCGGGTGGATCGGTCCACTGCTCAAAACCCGTCCGTGCAAAGTCAAAGGGCTAGATCCCGTGGTCAAACGCTACAGGGTTAGGCGGGACGGGGGCCCTGGGGGGTAGCAATGCCACCCGAGCGTCGCACCGGGCCCCCATACATGCGGGGTGGTGTGGTGGCATGTCCGAAGAGGCGGCACGTGTCTCCGGGGTGTGCCCCCCCTCACGAACGGCGATGACACGGTAGTAGACGTCCTGCGGTCACGATGCGGCGTGAATATTATTAAATACTCGGAGCGCGCTAAAATCATGAGTTTTTACACGACGCAGGCACATGTGCTGTAGGACTGATGGTAATTTTTCTTAATATTTCGTGATGGAGTAGTATCTGAACAATTCCCTCTACGCGGATTGCTCTTCGCGTGTCTACGACTGTGGTCGGCGGCCTCCGGGGGCTAGCATGCCGCCAAATCTTGCGTAGGCGGCCTCTCACAAGTCTGGAAGTTTTGTGGTGGGTGCAAATGCCCGGCACGCGTCTCCGGGGTGTGCCTCCCTCACGAACGGCGCCGCCGCCGGCACCTGGAGGGGGGAAACGGACGCGTCGGGTCTACACGGAGGGGATCTTGCTGTGGGTCTGGCCCGGATGTTACTCCAAAGTGTTCCTATGGGCTTACCTAAAACAACCGGGTGGATAGGTCCACTCCTCAAAGCCCGTCCGTGCAAAGTCAAAGGGCTAGATTC